>NC_029780.3:31647889-31727856 GCF_000817695.3 Arachis duranensis
GTTTGGGCCATCAAATCTTGGGCAAAGTATGAACTATTATATATTGCTGGAAAGCCCAGGATATCTAGTTTCCAATGCCGTTGAGAGCGCGCCAATTGGGCTTTTGTAGCTCCAGAAAATCCACTTCGAGTGCAGGGAGGTCAGAATCCAACAGCATCTGCAGTCCTTTTTAGTCTCTGAATCAGATTTTTGCTCGGGTCCCTCAATTTCAGCCAGAAAATACCTGAAATCACAGAAAAACACACAAACTCATAGTAAAGTCCAGAAAAGTGAATTTTAACTAAAAACTAATAAAAATATACTAAAAACTAACTAGATCATACTAAAAACATACTAAAAACAATGCCAAAAAGCGTACAAATTATCCGCTCATCACTCAGCCAAGGCTGCAGGGGAGGGATCTTCTCAAGTTCCTTCTAAGAGACCGATCTTGAGTTTTATTGGGCCGAGGAGGGTGATCCCAACACCTCAGGTCCATTTAGTTAATCCTCCCCAGACCTCTGCTACTTTTTCTTCTCCCACTGCCATTCCTCCTCCAGAAAGACCCCGAACTGTCGAGCCTTTTAATCTGGATGCTCCTGGCTTTGATGTTGTTGGGTTTGTTGATCAACAGATTGCTCCTTATGGTGTCATGCCTACTGATGATGTATCCATTTTTTATCATTTGGATTTTATCACTCGGAGTGGCATTAAACTCGCACACATAGGAGCAGCTTTATACCGGACCGCTCAAGATCTTCCTATCCATGCTACAAAGGCTTTTATGGTGGAGGCCAAGTCAGAATTTGACCGGATTAAAGGTTTAAAAGAGGAGCTTGAGGTGAAAGTGACCAAGCTGGAGAAGGAGTTGGAGGGGGAGAAGACACGGGCTATTGGTCTGGCGGCCTCTGTGAAATTAGCTGAGGACACAGAGTTGAAACATAAGGATAGCTATGTTATCGCCTATAGAGAGATGATGGATCTTAGGAACAGCTTAGAGTCTGTCTAGGCTGATTATACAAAACTCCAAGGTCACCTCGTAGGTAGTGTTAATGCTGCTTATGAGAATCTGAAGGAGCAAGTTCGAGTTCTTGCGCCGGAGCTTGACCTTTCCCTTTTTAGCCTGGACAACATTGTTAGGGATGGTAAGATTATTCCTGATGATCCTGATGATAATGATGATGTCGGCCCTCCTTTTGTTTCTTCTGAAAAAACCACTAATATGCCGCCCTCCTCTACTTCGGCTGAAGTCGCTCAACCGGAGTCTGATCCCGATGTTTGAATTCTGAACCGAGATGATGGGACAGTAGATGTAGTGCCCCTTCAGACTCGTCCTCCTTCACCCTGTGTTGATGCCGCTGAGAAGTCTTTGGATCCTCGATGATCATTCTGGTTGTTTGTGTAGATAGCCCGGCTTGTGAGCTTTTAAACTCTTTATATTTTTGTAAATGGTGGTTCTGACTTTTTGTGACTTTTTTAGTTGCTTGTTTAACAACTTTATTTTAAAAAACAAGGTAGTTTCCAAGCTCTTGGGGCTGATTTTGGTGGCCTCTTGGGCTTTATTACTCTCAAAATGCTACTTTTCATGACATGTTTGTCTGCATCTGTCTGGTACCTTTTTAGGTTTTTTGGGAGTGTTGGAGCTTTTATTGTCCGACTTCTTTGGATTGCCTTTGTATTTTCATACTTGTGGCTTGGTTCTCTTTGAGGTTGTGGATGTTTGGGTCTAACTTGTATGTCGACTTCCTTACTTTGGTCACAAGTTATTTCTAGTAATCCATTTTGTGTAGACCTTTGTTAGGTCTTTGTTAGGAGTTACTTTTTATAACTTGTTTGTGGGAAGTTGACTTCATCTTGTCGGTCCCTTCTAAGTTACTTTTAGTAATCCTCTTTTTTGGACCTTTGTCAGGTCTCTTTCAGGGATTACTTTTTATAACTTTTTGATTTTGGGGCCAACTTTTTTGTGTCGGTCCATTCTAAGTTTTTTTAGTAATCCTCTTTTTTGGACCTTTGTCAGGTCTCTTTCAGGGATTACTTTTTATAACTTTTTGATTTTGGGGCCGACTTCTTTGCGTCGGTCCATTCTATGTTATTTTTAGTAATCCTCTTTTTTGGACCTTTGTCAGGTCTCTTTCAGGGATTACTTTTTATTACATTTTGATTTTGGGGCCGACTTCTTTGTGTCGGTCCCTTATAAGTTATTTTTAGTAATCCTCTTTTTTAGGGCTGGCCAGGCCTCTTTCCTGGGATTGACTTTTTATAACTTCGGTTATTGTGATCGACTGGTCCGAATTCTCTATGTCGGCTTTTCTTTTAAGTTATTTTTAGCAACCCATTTTATTAAGACCTCGTCAGGTCCTTTCTATGGATCACTTTCGATAACTTCTTGCATTATTCTGTTTTGTTGCTTTTTCATCTTTGCCGATTTTGTCGAAGTCAGGTTTGATCCTTGTTTGGTTGACCTTTTGATGAATTCAGTTTTCATCTATTTTAGTCCTTTTCGTGATCGAGCAGTAAATTTGATTTTCACTTTTTGCTGACCTTGTAGCTTTATAATCGGGCGATGAATTTTAGCATTTCAGATTAATGCGTCTTGAGTATTTGTTGAGAATCTAAAACTTTATTCAAAGAGAATGCATATATATACATGTGGGTGTTTTATCCCTCTAAGTCGGGCAATTTGTAGATTTTGGTTTGGCACATCATTAAAAAAACCTTTTCAGGAAAAAGAGTGCGCCTTATCCTAAGATCTTTATTACCTCTAACTGTAGTACCTTCTTAGGTTGCAGGTGTGCCATCACCTTAGGAGCTCTCGCCCTTCGAGTTTGGACAGTCTGTACTAGCCCTTTCCAAGTACCTCTACAACTCGGTAGGGTCCTTTCCAGTTTGCCGCCAGCTTTCCTTCTCCAGGTCGAGTTGTTCCGATATCATTTCGGATTAGGATAAGGTCGTTCTCAACAAATCCTCACTGTACTACTTTTTGAGTGTGTCTTGAAGCCATTCGACGTTTTAATGCCTCTTCCCTGATCCGAGCTTTTTCTCAAATTTCTGGAAGTAGGTCAAGTTCTTCCCTTTGAAGTTGGGAATTGGCCTCTTCACCATAATGGATCACTCTGGGCGACCCTTCTTCGACCTCTATTGGGATCATTGCCTCTATTCCGTAAGCTAGTCTGAAAGGGGATTCCTTTATGGTGGAATGTGGCGTTGTTCGATATGCCCATAGGACTTGTGGGAGCTCTTCGGCCCAAGCTCCCTTCGCGTCCTGCAGTCTCAGTTATAACCCGGCTAGTTTGACCTTATTGGCAGCTTCTGCTTGTCTGTTAGCCTGTGGGTGTTCTACGGGTGTGAATTGGTGCTTTATCTTTAGCTCGGCTACCAGCTTTCTAAAGCCTGTATCTGTGAATTGGGTGCCATTGTCTTTGGTGATGGAGTAAGAAACCCCAAACATCGTGATAATGTTCCTATATAGGAATTTCTGACTTCTTTGGGCAGTGGCATTGGCTAGGGGCTATGTCTCTATCCATTTTGTGAAATAATCTACCCCTATAATGAGGAACTTAACCTGTCCTGACCCTTGGGGGAAGGGCCCGAGAAGGTCGAGTCCCCACTTTGCAAATGGCCAAGGTGATGTCACGTTGATGAGTTTCTCTAGTGGGGCGACATGGAAGTTGGCATGTTTCTGACATGGTGGACACGTTTTAACATACTCAGTGGCTTCTTTTTGCAAAGTCGGCCAAAAGAATCCGGCTCAGAGTACTTTTTTGGTAAGGGCTCGTGCTCCGAGATGGTTCCCACAGGTGCCACTGTGTATCTCTTCCAAGACCTCTTTTGTGTTAGAGGTCGGTACACATTTTAGTAGAGGTGTCGAAATTCCTCTCATATATAGAATGTCGTTTATGATGGTGTAATAATGTGCCTCCCGCTTTAACCTCTTTGCCTCCTTCTTATCTGTAGGGAGTATCTCCGATTTGAGGTAGTCGATTATGGGAGTCATCCGTCCTTGATCTTGGCTTCATATGGCTAAGATTTTTTCTTCTTCTGAGATTGACGGGTTCTGCAGTACTGACCAACAGAAGAAGGCCTTTCTTGGAAAACCTACAGGAAGGCAACTTCAACAGGGCATGGATCGCTAGGAACCTCCCACTGATGCTTCACCAAACACCACCGAACTCAAGGAGTGTGCTTCATGTGGGAAGCAACATAGGGGTAGGTGCCTTGTCGGGCAAAATGTCTACTTCTGGTGTTTTCAGCCGGGGCATATCGCCAGGGAATGCTCAGCAGTTCCCCCACCCCCAGCCAATCCACCACAGTGCCAGGGGCGAGTCCTTGCCCTCAGCAGCGACGAAGCCCACTGATGAGCGGATATTTTATACGCTTTTTGGGGGTAATTTCATGTAGTTTTTAGTATGTTTTAGTTAGTTTTCAGTATATTTTTTAGTTTTTAGGCAAAATTCATATTTCTGGACTTTACTATAAGTTTGTGTATTTTTCTGTGATTTCAGGTATTTTCTGGCTGAAATTGAGGGAGCTGAGAAAAAATCTGATTCAGCCTGAAAAAAGGACTGCTGATGTTGTTGGATTCTGACCTTCCTGCACTCGGAATATATTTTTTGGAGCTACAGGAGTCTAATTGGCGCGCTCTCACTTGGGTTGGAAAGTAGACATCCAGGGCTTTCCAGCAATATATAATAGTCCATACTTTGCTCGTAGATAAATGATGTAAACTGGCGTTTAACGCTAGTTCCATGTTCCATTCTGGTGTTGAACGCCAGAAACAGGTTACCAGTTGGAGTTAAACGCCCAAAATAGGTTACAACCTGACGTTTAACTCTAGAAACAGCCCAGGCACATGAAAGGCTCAAGTTTCAGCCCCAGCACACACCAAATGTGCCCCAGAAGTGGATTTCTGCACTATCTATCTCACTTTACTCATTTTCTGTAAACCTAGGTTATTAGTTTAGTATTTAAACAACTTTTAGAGATTTATTTTGTACCTCATGACATTTTAGATCTGAACTTTGTACTCTTTGACGGCATGAGTCTCTAAACTCCATTGTTGGGGGTGAGGAGCTCTACTGTGTCTCGATGAATTAATGCAATTACTTCTGTTTTCGATTCAAACACGCTTGTTTCTATCTAAGATATTTATTCGTACTTAATCGTGATGAATGTGATGATCTGTGACACTCATCACCATTCTCAACCTATGAACATTTGCCTGACAACCACTTCTATTCTATATTATATTGAATAAGTATCTCTTGGATTCCTTAATCAGAGTCTTCGTGGTATAAGCTAGAATCCATTGGCAGAATCCTTGAGAATTCGGAAAGTCTAAACCTTGCCTGTTGTATTCCGAGTAGGATTCAAGGATTGGATGACTGTGATGAGCTTTAACCTCACAAGGGTTAGACGTAGTGACAGACACAAAAGGATCAATAGATTATATTCCAGCACGAGTGAGAACTGACAGATGATTAGCCGTGCAGTGACAGTGCACCTGGACCATTTTCAATGAGAGGACAGATGGTAGCCATTGACAACGGTGATCCACCAACACATAACTTGCCATAGGAGGAACCTTGCGTGCGTGAAGAAGAAGACATGGGAAAAATAGAGATTCAGAAGACAAAGCAACTCCAACACTCTAACATATTCTCCATTACTGCGTAACAATTACTTATTTTATACTCTTTCACTTTTTACAATTGAAACTAAAGAACCCTATTGGTATCCTGACTAAGAATAATAAGATAACCATAGCTTGCTTCATACCAACAATCTTCGTGGGATCGACCCTTACTCACGTAAGGTATTACTTGGACGACCCAATGCACTTGCTGGTTAGTTGTGCGGAATCACATAGTGTGAGTGTAATTTTCGTGCACCAAGTTTTTGACGCCGTTGCTGGGGATTGTTTGAGTTTCAACAACTGACGGTGAATCTTGTTGCTTAGATTAGGAAAATTTTGTCGTTTGGGTCAGAGTCTTTTATTTTCCTTTCAAAAAATTTATTTTTCTTTATTAATTTTTAGCTTTTCTGTGAGTTTAGTGTCATGTTCTAAGTTTGGTGTCAATTGCATGCTTTTTGTCTTTCAATTTTCAAATTGCATGTTCTTTGTTCATCCTTGATCCTCAAGTTATTATGATGCCAGGGCATCTAGGCCAGTTTCACTGACCTTTTCTTTACTGTTTTAGAGTAGTTTCATGCATTTTTCCTAGTAAACAAGGCAAGTTTTGGGTGAAAATACACTTACACATTCATTCAAGCAACTATTGTGTTTTTATTTAATTTTTATTTTATTTTATTTTATTATTTCGAAATTTTTTTGATATAATAAAACAAATAAAGTAAATCCACGTCATCTCCCTTTCTCCATCATGGACCTAAGTGGAAATGAACAGTCCAGAAGGACTCTGGGATCATATGTTAACCCCATTACTGCTTTATATGGCAGTAGTATCTGTATACCCTCCATCGGAGTCATTAGCTTTGAGTTGAATCCTCAGCTCATTATCATGGTGCAGCAAAGTTGCCAGTATTCCGGTCTTCCACAGGAAGAACCTACAGAGTTTCTGGCACAGTTTCTACAAATTGCTGACACAGTACATGATAAGGAAGTAGATCAGGATGTCTACAGATTGTTACTGTTTCCATTTGCTGTAAAAGACCAAGCTAAGAGGTGGTTAAATAACCAACCTAAGGCTAGCATAAGGACATGGAAACAGCTGTCAGAAAAATTTCTGAATCAATATTTCCCTCCAAAACGGATGACACAGCTAAGGCTGCACATCCAAGGCTTTAAACAAGGAGATAATGAATCCCTTTATGATGCCTGGGAGAGATACAGAGAGATGCTAAGAAAATGCCCCTCTGAAATGTTTTCAGAGTGGGTGCAGTTAGACATCTTCTATTATGGGCTTACAGAGAAAGCTCAGATTTCTCTAGACCACTCAGCTAGTGGATCTATACACATGAGAAAGACAATTGAAGAAGCTCAAGAGCTCATTGATACAGTTGCCAGAAATCAGCATCTATACCTAAGCAGTGAACCTTCCATGAAAGAAGAGGCTAAAACAGTAACTGCTGAACTCAGTCCTGCAGAATAAGTTACTGAATTCAATCAGCAGTTAGATTTTCTAACAAAACAGCTAGCCGAATTCAAGGAGATACTACAAGACACAAGAATGGCTAATATGAATATGGAAGTGCAGTTGAAGCAAACAGAACAGCAGTTATCAAAATAAATAACAGAAGAGTGCCAAGCAGTTCAATTAAGAAGTGGAAAAACATTAAATACCTCACTTCAAGGCAGTAGGAAGCCAAGAAATGAACAAACTGCTACCCAAAATCTCTCTAAGGATAGTAAGAGCCCAGAGAGAAATAATTCTGGCGCTCATACGCCAGAAAAGGGTGGAGAGCTGGCATTAAACGCCCAACCCATACTCAGTTCTGGCGTTCAAACGCTAGAAACAGGCAAGGAGTTGGCGTTAAACACCCAAAGGAAGCTCAGTTCTGGCGTTCAAACACTAGAAACAGGTAAGGAGTTGGCGTCCAACGCCAATCCAGCTTTGAACTCGGGCATTCAAACGCTAGTGAGGGATCAGACATATACAAGTACTGATAGCAATCCCTCTAAAAAGGCTTCTCAAACCACATCTATAGGCAATAAACCTGCAGCAACTAAGGTTGATGAATACAAAGCCAAAATGCCTTATCCTCAGAAACTCCGCCAAGCGAAACAGGATAAGCAATTTGCTCGCTTTGCAGACTATCTCAGGACTCTTGAAATAAAGATTCCATTTGCAGAGGTACTTGAGCAAATACCCTCTTATGCTAAGTTCATGAAAGAGATCTTAAGTCATAAGAAGGATTGGAGAGAAACTGAAAAAGTTTACCTCACAGAAGAATGCAGTGCAGTCATTCTGAAAAGCTTACCAGAAAAGCTTAAAGATCTCGGAAGCTTTATGATACCATGCACATTAGAGGGTACTTGTACCAAGCAAGCTCTATGTGATCTTGGGGAAAGTATCAACCTAATACATGCATCTACTATCAGAAAGCTTGGTTTGACTGAAGAAGTCAAACCAACCCGGATATGTCTCCAACTTGCTGATGGCTCCATTAAATACCCATCAGGCGTGATTGAAGACATGATTGTCAAGGTTGGGCCATTTGCCTTTCCCACTAACTTTGTGGTGCTAGAAATGGAGGAGCACAAAAGTGCAACTCTCAGTCTAGGAAGACCTTTCCTAGCAACTGGACGAACCCTCATTGACGTCCAAAAAGGGAAATTAACCCTGAGAGTCAATGAGGACGAGTTTAAGTTGAATGTTGTCAAAGCTATGCAGCACCCAGACACTCCAAACGGCTGCATGAGCATTGATATTATTGACTCTCTGGTGAAAGAGGTCAATATGACTGAGAGTCTCAAATCAGAGCTAAAGGATATATTTAAAGTACTCAGCCTGATCTGGAGGAACCAGAGAGAATAATAGAACCTCTAAAAATCCCTCAGGAAGAGGAGAAACCTCCTAAACCCGAGCTCAAACCATTACCACCATCCCTGAAGTATGTATTTCTGGGAGAAGGTGACACTTTTTCTGTAATCATAAGCTCTACCTTAGAGCCACAGGAAGAGGAAGCACTAATTCAAGTGCTAAGGACACACAAGACAGCTCTTGGATGGTCCATCAATGATCTTAAGGGCATTAGCCCAGCCAGATGCATGCACAAGATGCTATTGGAGGATGACGCTAAGCCAGTGGTTCAACCACAGAGGCGGCTGAATCCAGCCATGAAGGAAGTGGTGCAGAAAGAGGTCACTAAATTACTAGAGGCTGGGATTATTTATCCTATTTCTGATAGCCCCTGGGTAAGCCCTGTCCACGTCGTCCTTAAGAAGGGTGGCATGACAGTGGTTCATAATGAAAAAAATGAACTGGTTCCTACAAGAATAGTTACAGGGTGGCGTATGTGTATTGATTATAAAAGGCTCAATACAGCTACCAGAAAGGATCATTTTCCTTTACCATTCATAGACCAGATGCTAGAAAGACTAGCAGGTCATGAATACTACTGCTTCCTGGATGGATATTCAGGTTATAATCAAATTGTAGTAGATCCCCAAGATCGAGAGAAAACAACATTCACATGTCCATTTGGAGTATTTGCATACAGAAGGATGCCATTTGGTCTGTACAATACACTTGCAACCTTTCAAAGGTGCATGCTCTCTATTTTCTCTGATATGGTGAAAAAATTTTTAGAAGTCTTCATGGATGAATATTCAGTATTTGGAGACTCATTCAGCTCCTGTCTTGACCATTTAGCACTTGTTCTAAAGAGGTGCCAAGAGACTAACCTGGTTTTAAACTGGGAGAAATGTCACTTTATGGTGACTGAAGGAATTGTCCTTAGGCACAAAATTTTGAACAAGGGAATAGACATGGATCAAGCTAAGGTAGAGGTAATTGAAAAATTACCACCACCTGCCAATGTTAAGGCAATCAGAAGCTTTCTAGGGCATGCAAGATTCTATAGGAGGTTTATAAAAGATTTTTCAAAAATTTCCAAACCTCTGAGTAATTTGCTAGCTGCTGACACGTTATTTATCTTTGATAAGGAGTGTCTGCATGCATTTAAGACTCTGAAAGCTAAGCTGGTCACAGCACCAGTCATCTTTGTACCAGACTGGACATTACCATTTGAACTAATGTGTGATGCGAGTGACCATGCCATTGGTGCAGTGTTGGGACAAAGGCATAACAAGCTTCTGCACGTCATTTATTATGCCAGTCGTGTTTTAAATGACGCATAGAAGAACTACACAACCACAGAAAAAAAGTTACTTGCAGTGGTTTACGCCATTGGCAAGTTCAGATCTTACTTAATAGGATCAAAAGTGATTGTGTACACTGACTATGATGCTCTTAAATATCTACTCACAAAGAAGGATTCAAAACCCAGACTCATAAAATGGGTGTTGCTTCTACAAGAGTTTGATATAGAAATAAGAGACAGAAAATGGACAGAGAACCAAGTAGCAGATCACCTGTCCCGAATAGAACCAGTAGAAGGGGCGTCCCTCCCTCTTACTGAGATCTCTGAAAACTTTCTGGATGAGCAACTCTTTGCCATCCAGGAAGTACCATGGTTTGCAGACATTGCAAACTACAAACCTGTGAGATTCATACCCAAAGAGTATAGTAGGCAACAATCAAAGAAATTGATCACGGATGCAAAGTACTATCTTTGGGATGAACCATATCTCTTCAAGAGATGTGCAGACGGAGTAATCTGTAGATGTGTGCCTAAAGAAGTAGCACAAAAGATCTTCTGGCATTGCCATGGATCACAATATGGAGGAGATTTTGGAAGTGAGCGAACAACCACAAGAGTCCTCCAATGTGGCTTCTATTAGCCTACTCTCCATAAAGACTCCTGAGAGTTTGTACTTAATTGTGACAGTTGCCAAAGATCTAGAAATCTACCTCACAGTTATGCCATGCCTCAATATGGGATCTTGGAGATTGAGTTGTTTGATGTATGGGGTATTGACTTCATGGGGCCTTTCCCACCATCATACTCAAACACTTATATTCTGGTGGTAGTGGATTATGTATCCAAATGGGTGGAAGCTATTCCAACACCCACTAATGATACTAAGATAGTGCTGAAATTCCTCCAGAAACATATCTTCAACAGATTTGGTGTCCCTAGAGTACTAATCAGTGATGGGGGCGCTCATTTCTGCAATAAACAGCTTTACTCTACTATGGTTCGATATGGAGTTAGCCAAAGGGTGGCAACTCCATATCATCCACAGACAAATGGGCAAGCTGAAGTCTCTAATAGAGAACTTAAAAGAATCCTGGAATGGACTGTGATTAACCGTAGAAGGGATTGGCTAAGAAGCTTGGATGATGCTCTGTGGGCATACAGAACAGCATTCAAGACTCCTATAGGGACCTCTCCATACCAGCTTGTGTATGGAAAAGCCTGTCACTTGCCAGTGGAACTGGAACATAAGGCCTACTGGGCAACCAGATTCCTAAACCTTGATGCCAAGTTAGCTGGAGAAAAACGATTGCTCCAGTTAAGTGAGCTAGAGGAATTCAGACTCAATGCTTTCGAAAATGCAAAAAATTAAAAAGAGAAAGCAAAAAGATGGCATGATAAGAAGCTGTCATCCAGAGTCTTTGAGCCAAGGCAGAAAGTTCTGTTGTTCAATTATAGGCTCAGATTATTCCCCGGGAAATTGAAATCCCGGTGGAGAGGACCATATGTGATTACAGGTGTGTCACCATATGGATACGTAGAGCTTCAGGATAATGATTCTAACAAAAAGTTCATTGTTAATGGACAGAGACTCAAATATTATCTTGAAAGCAATTTTGAGCAAGAATGCTCAAAACTGAGACTTGATTAAAGCTCAGTAATAGTCCTGCTAAAGACAATAAAGAAGCGCTTGCTGGGAGGCAACCCAGCCACTAACAAAGCTTATTTGTTAATTAATTGAGTTTTACAGGTTCATATTAATTATCTTCAAGGTAAAATAGCAATTTCATGAATTCACAGAGTTGCAGAAGGATTCAGAAGATAAAATAGCAGAAAGAAGCTCACTGGTGCGAAAAAGCCAGTAAGAGCTGTTTTGGGCGTTAAACGCCCAAAAGAAGCATCTACTGGGCGTTTAATGCCAGTAGAGATAGCCATCTTGGCATTAAATGCCAGAAAGAAGCAACTTTTGTGCGTTTAACACTAGGTTTACAGCATCCTGGGCATTCAGAAAAATGCCCAGTGATAAAGGAGTTTCTGGCGTTTAATGCCAGCTAGAAGCAACAGCTGGGCGTTAAACACCCAGACTAAGCACCAACTGGGCGTTAAACTCCCAAAACTTGCAGCAGTTGGGCATTTAACGCCAGGATTGTGGAAGGGAGGAAGTTTTTGTTCCCAACTTGATTTTTTTTCAAATTTTCATGTGTCCATCCATAATTTTTCAAATCCCTTTTCAAAGATATCAAATGTATCTTAATTCTAAACACAATTTTTTTTAAATCCCCTTCAACTTCCTTTCAAATCTTTTTCAAAACAAATCTATCTATTTTTCCTCTCAAATCTTTTCAACTCATTAATATCTTTTTCAAAATCTTCACAATATCTTCTCATGATGATGATGTCGGCCCTCCTGTTGTTTCTTCTAAAAAAACTCTAATATGTCGCCCTCCTCTACTTCGGCTAAAGTTGCTCAATCGGAGTCTGATCCCGATGTTTAAATTCTGAACGGAGATGATGGGACAGTAGATGCAGTGCCCCTTCAGACTCGTCCTCCTTCACCCCGTGTTGATGTTGCTTAGAAGTCTTTGGATCCTCGATGTTCATTATGGGTGTTTGTGTAGATAGCCCGGCTTGTGGGCTTTTGAACTCTTTATATTTTTGTAAATGGTGGTTCTGACTTTTTGCGACTTTTTTAGTTGCTTGTTTAGGAACTTTATTTTGAAAAACAAAGTAGTTTCCAAGCTCTGGGGGCTGATTTTGGTGGCCTCTTGGGCTTTATTACTCTTAAAACGCCGCTCTTCATGACATGTTTGTCGGCATCTGTCTGGTACCTTTTTAGGTTTTTTGGGAGTGTTGGAGCTTTTATTGTCCGACTTCTTTAGATTGCCTTTATATTTTCATACTTGTGGCTTGGTTCTCTTTGAGGTTGTGGATGTTTGGGTCCAACTTGTATGTCGACTTCCTTACTTTGGTCACAAGTTATTTCTAGTAATCCATTTTGTGTGGACCTTTGTTAGGTTTCTGTTAGGAGTTACTTTTTATAACTTGTTTGTGGGAGGTTGACTTCATCATGTCGGTCCCTGCTAAGTTATTTTTAGTAATCCTCTTTTTTGGACCTTTGTCAGGTCTCTTTCAGGGATTACTTTTTATAACTTTTTTATTTTGGGGCCGACTTCTTTGCATCGGTCCCTTATAAGTTATTTTTAGTAATCCTCTTTTTTGGACCTTTGTCAGGTCTCTTTCAGGGATTACTTTTTATAACTTTTTGATTTTGGGGCCGACTTCTTTGCGTCGGTCCCTTCTAAGTTATTTTTAGTAATCCTCTTTTTTGGACCTTTGTCAGGTCTCTTTCAGGAATTACTTTTTATAACTTTTTGATTTTGGAGCCGACTTCTTTACGTCGGTCCCTTCTAAGTTATTTTTAGTAATCCTCTTTTTTAGGGCTGGCCAGGCCTCTTTTTAGGGATTGAGTTTTTATAACTTTGGTTATTGCGATTGACTGGTCCGACTTCTCTATGTCGGCCTGTCTTTTAAGTTATTTTTAGCAACCCATTTTATTAAGACCTTGTCAGGTCCTTTCTATGGATCACTTTCGATAACTTCTTGCAATATTCTGTTTTGTTGCTTTTTCATCTTTGCCGATTTTGTCAAAGTCAGGTTTGATTCTTGTTTGGTTGACCTTTTGATGAATTCGGTTTTCATCTATTTTGGTCATTTTCATGATCGAGCAGTGAATTTGATATTCACTTTCTTCTGACCTTGTAGCTTTATAATGGGCGATGAATTTTAGCGTTTCAGATTAATGCGTCTTGAGTATTTGTAGAGAATCTCAAACTTTATTCAAAGAGAATGCAAATATATACATGTGGGTGTTTTATCCCTCTAAGTCGGGCAATTTGTAGATCTTGGTTTGGCACCTCATTAAAAAAAACCTTTTTAGGAAAAAGAGTGCGCCTTATCCTAAGATCTTTATTACCTCTAACTGTAGTACCTTCTTAGGTTGCAGGCATTCCATGACCTTGGGAGCTCTCGTCCTTCGAGTTTGGATAGTCTGTAGTAGCCATTTGCAAGTACCTCTATAACTCGGTAGGGTCCTTTCCAGTATGCCGCCAGTTTTCCTTCTCCAGGTCGAGTTGTTCTGATATCATTTCGGATTAGGATAAGGTCGTTCTCAGCAAATCCTCACTGTACTACTTTTTGATTGTGTCTTGAAGCCATTCAACCTTTTAATGCCTCTTCCCTGATCCGAGCTTTTTCTCAAATTTCTGGAAGTAGGTTGAGTTCTTCCCTTTGAAGTTAGGAATTGGCCTCTTCACTATAATGGATCACTCTGGGTGACCCTTCTTTGACCTCTATTGGGATCATTGCCTCCATCCCGTAAGCTAGTCTGAAAGGGGATTCCTTTGTGGTGGAATGTGGTGTTGTTCGATATGCCCATAGGACTTGTGGGAGCTCTTCGGCCCAGGCTCCCTTGGCATCCTGTAATCTTCGTTTTAGCCCGGCCAATATGACTTTGTTTGCAGCTTCTGCTTGTCCATTGGCCTGAGGGTGTTCTACGGACGTGAATTGGTGTTTTATGTTCAAATCGGCCACCAATTTTCTAAAGCCCGTATCTGTGAATTGAGTACCGTTGTCTATGGTAATGGAGTATGGAACCCCAAACCTTGTGACAATATTTCTATATAGGAATTTTCGGCTTTTTTGAGTGGTGGCATTAGCTAGGGGTTCCGCCTCAATCCATTTTGTAAAATAGTCTACCCCTACGATGAGAAATTTGACTTGTCCGGATCATTGGGAGAAAGGGCCGAGAAGGTCGAGCCCCCATTTTGCGAATGTCCAAGGTGAGGTTATGCTGATAAGCTCCTCTGATGGGGCGATGTGAAAATTGGCATGTTTCAGGCATGGTGGACATGTCTTTACGAATTCTATTGCTTCTTTTTGTAGAGTCGGCCAATAGAATCCGGCCCGGAGTACCTTTTTGGTAAGAGCCTGTGCTCCGAGATGGTTGCCATAGATGCTGCTGTGTACTTCTTCTAAAACTTCCTTTGTGTTGGAAGTCAACACACATTTTAATAATGGTATTGAGATCCCTCTTCTGTATAGAGTATTATTTATGATAGTGTAGTATTGTGCCCCCCGTTTCAACCTCTTTGCCTTCTTTTCATATGTGGGGAGCGTTTCTGTTTTGAGGTAGTTAATGTTGGGGGTCATCCATCCTTGATCCTGACCTGTGATGGCTAGGATTTTTTTCTTCTTCCGAGATTGACGCGTTCTGTAGCATTTCTTGGATGAGGATTCTATTGTTGCCCCTGGTTTGGTGCTGGCTAGTTTTGAGAGTGCATCAGCTCAAGCATTCTGTTCTCGGAGTATGTGGCAGACCTCATATTCCCTGAGTTGTCTGAGCTGTTCCCTGGTTTTGTCCAAGTACTTTTTCATGGTGGGATCCTTGGCTTGGTAGCTCCCTGTTATTTGTGAAGTGACAACTTGTGAGTCGCTAAAGATGATAAGCTTTTGGGCTCCAACCTCCTTTGCCAGCTTCAAACCAGCTAGTAGCACCTCATATTCTGCTTGGTTGTTTGAGGCAAGGAACCCGAATGTGAGGGAAAGTTCGATTTAGGTTCCCTGGTCACTTTCAATTATCACACCCGCGCTGCTTCCCATTTTATTCTAGGAACCGTCTACGTAGAGATTCCATTCTGTAAGGATTTTCGGGGTGTCTGTAAATTCTGCAATGAAGTCAGCTAGATATTGCGATTTGATGGCTGTCCGAGCTTCATATTGAAGGTCGAATTCGGACAACTCGACTACCCATTGCAAGATTCTACCTGCTAAATCTATTTTCTGCAAAATTCCTTTCATGGGTTGGTTGGTCCGAATCCTAATGGTGTGAGCTTGGAAATATGGACGAAGTCGTCTAGATGTTAATATGAGAGCATAGGCAAATTTTTCTTTTTTTTGGTAGTTCAGCTCGGATCCTTGTAATGCTTTGCTGATGAAGTACACAGGTTGTTGCCCATTGTCATCTTCTCGAACTAATGATGAGGCTACTACCCGACTTCCTACTGCGAGATATAGTATAAGTGGTTCCCCTTCCCGAGGCCGAGTTAGGATAGGTGGCTGTCCCAGGAATCTTTTGAAGTTTTGAAAGGCCTTCTCGCACTCCGTTGTCCATTCAAACCTCTTTCTCTTCCTTAGAGTAGCATAGAAGGTAGGGGAGAGATCTTATTGCTGATCCGACTAGAAATCTAGACAAGGCTGCCAACCTTCCATTGAGTTGTTGTACTTCTTTGACAAAAGTCGGGCTCTTTATATCGAGTATGGCCTGACATTTATCCGGATTTGCCTTGATTCCTCTTTGTGTGGGAATAAAACCCAAGAATTTGCCAGCTTCTACTGCGAAAGTGCATTTTGTAGGATTAAGTCGCATGCTATGCCTTCTTATAGTGTCGAACACTTGCGTGAGGTCGGACAGCAACGTCTCTTCACTTTGTGTCTTTATTAACATGTCGTCCACATATGCTTCCATGATTTTTCTGATGTGATTCGAAAAGACCTTATTCATTAACCTCTGATAAGTAGCTCCTGCGTTCTTCAATCCAAAAGGCATGATGATGTAGCAGTAGTTTGCTTTTGGGGTTAAGAACGAGGTTTTTTCTTGGTCGGGTGGATACATCGGGATTTGATTGTATCCTGAATATGCATCCATAAACGAGAGGTATTTATATCCAGAGGAGGCATCTACCAGAGCATCGATACTTGGGAGTGGATACGGATCTTTTGGACAGGCTTTGTTGAGATCAATGTAGTCGGTGCACATCCGCCACTTTCCATTCGATTTTTTCACCAAGATGACGTTAGCTAGCCATAGTGGGTATGTGACTTCTCTTATGAATCCTACCTCCAGTAGGGCTTGTACCTGCTCTTCCAAAGCTTGGGATCATTCTGGCCCGAGCTTTCTATGTTTCTGTTGTACTGGCCGAGATCCTGGGTAAACTGCTAGCTTGTGGCACATTAACTTGGGGTCTATGCCTGGCATGTCTGCAGCCTTCCATGCAAAGAGGTCGACGTTATCTCGCAAGAACTGTATGAGTGATTCTTTTATGTCTTCTTTCAAGATTGTACCGATATTGATTGTTTGGTCTGGGATATATCTGATCTGGACATTTTCTACTTCACCTTTGGGTTGTGGGTAGAGTTCTTCCCGCCTCTGAGCTCCACCGAGTTCAATTGTGTGGAATTCTTCTCCTCTGCCTCTGAGGTTTAAACTTTCGTTGTAGCAGCGGCGTGCCGTCTTCTGGTCTGCTTTTATTGTAGCTATTCCTTCTGCGGTTGGAAACTTCATGCATAGATGTGGAGTTGAGACTACTGTGCTGAGCTGATTCAATGTTGTCCAACCTATTAAGACATTGTAGGATGAGCTTACGTCGACCACAATATAGTCTATTTTGAGTGTTCTTGACTGCTTTCTTTTTCCAAAGGTCGTGTGTAGTGAGACGTATCCAAGTGGTTGAACTGGGGTGTTTCCTAGTCCGAATAGGCTGTTTGGATATGCTCGAAGTTCTTTTTCTTCTAGGCCGAGTTTGTCGAAGGCAGTTTTGAATAATATGTCGGTGGAGCTTCCTTGGTCTATCAGTGTGTGGTGGAGATTTGCGTTCGCCAATACGATAGTGATGACCATAGGATCGTCATTGTTCATACCCTGGATCAAGCTGTCCGACTCGGGATGTTCTACAGACAAAGCGACCGACCTGTTCAGGTCAGGACAACCCGACCTCTTCTCAAGGAGCTCGGACAAGTCACAGGAAAGCCCAAACAAAGGGCCCAAATAGAGGAACACGTCCCAAATCCAAGGGCCGCCCAAGCCCGTAGAGATAAAGGCGGTTCCCTTAAAAGATGACCTCATTAAGAGATAAGATAAAGATAAGATAATTAACTTATCTTATCCACAGGAGGCCATATCTCACCATTATAAATACACTGGAGCACCCAGGTATAACTCATACTCTGATTCTACTCAATACCTGCTCAATACCCTTGCTAACTTAAGCATCGGAGTCCCTTGCAGGTACCCCCCACCCTCTGGGGACGAAGGATCAGCACCACCACCAAGTCCAACAAGTAGGACACGCCAGCTCCGGCCGCCGTACACCTGCCGGACACGTCGGCTCCGACCAACACATAAGATCTCATCCGAAGATCGACCTACAGTTTCAGGTAACCCTCGGAACATTGGCGCCGTTGCCGGGGAACCTAGAAGTCATCCCATTAACATGGCGGATGACCATGACAACGACCACGATTCAGGTTTGAAAGACAGAACGCCGCATAAAAACACGGACACGATACCTAAAAATACTCCAGAAACCAACGGAGACAAAAATTCATCAAATTTAGGAGTAACAGAAGCACTTCAAAATCGATTGGAACAACTTGAGAAACAAGCCCAACATCAACGTGAAAAAGAAAAAGATCTACGCCGAGAAATAAGGCGACGCCGAGAATTAGAAGATAAGCTCATAAAACTTGAAGCTGATCTCAAAACTAAAACCACTCGACCATCCATAAAGGATAATTCTCAGAAAGATCAGGATCCATTTACCAGAGAAATTATGAAAACCGAAATTCCAAAAGATTTCAAGCTCTCGGATATGACTCCATATGACGGTACCTCCGACCCCAACCATCACCTCAGCAACTTCAGATGCAGTTCGTTGCAAAGCCTTTCCAACAACTCTCACCAAGATAGCCATTAAATGGTTCGACAGCCTACCTCCAAAATCCATCTCGAGTTTCGACGACCTAGCCAAGAAGTTCCTGGCCCGATTCTCCATACAAAAGGATAAAACCAAACACGCGCCTAGCCTACTAGGGATCAAGCAAGGAGATCGAGAAAGTCTTCGCAACTACATGGAGAGATTCAACAAAACATGCATGGAAATACAAAATCTGCCGACAGAAGCTGCCATCACGGGCCTCAAAAATGGCCTACGAGAAGGACCATTCAGCCAATCTATATCAAAAAGATATCCGACATCCCTAGATTAAGTACAAGAGCGAGCACAGAAGTACATTAACATGGAGGAAAATTCTCGACTTGGCGAAGCCTCAAGGTCTGGTTCTGCCTACCGAGATAAAGAATCCAAGAAAACGGAAGATTGCCCCGGAGAGAAAATCAAGAAATATCACAACTACATCCCTCTTAGGGTATCCTTGGTAGACGTTTACAAAGAAGTCTGCCATACGGAAAAAATCCCCCCAGCTCGGCCACTTAAAGGCAAAAGAGGAGGGGGAAATCGGAATGAGTACTGTGAATATCACCGACTCCGAGGGCATTCCACCAACGAATGTTTCGACTTGAAAAACGTCATAGAAAAATTAGTTCGAGAAGGAAAGTTAGATCGGTTCTTGGCTAACCGAGACGAAGAACCAAGGAAAAGAAAGAGAGATGAGGATGTCGGACGACTTGAACGATCACCTCGCACACCAGAAAGGCATGTCCATGTGATACATGGTGGATTTGCGGGGGGAGGAATCTCCAAATCATCCCGCAAGCGACACCTCAAAGAGGTATACCATGTCGAAGGACAGAAGGAGACGCCAGACATCCCGGCAATCATATTTACTAAAGAAGATGCGTCCAGAATCATCTCGGGACATGACGACCCCATGGTCATCACGATCATATTGGCAAACGCTAACCTCCACCGCACACTAATCGACCAGGGAAGCTCTGCAGATATCTTATTCAAAACTGCCTTCGACAAACTCGGCCTAGAAGAAAAAGAGCTAAAAGCATACCCAAACAGTCTGTTCGGACTGGGAGATGTCCCAGTTCAACCACTGGGATACGTATCGCTGCACACAACCTTCGGAAAGGGGAATCAATCCAGAACACTCAAGATAGACTACATCGTGGTCGATGTAAGCTCAGCCTACAATGCCTTAATAGGTCGGACAACGTTAAACCAACTCGGTGCAATAGTTTCAACTCCACATCTATGTATGAAATTTCCAACTGCGGAAGGGATAACTACGATAAAGGCAGATCAAAAGATGGCACGTCGCTGTTATAACGAAAGCCTAAACCTCCGAGGTGAAGGAGGGGAGTTCCACACAATCGAGCTTGGTGGAGTTCAGAGGCGAGAAGAAATCCGACCACAACCCGAAGGAGAAGTAGAAAGAATCCAGATCGGAGATACCTCGGATAAAACAACTAATATTGGCACGATCCTAAAAGGAGACATAAAAGAATCACTAATACGGTTCCTACGAGATAATATTGATCTCTTTGCATGGAAAGCCGCCGACATGCCAGGTATTGATCCCGAACTAATGAGCCACAAATTGGCAGTCTATCCGGGATCTCGGCCGGTACAACAAAGACGGAGAAAACTTGGACCAGAATGAGCTCAGGCTGTAGAAGAACAAGTACAAGCACTACTTGAGGCTGGGTTCATAAGGGAAGTCAAATATCCACTATGGTTAGCAAACGTCGTCTTGGTGAAAAAGACAAATGGGAAGTGGCGAATGTGCACCGACTATACCGACCTCAACAAAGCCTGCCCGAAAGACCCCTACCCACTCCCAAGCATCGACGCTCTAGTAGATGCTTCATCGGGATACAAGTATCTCTCATTCATGGACGTATACTCAGGGTACAACTAGATACCAATGTATCCGCCAGATCAAGAAAAAACCTCATTTCTTACACCTAAGGCAAATTATTGCTACATTGTGATGCCTTTCGGCCTGAAAAATGCAGGAGCCACTTATCAAAGGCTAATGAATAAAGTCTCCTCAGATCACATCAGAAAAATCATGGAGGTCTACGTGGATGATATGTTGATAAAGACACAAAGCGAAGAGACATTGCTAACCGATTTGACTCAAGTATTCGATACCATAAGGAAGCACGGCATGCGGCTCAACCCGGCTAAATGCACCTTCGCAGTAGAAGCAGGTAAATTTTTAGGATTTATGCTCACGCAAAGAGGAATCGAGGCAAATCCAGATAAATGCCAGGCCATACTCAACATGAAGAGCCCAACCTGTGTCAAAGAGGTACAACAGCTCAATGGAAGGTTGGCAGCCTTGTCCAGATTCCTAGCAGGATCAGCGATAAGATCCCTCCCTTTCTACGCTACCTTAAAAAAGGGAAAGAACTTCGAATGGACAGCGGAATGTGAACAAGCCTTCAAAGACTTCAAAAGATTTTTAGGACAACCACCTATCCTATCTCGACCACAAAAAGGAGAATCACTCATACTATACCTCGCAGTAGGAAGTCGGGCAATAGCCTCAGCGCTGATTTGAGAAAACAAAAGAGGACAGCAACCCGTCTACTTTATTAGTAAAGCACTACAGGGATCCGAGCTGAACTACCATAAAATAGAAAAGTTTGCCTACGCTCTGATCCTCACATCCCGGTGACTTCGCCCATATTTCCAAGCGCATACCATTAAAGTTCGAACCAACCAACCCATAAAAGGGATATTGCAGAAAACAGATCTAGCAGGAAGAATCCTGCAATGGGCAATCGAGTTGTTCGAATTCGACCTCCAATACGAGGCACGTACAACAATCAAATCGCAACACTTAGCCGACTTCATCGCGGAATTCACGGACATCCCGGAAATCCCCATAGAATGGAACATATATGTGGACGGATCCTCGAATAAAATAGGAAGCGGTGCGGGTGTGATAATTGAAAGCAATCAAGGAACTCAACTCGAGCTCTCCCTTAAATTCGGATTCCCGGCCTCAAACAACCAGGCAGAATACGAAGCACTACTAGCTGGTCTGAAGCTGGCTAGGGAGGTTGGAGCTCAGAAACTCAACATCTACAGTGATTCACAAGTTATTACCTCACAAATAACAGGAAGCTACCAAGCCAAAGATCCGACCATGAAAAAATATTTGGATAAAACCAAAGAACAGCTCGGACAACTCGGGGAATATAGGATCCACCACATACCTCGTGAGCAAAATGCCCGAGCTGATGCCCTTTCAAAATTAGCCAGCACCAAATCGGGGAGCAATAACAGAAGCCTCATCTAGGAGGTACTACAGAATCCGTCAATAGCGGAGGAAGAAAGAATCCTCGCCATAATAGGTCGGGATCAAGGATGGATGACCCCCATAATAAACTACCTCAAAACAGAAGAACTCCCTACGGATGAAAGGGAGGCAAAGAGGTTGAAAAGGGAGGCACAGTACTACACCATCATAAACAACACACTGTACAAAAGAGGGATATCGACACCTCTACTAAAATGCGTACCAACTTCCAACACAAAGGAAGTCTTGGAGGAAGTACATAGCGGCATTTGTGGTAATCATCTCGGAGCGCAAGCTCTCACCAAAAAGATACTCCGGGCGGGATTCTATTGGCCAACTCTACAAAAGGAGGCTACAGAATTTGTAAAGACATGTCCACCATGCCAGAAGCATGCCAACTTTCACATCGCCCCACCAGAAAAGCTTATCAGCGTGACCTCACCTTGGCCATTTGCGAAATGGGGACTCGACCTTCTCGGACCCTTCCCACAGGGATCGAGACAAGTAAAATTCCTCATAGTAGGAGTAGACTATTTCACAAAATGGATCGAGGCCGAACCCCTGGCCAACGCCACCGCTCAAAGAAGTCGAAAATTCCTATATAGGAATATATTGGCCGGATTAAAGCGGAGGCTACAAGAAGCAAAGGGAGCTTGGGCCGAGGAACTTCCACAAGTCCTATGGGCATATCGAACAACCCCTCATTCCACTACAAACGAATCACCATTCCGACTAGCATACGATGCGGAGGCAATGATTCCAATAGAAATCGAAGAAGGATCTCCCCGAGTAGTCCACTACAATGAACAAGCAAACTCCCAACTTCAGAGAGAAGAGCTCGACTTGTTACCCGAAATCCAAGAAAGAGCTCGGATCAGGGAGGAAGCCCTAAAGCGACGAATGGCTTCCAGATATAATCAAAAGGTAGTGCCGAGAAGTTTTGCAGAGAATGATCTCATCTTAATCAGAAATGACATTGGAACAACACGACCCGGAGAAGGAAAGCTGGCAGCAAACTGGAAAGGACCCTACCGAGTCATTGAAGTACTGGGGAAGGGCTACTACAGACTGTCCGAGCTTGATGGACGAGAGTTTCCTCGATCATGGCATGCCTGCAACCTAAGAAGGTACTATAGTTAGAATAAGGTAAAGAGATCTCACTAAATGGATGCGCTCTTTTTCCTGAAAAGGTTTTTTAATGAGGCACCATAGCGAGACCTAGAATCACACCCGACTTAAAGGGACAACAAAACTCCCACATGTATATATTTGCATTTTTTCCTTTGAATAAAGATTATTTAGATATTCTACAAGATTCCAAGACGCATTAAATCTGAAGTATTCATCGTCCAATTATAAAGCAACAGGTCGGCAGAAAGTGAAAAATAAATTCACTGCACGACCACGATAAAGACAAATCGTCCAATAAAGGTGAAAACGTGATTCACCCAAAAGACGATCTAAAGACGCCAACCATTTTCTACGAATCGGCAAAGATGAACACAAAATAATGTAAGAAGTTATCAAAAGCAATCCAAAAAAAAGAACCTGACGAGGTCTTACGGATAGCTAATATAATAACTTAAAAGACTGGCCGACGTTCAGAAATCGGACCAAGTCAACCCAAGTTATAAGTAAACCCTGGAAAGAGGTCTGGCCAACCCTATTAAAGAGGATTACTTTAACTTAGAAAGGGCCTGATATAACAAAGTCAGCCCAAAATTAAAAAGTTATACAAGTAGTCCCTGAAAGAGATTTGACAAAAGATCCAAGAAAGAGGACTACAAAAAATAACTTAAAGGAGACCGATATAACCAAGTCAGACTCCTACCATCAAAAAAGTAGTCCCTGAAAGAGATCTGACAAAAGATCCAAGAAAGAGGACTACGAAAAATAACTTAAAAGGAGACCGATATAACCAAGTCGGACTCCTACCATTAAAAAGTTATCAAAGTAATCCCTGGAAGAGACCTGACAAAGGTCCAAAAAAGAGGACTACAGAGATAACTTAAAAGGAGACCGATATAAGGAAGTCGGACTCCTGTTACTGAAAAGTCATACAAGTCCAAAAATACCTACAAAAACAAGAAAACAAGTCGGATCCACACGAATACAAAAAATCCAAGCTACAAACGATAAAGCACGGGGCAATCCAAAAGGTCAAAACTGCAAGATCCAACATTCTCAGAAAAAAGAAGGAAAAACCTTGATATGATCTATAAAAGTTTTAAAGCCTCGAACGCCATCAAAAGAGGATAAACGAGCTACTTTTTGTTTTTTAAATAAGGTTGCCAGACAAAACAACCAGAAAAACGTCAGCAAAGAAATAAAAAGTTTTAAGAGCCCACAAGCCGGGCCAACTAAACATAAGAACCCAGAAAAAAGATTAGCAAGCATCAGGAGCATCTTTGGCAGTATCAAGACAGGGAGAAGGATGACGAGTCTGAATAGGCACGGCATCTATGGCTCCATCCTCCCGGTTCAGAACTTGGCAATCCGAATCAGGTACAACCGGAGGAGCAGAGGTAGTCGACACTTTGGCAGAGGACACAGGAGGAGGATCAGCATCATCATCACTCTCGTCATCAGGGACAATCTTACCATCTCTGACAACATTGTATAAACTGAAAAGGGTGAGATCGGCATCGGGAGCAATGACACGAACTTGCTCCTTCAGGTTCTCGTAAGCAGCAGTCACACTGCTGACAAGATGACCTTGGAGCTCAGAATAATCCTCCCGAGCACTGTCCAACTCCCCCCTCAGACGCATCACCTCCCGATAGGTTGTAACATAACTATCTTTATGCATCAGGGCTGTGTCCTCGGCTAACCTCAAAGAAGCTGCCAATGAAAGGGAACTCGCCTTCTCATTCTCTAGATCATTCTCTAACTTGGTCACCTTTAATTTGAGCTCCTCCTTTAGCCCCTTCATCTGGTCAAACTCTTCTTCACTTCCTCCATAAATGCCTTGGGGGCATGAAGGGGGAGACTTTGAGCATTCCGGTGTATAGCGGCCGCCATAAACGCCATTTGCACGTGATTCCGGGCCAGGAATTCCAAATGATGGAGGATGGACACATCATCCATCGAAAGGGTACCATAGGGCCCAATTTGTTGGTCTATGAACTCGATGGCATTGAAGTCAGGGGCATTAAGGTTGAAGGGCTCAACCGTCTTTTGCTTTTTACTTGGAGGGGCAGCAGATGGAATGGCAGAAGCAGGATGAGGATCCACCAAGCGAACCCGAGGTGTCGGAATCGCTTTCTTCACTATAAGGGAACTCGGCACCGATGGCTTGTCGCGCACTTGGGAGGACCCCTCCCCAGCCGCCTTGGCGGCAAAATTCCTGGCAGCAGTCGCCTTCTGCGCCCTCTTGAAAGCTTTCATGGATTTGCTATTCTTCATTGCCTCTGCAAATAAAACAAAAGTCAAGCCACAAATCAGACAAGCCGAAAATACAGCTACAAGTAAACATAAACAGATAGCAAAGAAAACACGAGATACCCAGTTCAGTTTGAAGAAGAGAAGGATTGGTTAGAAATTTCTTTGTATCAAGATGGGGAGGCTGACCCCAGCGCTCTTCCAAAACAGTCACAAAGGCCCGCTCAGCCTCATCCAACATGTCCCAAGAATACCTGGAGACCCTCACATCTTTTTGCCATTCTAGGGGAAAGGCAGGCTCATCATTTTCATCCAGAAAAAAGGGCCGAGCTCCTTCAACAGCTCGGACCTTGAAAAATAGTTTTTAAAATCACGAAAGGACTTGTCAAACATGGAAAAGACCTTCTTTCCTTGGGTGGAGCGAAAGGAGACCCAAGCTGCTTTCTTTTTTACCACTCCGGGTTTAGTCAAAACAAACAGATAAAAAGAGAGATTGGAAGCAGGGATACCAAAACCATTGCACAGCAATTGAAAAATCTTTATAAAACCCTAGGAATTAGGGTGAAGTTGAGAGGGAGCAATATTACAAGACCATAACAGGTCGGTTTCAAATGGAGTAAAAGGAAGGGCAATACCCAGCGGACCAAAGAAAAAGTCATAAACATAAAAAAAAGGGCGACCATCAACAACCCGAGTTGAAAAACAGACTCTTTCGTCAGAAGAAGGAGGGACAAGTTCATAGTTCTTCTCATCACCAGAATTGCTACAGACACTATGAAACTGTCTAAGCTGAGCACAAAACTCAGAATCAGCCAGCGAGACTCACAGGAGAACCATGGAGTCCACCCAATCGGCCATACCCGCAGGAACCTGGGAAGGCATCTCTACAACGTTATTTCGGGAAGACATGAGGTCAACTAAATCCTACAAAAGAAAAGAAGAGTGGATTACTTAAAAACATCCCGGACATGGGTCAAAACATCTCAAACGGACGGATTAACCAAAAAAGGGAAAAACCCCAAGACTCAAGAGAAGAAGTCTTGGAGCATCCCTTGGAGGCAGTAAACAAAGAAGGGTCCTCAAAATCGTTTCTACAATCTACATCTCGGCACTCATCAGAATAAAGTTCAGAAAAGAAAGCAAAAGAAGAGAAAAACGCAAAAAAATCCACCCTTCTACAGTTTATCAGGAAAAGCAAATGCTCCTACAGTTTACCAACACTACTGCTACAGTTTATCAGAACACCAAAAAGGCCAAATGGAAAAACGGCAAAGGCACAAACTTTTCAAAATCAAGCAAAAACCATCAAGCCAAGGCACAAACAGAAACGGCGGTAAACATGCAAAAGAAAAAGATCCAAGCAGCAAAAGGTACACACCAAAAACAAAGAAAATTCCGGAGCATGCAACAAAGTCAAGCACGATAAAAACAGAAAAATCCAAAACTTTCTCCAAAAAGAAGATCAAGGGGAAAACTTCGTCGCAAAAAGCCAAAAACAAAATGCAAAATGAGACTAACGTGGAAACAAAAGAAGCTTCGAGGAAGAGTGGAAGCGCAGGGATAAAGGTTGCCCGGAAGAACGCCAAGCGACGCCACAAACACAAAGAAAAGTAGAGAAGCAAGCGAAAGACAAAGAGCAGATGAAAGAAACAGAAAAACGAGAGAGTAAAGGGAGGAGTTACGGAGAGGAAGTGAAGAAGAGAAACCATTTTTTGATTAAAGATATTCAAAATAAAAGCCATGAGAGAATGGGGCAATTAATGCCAATTAAATGCGGATGTTAAAAACCGCTTGAGTTCGACTTCACTAAAGAAAGGACCGAAGTCAAAGACTCGGCCTCGAAAAAGAAGACCGAGCTCAAGCAGGGGCACTGTTCATACCCTGGATCAAGCTGTCCGACCCGGGATATTCTACAGACAAAGCGACCGACCTCTTCAGGTCAGGACAACCCGACCTCTTCTCAAAGAGCTCGGACAAGTCACAGGAAAGCCCAAACAAAGGGCCCAAATAGAGGAACACGTCCCAAATCCAAGGGCCGCCCAAGCCCGTAGAGATAAAGGTGGTTCCCTTAAAAGATGACCTCATTAAGAGATAAGATAAAGATAAGATAACTAACTTATCTTATCCACAGGAGGCCACATCTCACCATTATAAATACACTGGAGCACCCAGGTATAACTCATACTCTGATTCTACTCAATACCTGCTCAATACCCTTGCTAACTTAAGCATCGGAGTCCCTTGCAGGTACCCCCCACCCTCTGGGGACGAAGAATCAGCACCACCACCAAGACACGCCAGCTCCGGCCGCCGTACACCTGCCGGACACGTCAGCTCCGACCAACACAGAAGATCTCATCCGAAGATCGACCTACAGTTTCAGGTAACCCTCGGAACAGTCGTGTTCTGGATAATGTCGGATGCGTCCTCTTTGGTAAAAGTAATTGTGGGGATGTCGGCTGTTTCCTCTCTTCCCTCAACATGATATACTTCTTTAAGATATCTTTTGCGAGATGATTTGGAGATCCCGCCTCCCGCAAATCCTCTGTGTATCATGTGGACGTGTCTCTCGGGTGTACGGGGTGGTCATTCTGCCTGTCTGACATCTTCATCCTTTCTTTTTTTCTGGGATCGTTTGCTGATGAGTGGATAATTTATATACTTTTTGGCATTATTCTTAGGTAGTTTTTAATATGTTTTAATTGATTTTTACTGTATTTTTATTATTTTTTATGCAAAATTCACATTTCCGGACTTTACTATGAGTTTGTGTGTTTTTCTGTAATTTTAGGTATTTTCTGGCTGAAATTGAGGGACCTGAGCAAAAATCTGATTCAGAGGCTGAAAAAGGATTGCAGATGCTGTTGGATTCTGACCTCTCTGCACTCGAAATATAATTGTTGGAGCTACAGAAATCCAAATGATGCACTCTCAATTGCGTTGGAAAGTAGACATCAAGGGCTTTCCAGCAATAAATAATAGTCCATACTTTGCCCGAGTTTAGATGACGCAAACTGGCGTTTAACGCCAGCTTTTTGCCTTATTATGGTGTTAAACGCCAGAAACAGGTTACAAGCTAGAGTTAAATGCCAGAAACAGGTTACAACCTAGTGTTTAACTCCAGAAATAGCCTATGTACGTGAAAGTTTCAATGCTCAGCCCAAACACACACCAAGTGGGTCCCGGAAGTGGATTTCTGCACTATCTATCTTAGTCTACTCATTTTCTGTAAACCTAGGTTACTAGTTGAGTATAAAAACTACTTTTAGAGATTTATTTTGTAGCTCATGAAATTTTACATCTAAATTTATATCTTTAATGACATGAGTCTCTAAACCCCATGGTTGGGGGTGAGGAGCTCTACGATGAATTAATGCAATTATTTTTGTTTTCTATTCAATCACGCTTGTTTCTATTCTAAGATGTTCATTCGTACTTCAACATGATGAATGTGATGATCCGTGACACTCATCACCATTCTCAACCTATGAACGCGTGCCTGACAACTACTTCTGTTCTACCTTAGATTGAATGGATTTCTCTTGGGTTCCTGGATCACGAGTTTGATTGCCTCTCCTGACAACATAGCATTCAAATCCGTGAGATCAGAGTCTTTGTGGTATAAGCTAGAATCAATTGGCAGCATTCCTGAGATCCGGAAAGTCTAAACCTTGTCTGTGGTATTCCGAGTAGGATCCGGGAAGGGATGACTGTGACAAGCTTCAAACTCATGAATGCTGGGCGTGGTGACAGACGCAAAAGGATCAATGGATCCTATTCCAACATTAGTGAGAACCAACATATGATTAGCCATGTACATGGACCCTTTTCACTGAGAGGACGACTGGTAGCCATTGACAACGGTGATCCACCAACATACAGCTTGCCATGGAAGGAGACCTGCGTGCGTGAAGAAGAAGACAGTAGGAAAGCAGAAATTCAAAGGACAGAGCATCTCCAAAACTCCAACCCATTCTCCATTACTGCATAACAAGTATTCATTTCATGCTCTTTCACTTTTCGCAATTAAAACTAAGAACCACTATTGATATCCTGACTAAGAATAATAAGATAACCATAGCTTGCTTCAAGCCGGCAATCTCCGTGGGATCGACCCTTACTCACGTAAGGTATTACTTGGACGACCCAGTACAATTGATGGTTAGTTGTGCGGAATTACATAGTGTGAGTGTAACTTTCGTGCACTGAAGTTTTTGTCATCTAAAAATTAGTTTTTATTTGTTCAATTTTTGCTTTTGTTGAATGTGTCTATTTTCTTGGGAATAGTTGCCCATTTGAGTCTTCCTTTCTAAAATCTTTTTAAAAATAATTTCTCTTTGATTAAATCTTGTGCCAAATTTTAAGTTTGGTGTTCTCTTGTTAATTTTTCTTTAGTTTTCGAAAATTTTATTTTGGTTTTCTAAAAATTTTATGTTTGGTGTTCTTTCTTTTGTTCTTGTTGTTCTTGTGAGTCTTCAAGGTGTTCTTGAGTCTTCTTTGTGTTTTGATCTTAAAATTTTTAAGTTTGGTGTGCCTTGGTGTTTTCCCTCCAAAATTTTCGAAAACAAGGAGCATTGGATCTAAAAATTTTAAGTCTTGTGTCTTTTGTGTGTTTTTCTCTTTCATAATAAAATTTAAAAATAAAAAATATCTTTTCCTTTAATTTCTCATAATTTTCGAATCCCTTGAGTTGACTTGGTCAAAATTTTTCAAATCATATCCTTTTAAGATTTTAAAAAAATCATATCTTTTTCAAAAACATCCTAACGACTTTCTCTCTCCTCACTTTTTTGAAAATCCTCATAAAATATTTTCAAATCTTTTTTATTTAATTTAGTTATTTTATTTTATTTTATTTTTTTGAAAAAAAATTAAATAAATATAATAAAATAAATCCACATCATCTCCCATTCTCCATCATGGACCTAAGTGGAAATGAACAGTCCATAAGGACTCTGGGGTTATATGCTAACCCCACTACTACTTCATATGGGAGTAGTATCTCTATACCCTCTATCAGAGTCAATAGTTTTGAGTTAAATCCTCAGCTCATTATCATGGTGTAGTAAAATTGCCAGTATTCCAGTCTTTCATAGGAAGAACTTATTGAGTTTCTGGCACAGTTCTTACAAATTACTGACACAGTACATGATAAGAAAGTAGATCAGGATGTCTACAGATTATTACTATTTCCATTTGCTGTAAAAGACCAAGCTAAGAGGTGGTTAAATAACCAACCTAAAGCTAGCATAAGAACATGGAAATAATTGTCAGACAAATTCCTGCATCAATATTTCCCTCCTAAGAGGATGACACAGCTAAGGCTGGACATCTGATGAGCAGATAATTTATACACTTTTTGGCATTGCTTTTATATAGTTTTTAGTATGATTTAGTTAGTTTTTAGTATATTTTTATTAGTTTTTATGAAAAATTCACATTCTTGGACTTACTATGAGTTTATGTATTTTTCTGTGTTTTCAGGTATTTTCTGGCTGAAATTGAGGGACCTGGGCAAAAATCTAATTCAGAGGCTGACAAAGGACTACAGATGCTGTTGGATTCTGACCTCTCTGCACTTGAAGTGGATTTTCTGGAGCTATAGAACTCCAAATGGCGCGCTCTCAATTGCGTTGGAAATTAGACATCTAGGACTTTCCAGCAACATATAATAGTCCATACTTTGCGCCAGTTTGATGACGTAAAATGGCGTCAAAATGCTAGCTCTCTGCCTTTTTCTAGCGTCAAAACGCCAGAACTGGCATAAAAGTTGGAGTTAAACGCCCAAACTGGCATCAAAGCTGGTGTTTAACTCCAAGGAAGACCTCTACACGTGAAAGCTTCAATGCTCAGCCCAAGCACTCACCAAGTGGGCCCAGAAGTTGATTTCTGCATTATTTACCTATTTCTGTAAACCCTAATAGCTAGTTTCATTTTAAATAGAACTTTTTACTATTGTACTAGGGGTCTTTTTCCCCATTTTCGAATTCACATGTCATTTGGGGAGGCTGGCCATTCGGCCATGCCTAGACCTTGTTCTTATGTATTTTCAACGGTGGAGTTTCTACACACCATAGATTTAGGGTGTGGAGCTCTGCTGTTCCTCGAGTATTAATGCAATTACTACTGTTTTCTATTCAATTCATGCTTATTCTTATTCTAAGAAATTTGCTTGCACTTCAACCTGATGAATGTGATGATCCATGACACTCATCAATATTCTCAACCTATGAATGTGTGCCTGACAACCACTTCCGTTCTACCTTAGATCGAGCGTATATCTCTTAGCCTCTATTCCGAAAGATCGGAGTCTTCATGGTATAAGCTAGAATTATTGGCAGCCATTCCTGAGATCCAGAAAGACTAAACCTTGTTTGTGGTATTCCGAGTAGGATCTGGGAAGGGATGACTGTGACGAGCTTCAAACTCGCAAATGTTGGGCGTAGTGACAGACGAGAAAGGATAACTAGATTTTATTCCAACATGATCGAGAACCGACAGATGATTAGCCGTGCGGTGACAGCGCATTTGGACCATTTTCACTGAGAGGACAGGAAGTAGCCATTGACAACGGTGATGCCCTACATACAGCTTGCCATGGAAAGGAGTATGAAGGATTGGATGAAGGCAGTAGGAAAGCAGAGATTCAACAGGAACAAAGCATCTCTATGCACTTATTTGAAATTCTCACCAATGAATTACACAAGTATCTCTATCTTTACTTTATGTTTTATCTATCTTTTTAATTATTAAAACTCCATAACCATTTGAATCCGCCTGACTGAGATTTACAAGGTGACCATAGCTTGCTTCAAGCCGACAATCTCCGTGGGATCGACCCTTACTCACGTAAGGTTTATTACTTGGATGACCCAGTGCACTTACTGGTTAGTTGTGCGAAGTTGTGAAAAAGAGTTGAGATTACAATTGTGCGTACCAAGTTGTTGGCGCCATTGTGTATCACAATTTCGTGCACCAAGTTTTTGGCGCCATTGCCGGGGATTGTTCGAGTTTGGACAACTGACGGTTCATCTTGTTGCTCAGATTAGGTAATTTTCTTTTCAAAAAATTTTCAAAAATCTTTCAAAAATTTTTATTTGTTTTCGTTTTTCTAAAAAAATAATTTTTGAAAAAAAACCCAAAAAATTCATAAAATCATAAAAACTCAAAAATATTTCATGGTTCTTGTTTGAATTTAGGGCCAAATTTTAAGTTTGGTGTCAATTGCATGATTTTAATTGTCTTGCAATTTTTGAAACACATACATTGTGTTTTTGATGATCTTCAAGTCATTCTTGATGAATTACCTTGTTTGATCTTCATGATTTATTGATTTGCACTGCATGATGTTCTACATATGCATTCTTGCATTCATATGGCCCAAACATGAGAAAGTTCTAAGTTTGGTGTCCTCCATGTTTTCTTTTATTAAAAAAACTGAGTTCTTGATGTTCATCTTGATCTTCAAGATTGTTCTTGGTGTTCATCTTGACGTTCATTATGTTCTTGCATATATCTTGTGTTTTGATCCAAGAATTATATGTTTCGACTCATTTTGTTGTTTTTCAAAATTGAAAACATATCTTCTTGAACAAAGGATTTAGCAAAATGAAGATCTAAGAACATAAAGCAGAGGAATTACGAAGAAAAAGCTGGGCGTTCAAAATGCCCAATGAAGAAGGAAAACTGGCTGGGCATTTAAACGCCCAAATCATGCAGCAATTGGGCGTTAAACGCCCAAAACATGCAGCTTTTGGGCGTTTAACGCCAGGATGACACAAGGAGAGGAATTTTGTTTTCAAATAAAATCTTTTTCAAATCTTCATAATTTTTCAAAATCAAATATTTTTCAAATCAAATATTTTCAATCATATATTTTTCAAAATCATATCTTTTCAAACATATCTTTTTCAAAAATCAAATCTTTTCCTCATATTTTCAAAAAAAAATCTTGATTCAAAAATTTCAAGTTTGTTACTTTCTTGTTAAGAAAAGTTCAATATTTGAAATTTAGAATCATATATTTTAGTTTCTTGATAATCAAGTCATTATTTTTTTTTTAAATCAAATCTTTTTAATTTTTATCTTTTCAATTATATCTTTTAAATCATATCTTTTTCAAATCATATCTTTTAAAAAAATCCATGATTTCAAAATCTTTTTAACTTCTTATCTTTTTCAAAACCACCTAACCACTTTTTCACTTTCAATTTTTGAAAAACATTAACCTTTTTTCAAAATTCTTTTTTTATTTAACTAATTGTTTTGAATTTTAATTAAAATCTTCAAAAATTCTTCTCCCGCTCTCTTATCTTTTTCTATTTAAACACTAACATTCCTCCTCCATTGTCAATTCGAACTCCATCTCTCTCGTTGTGTTCGAATTCTTCTTCACTTACCTCATCCTTCTTTTCTTGTTTTCCTCTGACACCTTAAGGAATCTCTATACTGTAAAATAGAGGATTCCATATTTTCTTTATTTTCTTCTCTTTCATATGAGCAGGAACAAAGATAAAGGCATACTTGTTGAAGCTGATCCTGAACCTGAAAGGACTCTGAAGAGAAAGCTAAGAGCAGCTAAAGCACAAAACTCTGAAGAGGACCTCCCTGAAATTTTTGAAAAGGAAGCAGCAAAAGAAATAATTATGGCCGAACCAAACAACAACGCAAGGAAAATGCTTGGTGATTTTACTACACCAACTTCCAACTTTTATGGAAGAAGCATCTCAATCCCTGCCATAGGAGTAAATAATTTTGAGCTAAAGCCTCAATTAGTTTCTCTACTGCAATAGAACTGCAAGTTCCATTTACTTCCATCAGAAGACCCTTATCAATTTTTAACTGAGTTCTTGCAGATCTGTGATACTGTTAAGACCAATGGAGTTGATCCTAAATTCTACAAGCTTATGCTTTTCCCTTTTGCTATAAGAGACAGAGCTAGAACATGGTTAGACTCACAACCTAGAGATAGCCTGGACTCTTGGGATAAGCTGGTCACAGCTTTCTTAGCCAAGTTCTTTCCTCTTCAAAAGCTGAGCAAGCTTAGAGTGGATGTTCAGACCTTCAGACAAAAAGATGGTGAGTCCCTCTATGAAGCTTGGGAAAGATACAAGCAACTAACCAAAAAGTGTCCTTCTGACATGCTTTCAAAATGGACCACATTAGATATATTCTATGATGGTCTGTCTGAATTTTCCAAGATGTCATTGGACCACTCTGCAGTTGGATCCATTCACCTAAAGAAAATGCCTGCAGAAGCTCAGGAACTTATTAAAATGGTTGCAAATAACAGTTCATGTATACCTCTGATAGGAATCCTGTGAGTAATGGGACGCCTCAAAAGAGAGAAGTTCTTAAAATTGATGCTCTGAATGCCATATTAGCTCAGAACAAAACATTGACCCAAAAAGTCAATATGATCTCTCAGAGTCTGAATGGATTGCAAAATGCATCCAACAGTACTAAAGAAGTATCTTCTGAAGAAAAAGCTTATGTTCCTAAGAACCCTGCAATGGCAGAAGTGAATTACATGGGTGAAGCCTTTGGCAACACCTATAATCCTTTATGGAAAAATCATCCAAATTTTTCATGGAAGGATCAACAGAAGCAAGGGTTTAATAATAACAATGGTGGAAGAAACAGGTTTAGCAATAGCAAACCTTTCCCATCATCACCTCAGCAACAGACAGAGCATTCTGAGCAGAATCCTTCTAGCTTAGCAAACATAGTCTCTGATCTATCTAAGGCCACTCTTAGTTTCATTACTGAAATAATATCCTCCATTGGAAATTTAGAGGCACAAGTGGGCCAGCTGAGTAAAAGGATTACTAAAACTCCTCCTAGCACTCTCCCAAGCAATACAGAAGAGAATCCCAAGGGAGAGTGCAAGGCTATTATTATAATCAACATGGCCGAAACCTTAGAGGAGGAGGAGGACGTGAATCCTAATGAGGAAAACCTCTGGGAACGTCCAGTGGCTAGTAAGGAATACCCTAATGAGGAACCAAAGGAATCTAAGGCTTATACAGAGACCATAGAGATTCTCTTGGACCTCCTTTTACCATTCATGAGCTCTGATGACTATTCATCTTCTGAAGAGGATGAAGACATTATTGAGGGGCAAGTTGCCCAATATTTAGGAGCAATCATGAAACTGAATGCCATGCTGTTTGGTAATTAGACTTGGGAGGAAGAGCCTCCCTTGCTCACCAATGAACTGAATACATTGGTTCAGCAAAATTTACCTTAAAAGAAACAGGATCCTGGTAAATTCTTAATATCCTGCACCATAGGCACCATGACCTTTGAAAAAGCTCTGTGTGACCTGGGGTTAGGAATAAACATGATGCCACTCTCTGTGATGGAGAAACTGGAACTCTATGAGGTACAGGCTGTCAAATTCTCATTGGAGTGGCAGATAAATCTATGAAAAAAGCTTATGGACTAGTAGAGGACGTGCTAGTGAAGGTTGAAGGCCTTTACTTCCCTACTGATTTCATAATCCTAGACACTAGGAGGGATGAGGATGAATCCATCATCCTTGGAAGACCCTTCCTAGCCACAACAAGAGCTATAATTGATGTTGACAGAGGAGAGTTGATCCTTCATGTGAATGAAGAATGCCTTGTAGTAAAGACTCAAGGTTCTCCATCTGTAACCATGGAGAGTAAGAATGAAGAGCTTCTCGCAATACAGAGTCAAACAGAGCCCCCACATTCAAACTTTAAGTTTGGTATTGGGAGGCCACAGCCAAACGCTAAGCTTGGTGTTGAGAGATATCAACCATACTCTGATCATATGTGAGGCTCCATGAAAGCTCACTGTCAAGCTATTGACATTAAAGAAGCGCTTATTGGGAGGCAACCCAATTTTATTCTAATTTTATCTATATTATTTTGTTTTCTTTTAGGTTGATGATCATGTGAAGTCACAAAGACAATTACAAAAATAAAGAAAAAATTCAAAAATAGCATTAAAAATAGCACACACTGGAGGAAGGACTTACTGGCGTTTAAACGCCAGTAAGGGTAGCAAAACGGGCGTTTATACGCCCAATCTGGCACCTTTCTGGGCATTTAAACGCTAGAATAGGACACCAGACTGGCATTTAAACGCCAGAACAGGGCAACAAACTGGCGTTTAGATGCTAGAACAGGAAGGAAGGCTGGCGTTTAAACGCCAAAATAGGGCAGCAGACTGGCATTTAAACGCCATAATTACACTCTAAGGCATTTTGAACGCCCAATTAGAGCAGGGAAGCGAATTCCTTGACCCTTCAGGATCTGTGGACCCCACAGGATCCCCACCAACCTCAACTCACTCTCTCTCCTCTTCACACCTTTCTACAACACTCTTCCCCAAATACCCTTAACCAATCACTTACTTAACTCTTCCCCAAAAACCCCCATCCATCTTCAAAATTCAAAACCATCTCCCTCCCAAACCCACCCAAACCATTCGGCCACTCTCCCTATAAATACCCCCCTACACACCTTCATTTTCACACATCACAAACACCTTCTTCCCCTCTTGGCCGAACCCTATACACCCTTCATCTCCACTATTTTCTTCTTCTTCTACATCTTTCCTTCTTCTTTTGCTCGAGGACGAGCAAATATTTTAAGTTTGTGTGGTAAAAGTATTACTTTTTGTTTTTCCATAACCATTCATGGCACCTAAGGCCAGAGAAACCTCTAGAAAGAGGAAAGGGAAGGCAACTGCCTCCACACAATTATTGGGAGCAACTCAACACTTCTTTGAAAAGCTTGAGTTATAACATGGACCAATTAAGGGTGGAACACCAAGAGCACTCCATCATTCTCCATGAGATTAGAGAAGATCAAAGAGCTATGAGGGAGGAGCAACAAAGGCAAGGAAGAGACATAGAGGATCTCAAGAGTACCATTGGTTCTTCAAGAGGAGGAAGACACCACCCTCACTAAGGTGTACTCATTCCTTAATCTCCTTGTCTATTTATTTTCTATTTTCGGCTTTATGCTGTATGTTCTATCTATGTTTGTATCTTCACTACATGATCATTAGTGTCTAGTGTCTATGCCTTAAAGCTATGAATAACTCCATGAATCCTTTACCTCTCTTAAATGAAAAATGTGCTTAATTACAAAAGAACAAGAAGTACTTGGATTTCAAATTTTATCTTGAAACTAGTTTAATCATTTTGATGTGGTGGCAATACTTTTTGTTCTTTGAATGAATGCTTGAACAGTGCATATTTTTTATCTTATTATTTATGAATGTTAAAGTTGTTGTCTCTTGAAAGAATGATGAACAAAGAGAAATGTTATTGATAATCTGAAAAATCATGAAATTGATTCTTGAAGCAAGAAAAAGCAGTGAAAAATGGCGAAAAAAAGAGAAAGAAAGAAAAAGAAAAGCAAGGAGAAAAAGCCAATAGCCCTTTAAAGCAAAAGGCAAGGGTAAAAAGGATCCAAGGCTTTGAGCATTAATGGATAGGAGGGCCCAAGGAAATAAAATTCAGGCCTAAACGGCTAAATCAAGCTGTCCCTAACCATGTGCTTGTGGCATGCAGGTCCAAGCGAAAAGCTTGAGACTGAGTGGTTAAAGTCATGATCCAAAGCAAAAGAGTGTGCTTTAGAACTCTAGACACCTCTAATTGGGGACTTTAGCAAAGCTGAGTCACAATCTAAAAAGGTTCACCCAGTTATGTGTCTGTGGCATTTATGTATCCGGTGGTAATACTAGAAAACAAAGTGCTTAGGGTCACGGCCAAGACTTATAAAGTAGCTGTGTTCAAAAATCAACGTACTGAACTAGGAGAATCAATAACACTATCTAAAATTCTAAGTTCCTATAGATGCCAATCATTCTGAATTTCAAAGGAAAAAGTGGGATGCCAAAACTGTTCAGAAGCAAAAAGCTACAAGCCCCGCTCATCTAATTAGAACAAAGTTTCATTGATACTGTGGGATTCATTGTATATTCTTTTCTTTTATCCTTTTTTGTTTTCAGTTGCTTGGGGACAAGCAATAATCTACGTTTGGTGTTGTGATGAGCGGATAATTTATACGCTTTTTGGCATTGTTTTTATATAGTTTTTAGTATGATTTAGTTAGTTTTTAGTATATTTTTATTAGTTTTTAAGCAAAATTCACATTCCTGGACTTTACTATGAGTTTATGTGTTTTTCTATGATTTCAAGTATTTTTTGGCTGAAATTGAGGGACCTGAGCAAAAATCTGATTCAGAGGCTGAAAAAGGACTACAGATGTTGTTGGATTTTGACCTCTCTATACTCGAAATGGATTTTCTAGAGCTACAGAACTTCAAATGGCGCGCTCTCAATTGCGTTGAAAATTAGACATCCAGGGCTTTCCAGCAATATATAATAGTCTATACTTTGCATGAGTTTTGATGACGTAAAATGGCGTCAAAACGCTAGCTCTCTACCTTTTTCTGGCGTCAAAACGCCAGAACTGGCATAAAAGTTGGAGTTAAACGCCCAAACTGGCATCAAAGCTGGTGTTTAACTCCAAGGAAGACCTCTACACGTGAAAGCTTCAATGCTCAGCCCAAGCACACACCAAGTGGGCCCGGAAGTGGATTTCTGCATCATTTACCTATTTCTGTAAACCCTAGTAGCTAGTTTCATTATAAATAGAACTTTTTACAGAAATAGGTAAATGATGCAGAAATCCACTTCTGGGCCCACTTGGTGTGTGCTTGGGCTGAGCATTGAAGCTTTCACGTGTAAAGATCTTCCTTGGAGTTAAACGCCAGTTTGTAACTTGTTTCTGGCATTTGACTCTACCTTGCAACTTGTTTCTGGCGTTTAACGCTAGAATAGGGCAGAAAGCTGGCGTTGAACGCCAGTTTGTGTCATCTAAACTAGGACAAAGTATGAACTATTATATGTTGCTGGAAAGCCCTGGTTTTTTACTTTCCAACGCAATTGAGAGCGCGCCATTTGAACTCCTGTAGCTCCAAAAAATCCATTTCTATTAAAGGGAGGTCAGAATCCAACAACATCAGCGGTCCTTTGTCAGCCCCTGAATCAGATATTTGCTCAGGTCCGTCAATTTCAGCCAAAAAATACCTAAAATCACAGAAAAACATACAAAAAACTAACTAAATCATACTAAAAACTATGTAAAAACAATGCTAAAAAGCGTATAAATTATCCGCTCATCACAACACCAAACTTAAAATTTCTTGTCCCCAAGCAACTGAAAACAAAATAGGATAAAAAGAAGAGAATATAAAATGAATCTCACAATATCAATGAAACTTAGTCCCAATTAGATGAGCGGGGCTAGTAGCTTTTTGCTTCTGAACAGTTTTGGCATCTCACTTTATCCTTTAAAATTCAGAATGATTGGCATATATAGGAACTAAGAGTTTCAGATAGTGCTATTGATTCTCCTAGTTTAGTATGTTAATTCTTGAACACAGCTACTTTATGAGTCTTGGCCGTGGCCCTAAGCACTTTGTTTTCCAGTATTAACACCGGATACATAAATGCTGCAGACACATAACTGGGTGAACCTTTTCAAATTGTGACTCAACTTTGCTAAAGTCCCCAGTTAGAGGTGTCCAGAGTTCTTAAGCACACTCTTTTTGCTTTGGATCACGACTGCTTTTTACCCTTGCCTTTTGGTTTAAAGGGATATTGGCTTTTTCTGCTTGCTTTTTCTTTTTCTTTCTTTCTTTCTCTTTTTTTTCGCCATTCTTTTTTTTCACTGCTTTTTCTTGCTTCAAGAATCAATTTCATGATTTTTCAGATTATCAATAATATTTCTCTTTGTTCATCTTTCTTTCAAGAGCCAACAATTTTAACATTCATAAACTTCACTATAAAAAATATGCACTATTCAAGCATTCATTCAGAAAACAAAAAGTATTGCCACCACATCAAAATAATTAAACTAATTTCAAGATAAAATTTGTAATCCAAGTACTTCTTGTTCTTTTGTAATTAAGCACATTTTTCATTTAAGAGAGGTGAATAATTCATGAAATTATTCATAGCTTTAAGACATAGACACTAGACACTAATGATTATGTAATGAAGGCAGAAACATAGATAGCACATAAAGCATAAAAATAAAAAAATAGAAAAAATAAGAACAAGAAAATTAAAGAACGGGTCCACCTTAGTGATGGCGGCTAGTTCTTCCTCTTGAAGATCCTATAGAGTGCTTGAGCTCCTTTATATCTCTTCCTTGCCTTTGTTGCTCCATCCTTAGTGCTTTTGGTGCTCCTATCCTTAGTTGCTCCCAATAGTTGTGTGGAGGAAAATGCATCCCTTGAGGCATCTCAGGGATTTCTTGATGAGGAATTTCCTTATGCTCTTGTTGAGGTCCATGAGTGGGCTCTCTTGTTTGCTGTCAAATGCTCTACTACTGAGCTATGGATCCTTAAGATGAATCTCTCCATCTCCCATGACTCGGAGGTGGAAGCTTTTGTCTTTCCTTTCCTCTTTCTAGAGGTTTCTCCGGCCTTAGGTGCCATAAATGATTATGGAAAAATAAAAAGTGATGCTTTTACCATACCAAACTTAAAAGGTTTGCTCGTCCTCGAGCAAAAGAAGAAAGAAAGCAGGGAAAGAAGAAGAAAATAGAGGAGATGGAGGGAGATAGAGAGAGAGGTAGGGTAGGTGGAGATCTTGTGGGGTCCACAGATCCTAAGGAGTCAAGGATATGTCATCTCTGCTCCAATTAGGCGTGTAAACGCCCCTTAGTGTGCAATCCTGGCATTTAACACCAGACTGCTACTTGTTTCTGGCGTTTAACGCCAGACTGCTGCTTGTTTCTAGCGTTTAATGCCAGCTTTTATTCCTTTCCTGGCGTTAAACGCCAAGCTGCAACCTGTTTCTGGAGTTTAACACCAGTTTGTTGCTTCTTTTTGGCGTTTAACGCCAGTCTGGTGCCTGTTTCTGGCGTTTAACACCCAGAATGGTACCAGACTAGGTGTTAAACGCCCATTCTGCTACCCTTACTGGCATTTAAATGCCAGTAAGTTGCTCCTTCAGGGTGTGCTATTTTTAATGCTATTTTTTATTTTTCTTTGATTTTTGTAGTTGTTTTTGTGACTCCACATGATCATCAACCTAAAAAAAAGAAAATAACATAGATAAATAAAATTGGGTTGCCTCCCAATAAGTGCTTCTTTAATGTCAATAGCTTGACAGTGAGCTCTCATAGAGCTTCACAGATGTTCAAAGCATTGTTGGGGCCTCCCAACACCAAACTCAGAGTTTGAGTGTGGGGGCTTTGTTTGACTCTGCATCAAGAGAAGCTTTTCTTGCTTCCTCTCCATGGTTACAGAGGGAGATCTTTGAGTCTTAAACACAAGGTAGTCTTCATTCAATTGAAGGACCAACTATCCTCTGTCCACATCAATCACAGCTTTTGTTGTGGCTTGGAAGGGTCTTCCAAGGACGATGGATTCATCTTCATCCTTCCCAGTGTCTAGGATTATGAAATCAGCAGGGATGTAAAGGCCTTTGACCTTTACTAGCACATCCTCTACCTGTCCATAAGCCTTTTTCATAGATTTGTCTACCATCTCTAATGAGAATTTGGCAGCTTGTACCTCAAAGATTTCCAGTTTCTCCATTACAGGGAGTGGCATTAAGTTTATGCCTGACCCCAGGTCACACAGAGACTTCTCAAAGGTCATGGTACCTATGGTACAGGGAATTAAGAATTTACTAGGATCCTGTTTCTTTTGAGGTAATGTCTGCCTAACCAAGTCATTCAGTTCATTGGTGAGCAAGGGGGGTTCATCCACCCAAGTCTCATTACCAAATAACTTGGCATTCAGCTTCATGATTTCTCCAAGATATTTAGCAATTTACTCTTCAGTGATATCTTCATCCTCTTCAGAGGAAGAGTACTCATCAGAGCTCATGAATGGTAGAAGAAAATTCAATGGAATCTCTATAGTCTCTGTATGAGCATCAGATTCCTTTGGTTCCTAAAATGGGAACTCCTTATTGGTCAGTGAATGTCCCAGGAGGTTTTCCTTACTAAGAATCACTGCCTGTTAACTCTCTCCAGGTTCGGCCATGTTACTCACAGTTATGGCCTTGCACTCTCTTTTTGGATTCTCTTCTGTATTGCTTAGGAGAGTACTAGTAGGAGTTTCAGTAACCCTTTTACTCAGCTAACCCACTTGTGCCTCCAGATTTCTGATGGAGGAACATGCCTTATTCATGAAACTGAGAGTGGCCTTAGACAAATCAGAGACTATGTTTGCTAAGCTAGAGAGGCTCTGCTCAGAATGCTCTGTCTGTTGCGGAGAGGATGATGGAAAAGGCTTGCTATTGCTAAACCTGTTTCTTCCACCATTATTAAAGCCTTGTTGAGGCTTTTATTGATCCTTCCATGAGAAATTTGGATGATTTCTCCATAAAGGGTTATAGGTGTTTCCATAGGCTTCACCCATGTAATTCACCTCTGCTATTGCAGGGTTCTCAGGATCATAAGCTTCTTCTTCAGAAGATGCTTCTTTAGTACTATTGGATGTATTTTGCAATCCATTCAAACTCTGAGAAATCAAATTGACTTGTTGAGTTAATATTTTGTTCTGAGCCAATATGGTATTTAGAGCATCAATTTCAAGAACTCTCTTCTTTTGAGGCATCCCATTACTCATAGGATTCCTTTCAGAAGTGTACATGAACTGGTTATTTGCAACCATGTCAAGGAGTTCCTGAGCTTATGCAGGCATTTTCTTCAGGTGAATAGATCCACCTGTAGAATGGTCCAATGACATCTTAGACAATTTAGACAGACCATCATAAAATATATCCAAGATGGTCCATTCTGAAAATATGTCAGAAGGACACTTTTTGGTCAGTTGCTTGTATCTCTCCCAAGCTTCATAGAGGGATTCACCTTCTTTCTGTCTGAAGGTTTGAACATCTACTCTAAGTTTGCTCAGCTTTTGAGGAGGAAAGAACTTGGCTAAGAAAGCCATGACTAGCTTATCCCAAGAGTTCAGGCTATCTCTAGGTTGAGATTCCAACTATATTCTAGCTTTGTCTCTTACAGCAAAAGGGAAAAGCATAAGCTTGTAGACCTCGGGATCAACTCCATTGGTCTTAACAGTATCACAGATCTGCAAGAATTCAGTTAAGAACTGAAAAGGATCTTCTGATGGAAGTCCATGAAACTTGCAATTCTGTTGCATCAAAGAAACAAATTGAGGCTTTAGCTCAAAATTATTTGCTCCAATGGCAGACATTGAGATGCTTCTTCCATAGAAGTTGGAATTTGGTGCAGTAAAGTCACCAAGCATCTTCCTTACACCTCTACCATTGTTATTGGTTTCGGCCATCTCTACTTCTTTTTCAAAAATTTCAGTAAAGTCCTCTTCAGAGTGTTGTGTTTTAGCTTCTCTTAGCTTCCTCTTCAGAGTCCTTTCAGGTTCCAGATCAGTTTCAACAAGAATGTCCTTGTCCTTACTCCTGCTCATATGAAAAAGAAGAGAACAGAAAAGAAGAGGAATCCTCTATGTCACAGTATAGAGATTTCTTTATATGACTAGAAGAGAAGAAGAATAGAAGAGAAAAAATTCAAACACAGAAAGAAAAGAGAAGAGGGTTCGAATTATGAGTAGAAGAGAAGTGTTAGTAAATAAATAAATAAATAGAAGGAGATGAGAGAGAGAAGTTTTTGAAAATAATTAAGAAGAAAAGGAAGATTGACGATCGGATTTCCTGTCAGTAAAAAAATTCACAAATATAATCGCGTTGTAAGTATAACTTCTAAACCAACAGAAAATTCTTTTGTACAAACGTTTGGCTGTCACAAGTAACAAACCGAATATAATTTATAAACTGAAGTATTCAAACCTTGGGTCGTTTTCTCAAGGAATTGCAAGGAGATGTGTTTTATTATTGGTTATGGAAAACAATATTTTTGGGTTTTCGAAAGGTTTGAACAAGAGAAATAAATTGCAGGAATTAATAAATCAATTAGCAAAGAAAAACTCTTGGCAAAGTATGAAAATTGGAAGTCTTATCCTAGTTATCCTTATCAATGGTGATGAGAATTATATTTTTGCTCCCACTAAGTCAACCTCTAACTATGAAGGTAAGTCAAGTGGATAAATCAATTTAACACCTAAAGTCCTAGTCAAATCCTAAGGAAAGACTAGAGTTATAGGAATCTAAATCAATAAGCAAAGATAACAATTATCAATCACGATGAGTTTGATAACTCAAGAGTCACCAATTAATCAACTCAAGCCAAAAGGGGAAAATAAATTATAAATAGAGTAAAACAATCATGAGTCTGAAATACCTCAAATTATATTAATTAAGAAAAACCTAACATGAAAAGTTCATAAACTAAATTGAGAAAATAAATAAAAGGAACATTGAACCTGTGATGAAGAGAAGTAATCTGAACATAATAGAAATCCTAAATCCTAATCCTAATTCCAGAGAGAAGGAGGGAGCCTCTCTCTCTAAAAATTACATCTTAATTATCAAAAGTGAATTATGAGTCTCCTCCCATATGAATAGATGGACTCCCTCACTTTATAGCCTCTAATATGTGTCTTATGGGCCGAAAACTGGATCAGAAGCAGTCCAGAAATTGTTGGGGACGAAATCTGCCATGCTAATTTTTGTCACTGCAACGCATCCGTGTGGAGCACGCGTTCGTATTGCCTAGATATATGGCCACTATGGCAAATTATATATCAAATCGAAGCGCCAGACGTTAGCTTTTTAACACAACTGAAACCGCTTCATTTGGATCTCTGTAGCTCAAGTTATGACCGTTTGAGTGCGAAGAGGTCAGGCTAGACAGTTTAGCAACTTCTTCAACTTCTATTCCTTCCACTTTTGCATGCTTCCTTTCCATCCTCTGAGCCATTCCTGCCCTGTAATCTCTGAAATCACTTAATACACATATCAAGGCATCGAATGATAATAACGGATGATTAAAATACCCAAATTAAAGACTCTATGAAGCAAGTTTTCAATCATAAACAAATTCTGGGAAGGAATTGTAAAACCATGCAAATAGTATGAATAAGTGTGCAAAGGCTTGATAAAAACCACTCAATTAAACACAATATAAACTATAAAATATTGGTTTATCAACCTCCCCACACTTAAACATTAGCATGTCCTCATGCTAAGCTCAAGAGAAGCTATAAAGGAGTGAAGAGGAATGATAGAGAGTATGCAATGCAACCTATCTATGTGAATGCAACTACATGCAAAATGTTTCTACCTACTTGGTTAAAAGTAAATAAGTTCTCCAAGACAAACATGAATCAAATTCCACTAATTCAAATTACACAATAAAAGGCAAGTAAACTTGTAAGAAGATTGCTCATGAAAGCAAGGAACATAGAATCAAGCATTGAACCCTTACTGGTGGTGTATGTGCACTATAATCTCTCAAGTGTATAGGGTAATTCACTCTACTCTTCTCTAGTCATGCTTTCTAAACTATGTTCTTCATCTAACCAATCAACAAATATTTAATGTACCAATGCAAACATCATGAGGTCTTTTCATGTGTGTTCTTTGGCTCAAAAACCATGTTCTAAATACAACTTCCAAACAAGTTTAACACAAAATTTCTTGAAAAAGAAAATATTACTTCAACCAATTAGTAACTAAATGCATAAAATCAAATAAACATGCAATCAAATATACAAATGCAACAATGAACAAACAAAGAAAATAGAGTATTGGTGTTGAAAAGAAGGTAACTAACCCCTGGAAGTCGGTATCGACCTCCCCACACTTAAAGATTGCACCGTCCTCAGTGCATGCTAAGATGTGCAAGTGGATGGGGGTTGTGGTTCCTCAGCATGTGCTCTTTTTGTTTCTTTCCTTGCCGGTGGTTTGGGAGTAGCTTTCTCTTTACCTTTCTTGGTGGCCATCCTAAAAAGGGAAAAAGAAACTAACTTTTAAAGCTAAGGGTTAGAGCAAGAAAGAGGATGGTACAAGTGATAATCAATGCACAATAAAGAAGGATGTTGTTAACACATGGTCATGACTACATGTGAAAAGTTCATCAATTGGAAATATGGCAAGTGCATGTGATGGCTATTAAATGCAAGATGTTTATTGGCATGCTGGCAAAGGCATGAGTAGCATAGATCAAGCATTAAATGCCCAAGTTAGATTATCATCTCTTTCAAACTAAGAATCTGTTTAGATTGAAAATTATATTTTAATTAATAAAATGTAAAAGGGGTTTTGTGAAAAACAGGCATTAAAGTAGTAGGATAATATAAAAGTAGTGCATGATGCTATACGGGCTTTTCCATAAACACTTAGCATGCATGGTAAATAAGTTATTGAAAGTATTAAATTGAACATACAAGCAACCCTATAAAAAATAATATATAATTGTCAAATAATTCTTAATAATCCACAAGCAAAATAATGATCCAAATAAATTTCCAACACCAATTAAAAGAAAAAGAAAGAAAAAGAAAAAGAAGGGAAAGAAAAGATTTAGATTTGGGGAAGAAAAGATAAGATTGTTGGCGGTGATTTGGATAAGCTGTGTGTCGCATGTGACGCGGACGCGTGGAGCACGCGTTCGCGCGGTTGGCGCGATTTATGAAGTGACGCGGACGCGTGGGTCACGCGCTCGCGTGGGTCACGCGCTCGCGTGGAGTGATTTGTGCCATTAGCGCGAGGGCATCCTTGCAGTCGCGCAACTCTCTATTTTAAATGCATTTTGCCAAAAATTTGGGTGACGCGGTAGCGTGGTTCACGCGATTGTGTGAATGGCCATACTTTGAAAAATGACGCAGACGCGTGGGGCACGCATTCGCATTGTAGGGCTTGTGCTTCTAGCATGGTTCCAGCCCCACTCCATCACAACTTGCTCCCACACACCCTTTTTTACGCCGATTTTCAGGTCACGCGTTCGCGTGGGTGACGCGGACGCGTGGGAGGCATTTTTCGCAAATGACGCGAACGCGTCAGCGACGCGGTTGCGTGGATCAATTTGTGCCAAAGGAACGCCTCCAGCCATGCTTTCGCGTGACTTTCTGTAAATTTCTTTTCTTCCTAAGGCACCTATGACGCGGACGCGTCGGCGACGCTCCCACCTAGCACTTTTAGTTAAAGTCCTTAAGTTGGACATTTGATGAGCTTCTTGTTATGGCCGCTTGTGTTTGAATTTATCCAGAAATCTCCAGCAGTGTTTGGAATTTCAACAGCCTCTGGGTCCCAAACAAGGCATGTAAAGCCCTTAGGTGAGTTCAAACAGGCTTCAAGGCTCTCGGGGTGTTGAATGTCAGAATAGATTCCAGGATTCAAAACTTTGCTTTTACACCCGTCTTTGTCTTGATCTGCATTTTTCCAGCCGGGTGATAAGTAATTTGAATTCTCATTGTAGTGACCAAACAGCTTCCGAGACCCATACAATTGAGCTTGACACCAATCCTTGCACCTCAAATAGAAGTGCGAAACCTCATTGAATCTTGCATACCAGCTCTGAGTGTGAGTTAATTCCCTTTTACTCTTAAAGCTGCAAAGAGCTCTAAGCTGGCCATCTGTTTCAAGTAAACCATATTCAAGTGGAAAAGTAAGGATAAAAGTTAAGGATTTTACCCACTTGAAGTTGGAGTTGGGAGGTAGTGGCCTCGGGATAAGTGTTTCTAGTGGTTCTGCAAGCTCTACTCCCTTGTATTCTTCTGTGAATTCCTCCACTTCTTTGTAAACTTCTTCAATTTCAACCATGTCTTGATCAAAGTCCTCGATTTCTTCCTCAATATCACTCAAGTCATAAGTTGGGGGTTGAGAAAAATCTACCTCAGCATCATCTTCGTATTTACTCGGGAAAGATTCTCTTGTCTCAAAGAATTCACTTGCGGATGCAAGTTTATTACTAGGTGAACTTGACCTGTGATTATCATCATCGAGGAAACTTGCGTCTTGGGTTATTCCGTCCAGTTTTTCATAAGATACCAGCTTTGGGGGTTGTTCACTATCTTCCTTAGCATCAATTGTAACGTCCTTGACAGAATTCTCCACAACTCTGGATTCCCATGGAGGTTCAGCGTCTCCGAAGTCTTCCATCAACTCTTCTTCTTCTATAATGACAGCTTCCTCTACTTGTTCCAATACGAAATCATGCTATGTACTGTCTACTGGAGTTTCTAGTATCTCCTTCATGCTACGTTCTTCATTAGATTTTCCACATGGAGCTATGGGAGTTCCTTGAGTGTCCGAACGTTTGGAAGATAATTGATTTATTGCTTGCTCTAGTTGATGAAGGGTTGCATGAAATTGATCTAATGTTTTCTTGAGGCGAGCCTGTGATTCTTGAGGTGATGGATATGGACATGGTACATAGGGAAGTGGTGGTTCTTGGGAGTAATTGGATTGGAATTGGGGCAGATAAGGGTCATACGGGGGTGAATGGTGAAAAGGGACTTGTGAGTGTGGTGGTTCGAAGCTATGTTGAGAGGATGGTCTATAAGCACAAGGTGGGGCTTGTTGGTAAATACAAGGAGGTCCACCATATCTATCAGCTTGGTATGTATTCTAGAATGGTCTTTGTCCATGATATCTTGGAAGGTGTTGTTGCCTAAAGGGTTGATCAGATCCTCTTGGCTCCATCCATCTTTGATTGCCTTGACCGTGATGCATAGTCCTGTTATAGCTTCCATTCCTTTCAAAAATTTAGAACCAAACTCAAAGCGAGAGGGGTGAGAACTCATAGTAGCTAATAGAAATAAAAAGGAAAAACAAAAGCAAATAAACAAAAGAAAAATATTTACAATAACCAATAATAAGGCACACGTTTGCAATTTCCCGGCAACGTCGCCATTTTGATGATCGGATTTCCTGTTGGTAAAGAAATTCACAAATATAATCGCATTGTAAGTATAGCTTCTAAACCAACAGAAAATCCTTTCGTACAAACATTTGGTTGTCACAAGTAACAAACCGAATAAAATTTATATACCGAAGTATTCAAACCTCGGGTCGTCTTCTCAAGGAATTGCAGGGAGGTGTGTTTTATTATTGGTTATGGAAAACAATGTTTTTGGGTTTTTGAAATGTTTGAACAAGAGAAATAAATTGCAGGAATTAATAAATCAATTAGCAAAGAAAAACTCTTGGCAAAGTATGAAAATTGGAAGTCCTATCCTAGTTATGCTTATCAACGGTGATGAGAATTATATTTTTGCTCCCACTAAGTCAACCTCTAATTATGAAGGTAAGTCAAGTGGATAAATCAATTTAACACCTAAAGTCCTAGTCAAATCCTAAGGAAAGACTAGAGTTATAGGAATCTAAATCAATCAGCAAAGATAACAATTATCAATCACGATGAGTTTGATAACTCAAGAGTCACCAATTAATCAACTCAAGCCAAAAGGGGAAAATAAATTATAAATAGAGTAAAACAATCATAAGTCTGAAATACCTCAAATTATATTAATTAAGAAAAACCTAACATGAAAAGTTCATAAACTAAATTGAGAAAATAAATAAAAGGAACATTGAACCTGTGATGAAGAGAAGTAATCTGAACATAATAGAAATCCTAAATCCTGATCCTAATTCTAGAGAGAATGAGGGAGGCTCTCTCTTTAAAAACTACATCTAAATTATCAAAAGTGAATTATGAGTCTCCTCCCTTATAAATGGATGGACTTCCCCACTTTATAGCATCTAATTTATATCTTCTGGGCCGAAAACTGGGTCAGAAACAGTCTAGAAATTGCTGGGGACGAAATCTGCCACACTGATTTCCGTCACTGCGATGCATCCGCGTGGAGCATGCGTTCGCGTCGTTTAGCTGTATGGCTACTATGGCAAATTATATATCAAATCGACGCTTTAGATGTTAGCTTTCCAACACAACCAGAACCGCATCATTTGGACCTCTGTAACTCAAGTTATGACCGTTTGGGTGCGAAGAGGTCAGGCTGGACGGCTTAGCAACTTCTTCAACTTCTTGTATTCCTTCTAGTTTTGCATGCTTCCTTTCCATCCTCTGAGTCATTCCTGCCCTGTAATCTCTGAAATCACTTAACACACATATCAAGGCATCGAATGGTAATAAGAGATGATTAAAATACACAAATTAAAGACTCTAGAAAGCAAGTTTTCAATCATAGAACAAATTCTGGGAAGGAATTGTAAAACCATGCAAATAGTATGACTAAGTGTGCAAAGGCTTGTAAAATAAAGTTAGAATTCAAAAATTAGGAGAAGCTATAAAATTAAAATTAAAATTTAAAACAATTAGTTAATTAAAAAGAATTTTGAAAAAGGGTGAGGAATTTTCGAATATTAGAGAGAGAAAAGTAGTTAGGTGGTTTTGAAAAAGATAAGAAATAGTAAAACAAACAAAATGTCAATTAGTTAATTGAAAAAGATTTGAAAATCAATTTTGAAAAGATAGGAAGTTAGAAAAGATTTTTGAAAAAGATATGATTTGAAAAAGATATGTTTAAAAAGATATGATTGAAAAGATATGATAAAAAAAGATATGACTGAAATTTATTTTGAAAAAGATTTGAAAAGAAAATTAAAAAAATTTGATTTTTAAAATTAAAATTGATTACTTGACTAACAATAAACTAAAAGATATGATTCTATAATTTAAAGATTGAAGCTTTCTTAACAAGAAAGTAACAAACTTCAAATTTTTTAATCAATCACATTAATTGTTAGTAAATTTTTGAAAATTATGAAATAAAATTAAGAAAAAGATTTTGAAAAACAATTTTTTTAAATTTCGAAAATGATAAAAAATGAAAAAGATTTGAATTTTTTTGAAAAAGATTTTTGAAAAGATAAATTTTTAAAATTGAAATCTTGACTTGACTAACAAGAAACAACTTATTTTAAAAATTTTTGACTAAGTCAACCCAAAGATTTCGAAATTTATGAGAGAAATAAAGGAAATATATTTTTTTTTATTTTTTTGAATTTAATGTGGAAAGAGAAAAACAATAAAATGACTCAAGACATAAAAATTTTGGATCAAAACAAATAATGCATGCAAGAACACTATGAACGTCAAGATGAACACCAAGAACACTTTGAAGATCATGATGAACACCAAGAACTTATTTTTGAAAATTTTCAAGAAAAGAAAAACATGTAAGACACCAAACTTAGAGATTTTTCATGTTTATACACTAATAATTCAAAAATGCATATGAAAATCAACAAAAGACACAAAACAAGAAAATATGAAGATCAAACAAGAAGACTTGTCAAGAACAACTTGAAGATCATGAAAAATGCAATGCATGAATTTTTTTTTCGAAAAATGCACAAATTTTAAAAACATGCAATTGACACCAAACTTAAAAATTGACACTAGACTCAAACAAGAAACACAAAATATTTTTGATTTTTTGATTTTATAAATTTTTTTTTGGATTTTTTGAAAATTATTTTTTTGAAAAACGAAAAAAGAAGAAAAATTTTGAAAGATTTTTGAAAACCTTTTTTTTTAAATAAAATAATGGTTAAAACAAGAAGAAAATCACCTAATCTGAGCAACAAGATGAACCGTTAGTTGTCCAAACTCGAACAATCCCCGAGAACGGCGCCAAAAACTTGGTGCACGAAATTGTGATCTCAATGGCACCAACAACTTGGTACGCACAATTGTAATCTCAACTCTTTTTTACAACTTCGCACAACTAACCAGCAAGTGCACTGGGTCGTCCAAGTAATAAACCTTACATGAGTAAGGGTCGATCCCACGAAAACTGACGGCTTGAAGCAAGCTATGGTCATCTTGCAAATCTCAGTCAGGCGGGTTCAAATGGTTATGGAGTTTTAATAATTAAAAGACAAATAAAACATAAGATAAAAAGATAGAGATACTTATGCAATTCATTGGTGGAAATTTCAGATAAGCGTATGGAGATGCATTGTTCCTTCTAAATCTCTGCTTTCCTATTGCCTTCATCCAATCCTTCATACTCCTTTCCATGGCAAGCTATATGTTGGGTGTCACTGTTGTCAATGGCTACTTTCTGTCCTCTCAGTGAAAATGGTCCTCTACGGTTTCCCGCATGGCTAATCAGCTGTTGGTTCTCGATCGTGTAGGAATAGGATTTACTATCCTTTTGCATTTGTAACCACGCCCTACAGTCGTGAGTTTAAAGCTCATCACAGTCATGAGTTTGAAGCTCGTCACAGTCATCCCATCCCAGATCCTACTCGGAATACCACAGACAAAGTTTAGACTTTTCGGCTCTCAAGAATGCTGCCAATGGATTCTAGCTTATACCACAAAGACTCTGATCTCACAGAATGGAAGGCTCTGTTTTCAGGAGATGCAACCATGCATCGTGGACCAGGAATCCAAGAGATACACACTCTAGCTTTCGTAGGTAGAATGGAAGTGTTTGTCAAGCACGCGTTCATAAGTTAGAATGGTGATTAGTGTCACGGATCATCACATTCATCAGGTTTAAGTGCGAATGAATATCTTTAGAATAAGAATAAGCATGAATTGAATAGAAGAACAATAGTACTTTGCATTAATACTCGAGGAACAGCAGACCTCCACACCTTAATCTATGGTGTGTAGAAACTCCACCATTGAAAATACATAAGAACAAGGTCTAGGCATGGCCAAATGGCCAGCCTCCCCAAATGACATATGAATTTGAAAATAGGGAAAAAGACCCCTAGTACAATAGTAAAAAGTTCTATTTATACTAAACTAGTTACTAGGATTACAAAATGAGTAAATGATGCAGAAATCCACTTCCGGGCCCACTTGGTGTGTGCTTGGGCTGAGTATTGAAGCTTTCACGTGTAGAGGTCTTCCTTGGAGTTAAACGCCAGTTTGTAACTTGTTTCTGGCGTTTGACTCTAGCTTGCAACTTGTTTCTGGCGTTTAACGCCAGAATAGGGGAGAAAGCTGGCGTTGAACGCTAGTTTGCGTCATCTAAACTCGGGCAAAGTATAGACTATTATATATTGTTGGAAAGCCCTAGATGTATGCTTTCCAACGCAATTGAGAGCACGCCATTTGGACTCCTGTAGCTCCAAAAAATCCATTTCGAGTGTAGGGAGGTTAGAATCCAACAGCATCAGCAGTCATTTGTCAGCCTTTGAATCAGATATTTGCCCAGGTCCCTCAATTTTAGCCAGAAAATACCTGAAATCATAGAAAAACACACAAACTTATAGTAAAGTGCAGAAATGTGAATTTTGCTTAAAAATTAATAAAAACATATTAAAAACTAACTAAATCATACTAAAAACTATGAAAAAACAATGCCAAAAAGCGTATAAATTATCCGCTCATCAGCTTCTCAACCTACCTCTGTAGGAAATAAACCTACAGCAACCAAGGTTGAAGAATACAAAGCCAAAATACCTTATCCTCAGAAAGTCCGCTAACACTACAAGAAAACATGTTTTTTGCTACGCTTTTAAAGCGTGACGAAAAGCTGAAAAAGCGTAGCGATAGCTTTTTGCCTTGCTTTTTGTGCTATCGGGACGCTTTTGAAAGGGTCACAACTGCAAGGGTGCCGGTTGCTCTATTGCCATGCTTTTCGTGACCTATCGCCACGCTTTTTTTTGCCACGCTTTTTACAGATTGCCATGCTTAAAAGCGTGGCCGTATGTGGCAGATATGGCTACGCTTTAAAAGCGTGGCCATATGTGAGATAGGGCCATGCTTTTGAAGCGTGGCGATAGTGAAATACGGCCATGCTTTGAAAGCGTGGCGATAGCGCGAGATACGGCCACACTTTAAAGGCGTGGCGATAGCCTTATCAAATTAAAAAAAATCTTTTTTTTAACTTTACCTTCATCTGCACAATATAAATTTTCAATCCTTTTTATTACCAAATCTATAAATATAGTATGCAATTTTTATAAGACAAATCAAACAGTAATTAGTGACATATATAATTTTTGCTATAATTTATTTTACATTAAAAAACTAATACTCAAATACAAAATAAATCTCGAGTTCAAATTCCAAAACTAAAAATTAAAGAAAAATACAGAAATAATACAACTTAAACCCCAAGTCCTTTGTTATTCTTCCTTCCTCTAACCTTCTCAAACTTCCTTCCCTTAGATCGTACATAAGGCTTGATATAGCTGTAAAGAACACCAGGAGCAGGACCCAAGTGTTTCATAGCTTCCCTGAAGTTCTTTGGGCCTCTAAGAAGGACCTACATTCATACAACAATATATAAACCATTTCCTAAAATTAACTTTTAAACACGAGGAGATCAATCTACATTTCTAGTATTTCTATAAAATATGAATCATGTTCATACCCTGGGTCGAGCTGTCCGACATGGGATGTTCGACAGACAAAGCGACCGACCTCTTCAGGTCAGGACAACCCGACCTCTTCCCAAAGAGCTCGACCAAGTCACCAGGAAAGCCCAAAGAAGGGCCCAAATAGAGGAACACGCCCCAAATCCTAAGGCAGCCCAAGCCTACAGAGAGAAGGGTGGTTCCCTTGAAGATAAGATGACCTCACTTGAAGATAAAGATAAAGATAAGATAAGATAACTAACTTATCTTATCCACAGAAGGTCACGTCTTACTATTATAAATACACTGGAGCACCCATGTATAACTCATACTCTGATTCTACTCAATACCTGCTTAATACCCTTGCTAACTTAAGCATCGGAGTCCCTTACAGGTACCCCCACCCTCCGGGGACGAAGGATTAGCACCATCACCAAGTCCAACAAGTTGGACACGGCGGCTCCAGCCACCATCATCAAGTCGGACACAACAGCTCCGACCAGCACAGAAGATCTCGTCCGAGATCGACCTACAGTTTCAGGTAACCCCCGGAACATTGGCGCCATTGCCGGGGACCTGTAAGTCATCCCATCACCATGGCGGACGACCATGACAATGACCACGATTCAGATCTGGAAAATAGAACACCGCACAAGAACGCAGATGTCACGCTACATGATACCCCGAAAACCAGCAAGGACAAAGACTCACCAAATTCGGGGGCAATAGAAGCGCTCCTAGACCGCCTAAAACAACTTGAAAAGAAACCCAACAACAATGGGAAATCGAAAAAGATCTACAAAGAGAGGTGCGGTGACGTCGAGAATTGGAAGAAAAACTACAGCAATTGGAAGCCGACCTTAAATTAAAAGCTCCTCGGGCCAATCTCGAAGAAAATTCACGCAAAGAGCAAGACCCGTTCACCAGGGAAATCATGAAAACCAAAATTCCAAAAGACTTTAAACTCCCGGATATGACCCTGTATGATGGCACCACGGACCCCAACCATCACCTCAGCAACTTCAGAAGCAGAATGTACCTCACCGATGCCCCAGATGCTGTTTGCTGTAAAGCCTTTCCAACAACTCTCACAAAGACAGCAATCCGATGGTTTGACAACCTGCCCCCTAAGTCCATCTTAAGCTTTGATGACCTAGCTAAAAAATTCCTAGCCAGATTCTCCATTCAGAAAGATAAGGCCAAACACGCCTCCAGCTTACTAGGGATCAAACAAGGAGATCGGGAGAGCCTCCGCAACTACATGGAGGGATTCAACAAAACGTGCATGGACATACAAAGTCTACCAACAGAGGCCGCCATCATCAGACTCATCAACGGCCTACGAGAGGGACCTTTTAGCCAGTCTATATCAAAAAAGTACATGACCTCCTTAGACGAAGTATAGGAACGAGCAGAAAAATATATCAACATGGAAGAAAATGCTCGGTTAGGGGAAACCTCAAAATCGGGGGCCTTCTACCGAGACAAAGACAAGAAATCCAAGAGAAAAGAAGATCGACAAGGGGAGAAAATCAAAAAATACCATAATTACACTCCTCTCAGAGCATCCCTGGTCGAGATATATACAAAGAAGTCTGCCATACGGAAAAAATTCCCCCAGCACGACCACTCAAAGGCAAAAGGGGAGGAGGAAACTGGAAGGAATATTGTGAATACCATCGAGTCCGAGGACACTCCACAAATGAATGCTTCGACTTAAAAAATATCATAGAAAAGTTGGTGAAAGAAGGAAAATTAGATCGATTTCTGGCCACCCGAGATGATGATCAAAGAAAGAGACGAAGAGATGAAGATAATGAACAAACCAAACGATCACCTCGGATGCCAGAGAGACATGTCCACATGATACATGGTGGATTCGCAGGAGGAGGGATCTCCAAATCATCTCGAAAAAGATATCTCAAAGAAGTATATCATGTCGAGGGAAAGGAAGAAGCACTCAACATCCCGGCCATAACATTTACTAAAGAGGACGCCTCCGGCATCATCCCAGGACACGACGATCCTATGGTCATCATCATCATATTGGCAAACGCCAATCTGCACCGCACCTTAATAGATCAAGGGAGTTCCGCCGACATCTTATTCAAAACAGCCTTCGATAAACTCGGCTTAGAAGAAAAAGAACTTAAAGGAAAAGGAGGTACCCCAGTTTAACCACTGGGATACATACCACTACATACAACCTTCGGAAAAGGAAACCAATCTAGAACCCTCAAAATAGACTACATCGTGGTTGATGTAAATTCAGCTTACAATGCTCTCATAGGTCGGACAACACTCAACCAACTTGTCGCAATAGTCTCGACCCCACATCTATGTATGAAATTCCCCACTACGAAAGGAATAGCTACGATAAAAGTAGATCAAAAGACGGCACATCGCTGTTATAACGAAAGCCTAAACCTCAGAGGCGGAGGAGAAGAGCTCCACACAATCGAGCTGGGCGGAGTCCAACGACGAGAAGAGCTTCGCCCACAGCCAGAAGGTGAGATAGAGAAGATTCAGATCGGGGATACTACGGAAAAAACAACTAATATCAGCACAATCCTAAAAAAAGATTCAAAAGAACTACTAATACAATTCATACGAGATAATGTTGATCTCTTCGCGTGGAAAGCCGCAGACATGCCAAGAATAGACCCTAAGCTAATGAGTCATAAGTTGGCGGTCTACCCAGGATCTCGGCCAGTACAGCAGAGACGAAGAAAACTTGGGCCAGAGCGATCCCAGGCTGTGGAAGAACAAGTACAAGCACTACTAGAAGCAGGATTCATAAGAGAGGTTAAATACCCACTATGGCTAGCCAACGTCGTCTTGATGAAAAAATCAAATGGGAAGTGGCGAATGTGCACCGATTACACCGATCTCAACAAAGCTTGTCCAAAAGATCCATACCCACTCCCAAGTATTGACGCTCTGGTAGATGCTTCCTCCGGGTATAGATATCTCTCGTTTATGGACGCATACTCGGGGTACAACCAAATCCCCATGTATCCACCAGATCAAGAAAAAACCTCGTTCTTAACACCGAAAGCAAACTACTGCTACATTGTGATGCCTTTTGGTCTCAAGAACGCAGGAGCTACTTATCAAAGGCTAATGAATAAAATCTTCTCGGATCACATTGGAAAGATCATGGAAGTCTATGTGGACGACATGCTAATAAAAACACAAAGCGAAGAGACATTGTTGTCCGACCTGGCCCAAGTGTTCGACACCATAAGAAAGCATGACATGCGACTCAATCCCGCGAAATGCACCTTCGCAGTAGAAGCGGGCAAATTTTTAGGTTTCATGCTCACACAAAGAGGAATTGAAGCAAATCCAGACAAATGTCAGGCCATACTCAACATGAAGAGCCCAACCTGTGTCAAAAAAGTACAACAACTCAACGGGAGATTGGCCGTCCTATCCCGATTCTTAGCAGGAGCCGCGATAAAATCTCTTCTCTTTTATGCTACTTTAAGAAAGGGAAAACAGTTCGAGTGGACACCAGAATGCGAGCAAGCCTTCCAAGACTTTAAGAAATTCTTAGGACGGCCACCTATCCTATCTCGACCACGAGAAGGAGAACCACTCATATTATATCTCGCAGTAGGAAGCCGGGCAATAGCCTCAGCACTGGTCAGAGAAGACGAGAATGGACAACAACCCGTCTACTTCATTAGCAAAGTACTACAGGGATCCGAGCTGAACTACCAGAAAATAGAAAAATTCGGCTATACTCTCATCTTAACATCCCGACGACTCCGCCCTTACTTCCAAGCTCACACCATTAAAGTTCGAACTAACCAGCCCTTAAAAGAAATATTGCAGAAAACAGATTTAGCGGGCAGAATTCTACAATGGGAAGTCGAGTTGTTAGAATTTGACCTCCTATATGAAGCTCGGACGGCCATCTAATCACAGTATCTGGCCGACTTTATCGCAGAATTCACAGATGCCCTGGAAACCCTCACAGAATGGAATCTCTATGTAGACGGCTCTTCAAATAAAACTGGAAGCGGCGCATGCGTAATAATAGAAAGCAACCAAAGAACCCAAATTGAGCTCTCCCTCAAGTTTGTGTTCCCGACCTCAAATAACCAAGCAGAATATGAAGCATTGTTAGCTGGTTTGATGCTGGCTGAAGAGGTGGGAGCTCAAAAACTCAACATTTACAGCGATTCACAAGTGGTCACATCACAAATAACAGGGAGCTACCAAGCCAAAGATCCCACCATGAAAAGGTATTTAGATAAGACCAAGGAACAGCTCGGACAAATCGGGGAATATAAGATCTGCCATATACCCCGCGAACAAAATGCCCGAGCTGACGCACTCTCGAAACTAGCCAGCACTAAACCAGGGGGCAACAATAGAAGCCTCATCCAGGAAATGTTATAGAACCCGTCAATTTCAGAAGAAGAAAAAGTCCTAGCCACAGTAAACCAGGACCAAGGATGGATGACCCCCATAATCAACTACCTCAAGACAGGAACACTCCTGACAGAAGAAAAGGAGGCAAAAAGGCTAAATTGGGAGGCACAGTACTACACCATCATAAACAACATACTGTACAAAAGAGGGATCTCAGTACTATTATTAAAATGCGTTCCGACCTCCCACATAAGGGAAGTGTTAGAAGAAGTACATGGCGGCATTTGTGGCAATAATCTCGGATCACGGGCTCTTGTCAAAAAAGTACTCCGGGCAGGGTTCTATTGGCCAACATTACAGAAAGAAGCCACAGAATTTATAAAGACATGTCCACCATGTCAGAAACATGCCAACTTTCATATCGCCCCGCCAGAAGAGCTCATTAGCGTGACTTCTCCTTGGTCGTTTGCAAAATGGGGACTCGATCTTCTCAGCCCCTTTCCCCAGGGATCAGGACAAGTTAAATTTCTCATAGTAGGGGTAGACTACTTTACAAAGTGGATCAAGGCAGAACCCCTAGCTAACGCCACTACCCAAAGAAGCCGGAAATTCCTATATAGAAACATTGTTACAAGGTTTGGAGTTCCATATTCAATAACCACAGACAATGGCACTCAATTCACAGATGCAGGCTTCAGAAACAAGTAGCCGACTTGAACATAAGGCACCAGTACACCTCCGTCGAACATCCACAGGCCAATGGGCAGGCCGAAGCCGCCAACAAAGTCATATTGGCCGGGTTAAAATGGAGATTACAAGATGCAAAGGGAGCCTGGGCAGAAGAGCTTCCACAGGTCTTATGGGCATATCGAACAATGCCATATTCCACCACAAAGGAATCCCCCTTCTGGTTAGCATACGGAATAGAAGCAATGATTCCGGTAGAGATTGAGGAAAGATCGCCTAGAGCAATTCATTACAATGAGGAAGCAAACTCACAACTTCAGAAGGAAGAGCTCGACCTACTACCCGAAATCTAAGAAAGAGCTCAGATCAGGAAGGAAGCTCTAAAACGCCGAATGGCTTCCAGATATAATCAAAGGGTAGTACCGAGAAGTTTTGTAGAGAATGATCTTATCCTAATCCGAAATGATATTGGAACAACTCGACTAGGAGAAGGAAAGCTGGCAGCAAACTGGAAAGGACCCTACCGAGTTATAGAAGTACTGGGGAAGGGCTACTACAGACTGTCCGAACTCGACGGACGAGAGCTCCCCAGATTATGGCACGCTTGCAACCTAAGAAGGTACTACAGTTAGAAAAGGTAAAGGATCTTATTATTGGATGCACTCTTTTTCCTGAAAAGGTTTTTTAATGAGGCACCAGGTTGAGACCTAGACACTATCTGACTTAAAGGGATGAAAAAATCCCACATATATATATATTCGCACGTTTCTTTGAAATAAAATTTATTTAGATATTCCACAAGATTTCAAGACGCATTAATCTGAATTATTCATCGTCCGATTATAAAGCAACAGATCGGCAGAAAGTGAAAAATAATTTCACTGCACGATCACGTTAAAGATAACCGTCCAATAATGGTGAAAACGTGATTCACCCAAAAGACGATCTAAAGATGCCAACCACTTTCTACAAATCGGCAAAGATGAACACAGAATAATGTAAGAAGTTATCGAAAGCAATCCAAAAAAGAACCTGACGAGGTCTTACGGATAGCTAAAATAATAACTTAATGACTGGCTGACGTTCAGAAGTCGGACCAAGTCAACCCAAGTTATAAGTAAACCCTGGAAAGAGGTCTGGCCAACCCTATTAAAGAGGATTACTTTAATTTAGAAAGAGATCGACCTAACAAAGTTGGTTTCCTACAAAACGAAGTTATAAAAGTAATCCCTGAAAGAGACCTGACAAAGGTCCAAGAAAGAGGATTACAAAAATAACTTCAGTGAGATGCATAACAGATAGAAAAACTTGCAACGAAGTTGTACATTATCTCTAAAGCTAATTAACAAGAAGACACTCAAATTGTTTGATTGGAAAACTATCTATCAATTCCATTTTAGTTTCCTATATGCTTAAAGTCAAAAATGGAAAGGGAAGCAGTCCAAAAGAATTTCAAATTGTTCAGAATTATTGTTTTCTACACATTTCCATCCAATATTAAACATGACTAGGATATAAGAGCATTTCATCGTTGACAAAATTGTTATCCAATTTTCAAAATTAGCATGCATCAGATTGACTACCATAATTAGAAGGGAGGGAGTTGGCACTGACCGGTGGCGAGGAGGAGGGTTGAGAGATGGAAACGGAGGTGCGATGAGTGAAGGAGAGGGAGACGGCAGCATGACGACTTTGCAACCATAACTAATTAGTTCTAGTATTAGGATCATGTCTATGATATATCAAACAAAAACACTACACATGACTTTGAAAAAAAATCTCAGTCTGAGGAATCATCAACTAAACTAAACATAACATAAAAACAAATATAAAAGCACAAACAGATGACATGGATAATCATAGAAAAACCAGAGAAATTAGAAAAGAATAAGAGGGGAAAAAATCAACAAAGAAGCCAACAATCATGAAAGGCAGAGAATCAGAAGCAAAACCTGTTCTTCTGCAATAATAGTACCTTTTGAGCTGGCAGAGAAACTGTTCTTCTGCAAGAAGCTGCTGCATCAGCATCAGCATCAGCATCAACATGTTGTTGTTCATTTCCACCCAAAGTCAGAGACTTTTCCTGAGAACTCATCTTACTGAACCAAAAAAGAATCAACCTAGAACTTGATTTCCTTGCATTTCCTGAGAACTATAAAAAAAATTCAACAATAAAACATAAATTCAGACAGCACATAACATTCAATGAAAATTAGTAGCCCCATTTTGAACTTGCTGTTAGTAAAATTTTGTAACTAAGATGGTTTCAGTTAAATGATGATCGAAGATTTACTGAAAAAGCACAAAGATTTACTCAACAGCTGCGACGGCGACCACACTGACGGCTCCCTCTCGCGCGTCCCCCTCCTCTGCGACGGCAATGGTTCTCGCGGCTCCTTCATTGACAACCAGGAAGCACGACGGTGACTGGCACGACGGGAGTAGCTCCTCTTTCCCCTCCTCGGTGACGGCGAAAAGCGAAGCTCCTCCAGCGGTGGCGACGTGTTTGGTGATGGCTCCTCCTCTTTAATCGTCGCACACACTCTCTTTCTCGGATTCGACTCGACAACGGCGGTGGGCTGGTCTTCGACAGAGCTGGCAGCAAGGCGGCGTCTCCTTCCTCGAGGTCTCCTATTCCGCGTGGGTGAGGTAGTGCGTGTGTGTATTGTGTTGTGTGGGCTGGAGAAGGGAAAAGGGGGAGTGGGGCTGCGGTGCTATTGTGAGGGGAAAGGAGGGGAGTGTGGTTGGTGTTAGGTTAGGGTTCGTGAATTAAAAAGGGGGTAAGGTTAGTATGCCGGAACAGGGAGTACTGGCAATGTTCTCCGGATTGCTGGGGTCATGGAGTACCTGGTTCTTTCGAAAAGGGTTTTTTGGAAGGGCTTTTCTTTTCAGGGTGAATACAAAGGGTTGGAAGAGTGTTAGGGTAGGAGAAAGGTAGGGTGTCAAACAGAGTGTGTAACGTAATTAATTAATTAATTATAACTTTTTTGAAAAAAAAAATTTTAACCTTTTTGGCCACACTTTTGAAGTGTGCCAAAAGAGTTGTAAGAAACGGCACGCTTTTAAAATGTCACCATAACAAAACTCTATCGCTACGCTTTAAAAGCGTGGCAAAAAAAGTGTGGCCCAATCTCGAATCAATTGTCACCCTCATAAAAGCATGGCCATAGACCCCTTTCACTACGCTTTTCAAGCGTATAAAAAAAAGTGGCCAAATCTCTAATCTATCGCCACCCTCGTAAAAGCGTGGCCATTGACCACTTTTGGCCATGCTTTTAAAGCGTGGCAAGAAAAAAGCGTGGCCATAGGCCTTTTTTCTTGTAGTGCAAGCGGAACAGGATAAATAATTTGCCTGCTTTGCAGACTATCTCAGGACTCTTGAAATCAATATTCCGTTTGCAGAGGCACTTGAGCAAATACTCTCTTATGCTAAGTTCATGAAAGAGATCTTAAGTCATAAGAAGGATTGGAGAGAAACTGAAAAAGTTTTTCTCACTGAAGAATGTAGTGCAATCATTTTAAAGAGCTCACCAGAGAAGCGTAAGGATCCTGGAAGCTTTATGATACCATACACATTAGAGGGTACCTGTACCAAGATAGCTCTATGTGATCTTGGGGCAAGTATCAACCTAATCCCTGCATCCATTATCAGAAAGCTTGGCTTGACTGAAGAGGTCAAACCAACCAGGATATGTCTTCAACTTGCTGATGGCTCCATTAAATACCCATCAGGCGTGATTGAAGACATGATTGTCACAATTGGGCCATTTGCCTTTCCCACTGACTTTGTAGTGTTGGAAATAGAGGAGCACAAGAGTGCAACTCTCATTCTAGGAAGACCTTTCCTAGCAACCGGACGAACCCATATTGACGTCCAAAAAGGGGAAGTAACCCTGAGAGTCAATGAGGATGTGTTTAGGCTGAATGCTATTGAAGCAATGAAGCACCCAGACACATCAAAAGACTACATTCGTGTTGATATTATTGACTCTCTGGTACAGGAGATCAGTATGGCTGCGAGTCTCGAATCAGAGCTAGATGATATCTTTAAAGATGTCCACCCTGATCTGGAAGAACTAGAGGAAATAAAAGAGCCTCTGAAAATTCTTCAGGAAGAGGAGAAACCTCCTAAACCCGAGCTCAAACCACTACCACCATCCCTGAAATATGCATTTCTTAGAGAAGGTGAAACTTTTCCTATAATCATAAGCTCTGCCTTAGAGCCACAGGAAGAGAAAGCACTAATTCAGGTGCTAAGGACACACAAGACAGCTCTTGGGTGGTCCATTAGTGATCTCAAGGGCATTAGCCCAGCCAGATGCATGCACAAGATTCTACTAGAGGATAATGCCAAACTAGTAGTTCAACCACAAAGGCGGCTGAATCCAGCCATGAAGGAGGTGGTGCAGAAAGAGGTCACTAAATTACTAGAGGCTGGGATTATTTATCCCATTTCTGATAGCCCTTGGGTGAGACCTGTCAAAGTTGTACCCAAAAAGGGAGGCATGACAGTGGTTCATAATGAAAAAAATGAACTGGTTCATACAAGAACAGTTACAGGGTGGTGTATGTGTATTGACTGTAGAAGACTCAATACAGCCACCAGAAAGGATCATTTTCCTTTACCATTTATAGACCAAATGCTAGAAAGGCTAGCAGGTCATGACTATTACTGCTTTCTGGATGGCTACACAGGCTACAACCAAATTGCAGTAGATCCCCAGGATCAAGAGAAAATAGCATTCACATGTCCATCTGGAGTATTTACCTACAGAAGGATGCCATTTGGTCTGTGTAATGCACCGGCAACCTTTCAGAGATGCATGCTCTCTATTTTCTCTGATATGGTGAAAAATTTTCTGGAAGTCTTCATGGACGACTTCTCAGTATTTGAAGATTCATTCAGCTCCTGTCTTGACCATCTAGCACTTTTTCTGAAAAGGTGCCAAGGGACCAACCTGGTTTTAAACTGGAAGAAATGTCACTTTATGGTGACTGAAGGAATTGTCCTTGGACACAAAATTTTGAACAAGGGGATAGAGGTGGATCAAGCCAAGGTAGAGGTAATTGAAAAATTACCACCAACTACCAATGTTAAGGCAATCAGAAGCTTTTTGGGACATGCAGGATTCCATAGGAGGTTTATAAAGGATTTTTCAAAAATTGCAAAACCCCTAAGCAACCTGCTAGCTGCTGACATGCTATTTATCTTTGACACAGAGTGTCTGCAAGCTTTTGAGACTCTGAAGGCTAAGTTGTTCACAGCACCTGTCATATCTGTACCAGACTGGACATTACCTTTTGAATTAATGTGTGATGCCAGTGACCATGCTATTGGTGCAATATTAGGACAGATGCATAATAAGCTTCTGCACGTCATTTACTATGCTAGCCATGTTCTAAATGACGCACAGAAGAATTACACAACCACAGAAAAAGAGCTGCTTGCAGTGGTTTATGCCATTGACAAGTTTAGATCCTATCTAGTAGGATCAAAAGTGATTGTGTACACTGACCATGCTGCTCTTAAATATCTACTCACAAAGCAAGATTCAAAACCCAGGCTCATAAGATGGGTGTTGCTTCTGCAAGAGTTTGATATAGAAATAAGAGACAGAAAAGGGACAGAGAATCAAGTAGCAGATCTCCTGTCCCGGATAGAACCAGTAGAAGGGATGTCTCTCCCCCTCACTGAGATCTCTGAAACCTTTCCGGATGAGCAAGTCTTTGCCATTCAGGAAGTACCATGGTTAGCAGACATTGCAAACTATAAAGCTGCAAGATTCATTTCTGAGGAGTACAGTAGGCAGCAAAAGAAAAAATTACTTTATGATGCGAAGTACTACTTGTGGGATGAACCATATCTCTTTAAGAGATACGCAGACGGAATAATCTGTAGGTGCGTGCCTAGAGAAGAGGCGCAGAAGATCCTATGGCATTGCCATATATCACAATATGGTGGACATTTTGGAGGTGAGCGAACAGCCACCAAGGTCCTCTAATGTGGCTTCTACTGGCCAACACTCTATAGAGACTCCCGAGAGTTTGTACGTAACTGTGACAGTTGCCAGAGAGCTAATAATCTGCCTTATAGTTACGCCATGCCTCAACAAGGGATCTTAGAGATTGAGTTGTTTGATGTATGGGGTATTGACTTCATGGGGCCTTTCCCACCATCATACTCAAACACTTACATTCTGGTGGCAGTAGACTATGTATCTAAATGGGTGGAGGCAATTGCAACACCCACTAACAATACTAAGACAGTACTAAAGTTCCTCTAGAAATATATCTTTAGCAGATTTGGTGTCCCTAGAGCACTAATGAGTGATGGAGGCACTCATTTCTGCAATAATCAACTTTATAACACCATGGTCCGATATGGGATTAGCCACAAGTGGCAACTCCATATCATCCACAGACCAATGAGCAATCTAAAGTCTCTAATAGAGAACTAAAAAGAATCTTGAAACGAACTGTAATTACCTGTAGAAAGGATTGGGCAAAGAGCTTGGATGATGCTCTATGGGCATACAGAACAGCATTCAAGACTCCTATAGGAACTTCTCCATACCAGCTTGTGTATGGGAAGGCCTGTCACCTGCCCATGGAACTGGAGCATAAAGCCTACTAGGCAACTAGATTCTTAAACCTTGATGCCAAATTAGCTGGAGAGAAAAGATTGCTCCAGCTAAATGAGCTAGAGGAATTCAGACTCAATGCCTTTGAAAATGCCAAAATTTACAAGAAGAAAGCAAAAAGGTGGCATGACAAAAAAACTGTCATCCAGAGTCTTTGAGCCAGGACAAAAGGTTCTGCTGTTTAACTCTAGGCTCAGGCTATTCCCTGGGAAATTAAAATTTCGGTGGAGAGGACCATATGTGATTACAGGTGTGTCACCATATGGATATGTAGAGCATCAGGATATTGACTCTGACAAAAAGTTTATTGTTAATGGATAGAGAGTCAAACATTATCTTGAAAGCAATATTGAGCAAGAATGCTCAAAACTGAGACTAGAATAAAGCTCACTATCAAGCTATTAACATTAAAGAAGCGCTTATTGGGAGGCAACACAATTTTATTTATCTATGTTATTTTATGTTTTCTTTAGGTTAATGATCATGTGGAGTCACAAAAACAACTACAAAAATTAAAGCAAAATCAAAAATAGCATTAAAAACAGCACACCATGGAGGAGGAGCTTACTGGCGTTTAAACGCCAGTAAGGGTAGCAGAATGGGCATTTAACGCCCAGTTGGGCACCATTCTGGCATTAAACGCCAGAAAAAAGCACTATACTGGCGTTTAATGCCGGAAAGAAGCACCAGACTGGCGTTTAACGCCAGAAAGAAGCATCAAGCTGGCATTTAACGCCAGATACAGGTTACATCTTGGTGTTAAATGCCAGGAAAGGAATAAAAGCTGGCGTTTAACACTAGAAACAAGCAGCAGTCTGGCGTTAAACACCAGGATTGCACACTAAGGGTGTTTACACGCCTAAATAGATTAGGAATGAGAAATCCTTGACACCTCAGGATCTGTGGACCCCACAGGATCCCCATCTACTCCCCTCTTTCTTCGTTTGCTCAAGGACGAGCAAACCTTTTAAGTTTGGTGTGGAAAAAAAGTGTTGCTTTTTGTTTTTCTATAACCATTTATGGCATCTAAGGCCGGGGAAACCTCTAGAAAGAGGAAAAGGAAGGCAGTTGCTTCCACCTCCTAATCTTGAGAGATGGAGAGATTCATCTCAAGGGTCCATAGTTCAGTGGTAGAGCATTTGACTGCAGATCAAAGAGCCATGAGGGAAGAGCAACAAAGGCAAAGAAGAAACATAGAGAAGCTCAAGCACCATTGGTTTTTCAAGAGGAAGACGCCACCTTCACTAAGATGGACTCATTCCTTAATCCCCTTGACTATTTATTTTTTTGTTTTCGATTTTGAGCTTCATGTTTGGCTATGTTTTGTATCTTTACTACATGATCATTAGTGTCTAGTGTCTATGTCTTAAAGCTATGAATAACTCCATGAATCCTTCACCTTTCTTAAATGAAAAATATTTCTAACTACAAAAGAACAAGAAGTACATGAATTTTGAAATTTATCTTGAAATTAGTTTAATTATATTGATGTGGTGACAATACTTTTTGTTTTCTGAATGAATGTTTGAACAGTGCATATTTTTAATCTTATTGTTTATGAATGTTAAAATTGTTGGCTCTTGAAAGAATGATGAAAAAGAGAAATATTATTGATAATCTGAAAAATCATAAAATTAATTCTTGAAGCAAGAAAAAGCAGTGAATAACAAGGCTTGTGAAAAAAAAATTGTCGAAAAAGAAAAAGAAAGAAAAAGAAAAAGCAAGCAGAAAAAGCCAATAGCTCTTTAAACCAAAAGGCAAGAGCAAAAAGCCAATAACCATTTAAACCAAAAGGCAAGGGTAAAAAGGATCCAAGGCTTTGAGCATTAATAGATAGGAGGGCCTAAAGGAATAAAATCATGGCTTAAGCGGCTGAATCAAGCTGTCCCTAACCATGTGCTTGTGGCATGCAGGTCCAAGTGAAAAGCTTGAGACTGAGTGGTTAAAGTCTTGATCCAAATCAAAAAGAGTGTGCTTAAGAGCTCTGGATACCTCTAACTGGGGACTTTAACAAAGCTGAGTCACAATCTGAAAAGGTTCACCCAGTCATGTGTCTGTGGCATTCATGTATCCGGTGGTAATACTGGAAAACAAAGTGCTTAGGGCCACGGCCAAGACTCATAAAGTAGTTGTGTTCAAGAATCAACATACTAAACTAGGAGAATCAATAACACTATCTGAATTCTGAGTTTCTATAGATGCCAATCATTCTGAACTTCAAGGGATAAAGTGAGATTCCAAAACTATTCAGAAGCAAAAAGTTACTAGTCCCGCTCATCTAATTGGAGCTAACTTTCATTGATATTTTGGAATTTATAGTATATTCTCTTCTTTTTATCCTCTTTGATTTTTAGTTTCTTGGGGATAAGCAACAATTTAAGTTTGGTGTTGTGATCAGCGGATAATTTATACGCTTTTTGGCATTGTTCTTAGCTAGTTTTTGATATGTTTTAATTGCTTTTTACTATATTACATTTCTGGACTTTACTATGAATTTGTGTATTTTTCTGCAATTTCAGGTATTTTCTGGATGAAATTTAGGGACCTGAGCAAAAATCTAATTCAGAGGCTGAAAAATACTGCAGATGCTGTTGGATTCTGACCTCTCGGCACTTGAAATAGAATTTTTGGAGCTACAGAAATCCAAATGACGAGCTCTCAATTGCGTTAAAAATTAGACATCCAGGGATTTCCAGAAATATATAATAGTTCATACATTTCCCAAGTTTAGATGACGCAAACTGGCGTTCAACGCCAGCTTTTTGCCCTATTATGGCGTTAAACGCCAGAAACAGGTTACAAGCTAGAGTTAAACGCCAGAAACAGGTTACAACCTGGCGTTTAACTCCAAAAACAGCCTATGCATGTGAAAGCTTCAATGCTCAGCCCAAACACACACCAAGTGGGCCCTGAAAGTGGATTTCTGCACTATCTATCTTAGTCTACTCATTTTCTGTAAACCTAGGTTACTAGTTGAGTATAAAAACTACTTTCAGAGATTTATTTTGTACCTCATGACATTTTACATCTGAATTTGTATCTTTGATGGCATGAGTCTCTAAACCCCATGGTTGGGGGTGAGGAGCTCTGTTGTGTCTCGATGAATTAATGCAATTATTTATGTTTTCTATTCAATCACGCTTGTTACTATTCTAAGATGTTCATTCGCACTTCAACATGATGAATATGATGATCCGTGACACTCATCACCATTCTCAACCTATGAACGTGTGCCTGACAACCACTTCCGTTCTACCTTAGATTGAATGGATTTCTCTTGGATTCTTGGCTCACGAGTTTGACTGTCTCTTCTGACAACAGAGCATTCAAATCCGTGAGATCAGAGTCTTCGTGGTATAAGCTAGAATCAATTGGCATCATTCCTGAGATTCGGAAAGTCTAAACCTTGTCTGTGGTATTCCGAGTAGGATCCGGGAAGGGATGACTGTGACGAGCTTCAAACTCATGAATACTGGGCATGGTGACAGACGCAAAAGGATCAATGGATCCTATTCCAACATTAGTGAGAACCAACAGATGATTAGCCATGTACATGGACCCTTTTCACTGAGAGGACGGCTGGTAGCCATTGACAACGGTGATCCACCAACATACAGCTTACCATGGAAGGAGACATGCGTGCGTGAAGAAGAAGACTGTAGGAAAGCAGAAATTCAAAGGAAAGAGCATCTCCAAAACTCCAACCCATTCTCCATTACTGCGTAACAAGTATTCATTTCATGCTCTTTCACTTTTCACAATTAAAACTAAAAACCACTATTGATATCCTGACTAAGAATAATAAGATAACCATAGCTTGCTTCAAGCCGGCAATCTCCGTGGGATCGATCCTTACTCACATAAGGTATTACTTGGACGACCCAGTGCACTTGCTGGTTAGTTATGTGGAATTACATAATCTGAGTGTAACTTTTGTGCACTGAAGTTTTTGTCATCTAAAAAATAGTTTTTATCTATTCAATCTTTGCTTTTGTTGAATGTGTCTATTTTCTTGGGAATAGTTGCTCATTTGAGTCTTCCTTTCTAAAATCTTTTTAAAAATAATTTCTCTTTGATTAAATCTTGTGCCAAATTTTAAGTTTGGTGTTCTCTTGTTAATTTTTCTTTAGTTTTCGAAAATTTTATTTTGGTTTTCTAAAAATTTTAAGTTTGGTGTTCTTTCTTTTGTTCTTGTTGTTCTTGTGAGTCTTCAAGGTGTTCTTGAGTCTTCTTTATGTTTTGATCTTAAAATTTAAGTTTGGTGTGCCTTGGTGTTTTCCCTCCAAAATTTTCGAAAACAAGGAGCATTGGATCTAAAAATTTTAAGTCTTGTGTCTTTTGTGTGCTTTTCTCCTTAATAAAATTTAAAAATAAAAAAATATATTTTCCTTTAATTTCTCATAATTTTCGAATCCCTTAGGTTGACTTGGTCAAAATTTTTCAAATCATATCCTTTTAAGATTTTTAAAAAATCATATCTTTTTCAAAAACATCCTAACCACTTTCTCTCTCCTCACTTTTTTGAAAATCCTCATAAAATATTTTCAAATCTTTTTTATTTAATTTAGTTTTTTATTTTATTTTATTTTTTCAAAAAAAAATTTTAAATAAATATAATAAAATAAATCCACTTCATCTCCCTTTCTCCATCATGGACCTAAGTGGAAATGAACAGTCCTGAAGGACTCTGGGATCATATGCTAACTCCACTACTGCTTCATATGGAATAGTATCTGTATACCCTCCATCGGAGTCAGTAGTTTTGAGTTGAATCCTCAGCTCATTATCATAGTGCAGCAAAATTGCTAGTATTCCAGTCTTCCACAGGAAGAACCTACTGAGTTTCTGGCACAGTTCTTACAAATTGCTGACATAGTACATGATAAGGAAGTAGATCAGGATGTCTACAGATTATTACTATTTCCATTTGCTGTAATTGATGATTAGCCATGTACATGGACCCTTTTCACTGAGAGGACGGCTGGTAGCCATTGACAACGGTGATCCACCAACATACAGCTTGCCATGGAAGGAGACCTGCGTGCGTGAAGAAGAAGACAGTATGAAAGCAAAAATTCAAAGGACAGAGCATCTCCAAAACTCCAACCCATTCTCCATTACTGCGTAACAAGTATTCATTTCATCCTCTTTCACTTTTCACAATTAAAACTAAGAACCATATTGATATCCTAACTAAGAATAATAAGATGACCATAGCTTGCTTCAAGTCGGCAATCTCCGTGGGATCGACCCTTACTCACGTAAGGTATTACTTGGACGACTGATAAACCATTATTTTATGGTTTATATTATGTATAATTATGTGGTTTTATCATGATCCTTACCCACTTATTCATTAATTTAGCATGCATTTATATTTCCTTCCTGGAATTATTACATGGTTGAAAACTACTTCCTAGAGACTTTTTATTATGCATTTTAGTTCTCCTTTATCCCATTCGATGCCGTGATCTGTGTGTTGAGTGTTTCAGGCTTTATAGGGCATCGATGAGTTGGAGATTGGAAGGGAAGCTAGCAAAAATGGAAGGAACACAAGAAATTGAGGAGACAACCAGCGAGAAGTGACGCGGCCGCATGGCTCATGCGTTCGCACGGAAGAGGAGAAATCGCAGTGACGCGGCCGCATGGCTCACGCGACCGCGCGGAAAGGAAAAGCACAAGTGACACGGAGGCGTGGACGACGCGAAAGCGTGGCACGGAAAAATGCGAATGACGCGTCCGCGTGGACGACGCGATCGCGTGACATGCGCGATCTGCATAATCTGCAGATTTCGCTGGGGGCAATTTTGGGCCCTGTTTTGACCCAGTTCTCGGCCCAGAACAGCAGACTAGAGCCAGAGAACATGTAGAAACGAAGGACAACATTCATTCTACACAATTTTGAGTTTTTAGATCTAGTTTTACTCCTCCTCTAGGTTTTCTCTCTACACAATTGGTACTCTTAGGATATTATTTTTCTACTGCTTTTGCATTGGGATATTGAGAAGAGCCATTACCTCATCAAGACTTCGTCATTCTAATTCATTTTCTTTACTTGGCTTTACTCTTCCATGTCCTTTGCTTTGTTAATTTTACCATTGGAATATTATTAGGATTTATTCAATATAAGGATTATTCTTATTTTAATTGGATTATTTTTAATTTCTATTTACAATGTCTTTCTTTAAATTCTTCTCATATGTTATGAATTTTTCATTCACAATGAGCGAGTAGTTCCCTAACTTGATGAGGAGTTGATTGAAAGGAACCAATTGAGTTGGAAGGATTGAAAGAAGGATTGTAATTGGGTTACTTGGTGGACGAAATTGTGATCATCAATGTTGTACTCTTTGTACTTGTATGAAATTTAATTCGAGATAATAGCTCTTTACTATGTGTGGTCACAACTCCATTCAACTAACCAGCAAGTGTACTGGAGCGTCCAAGTAATAAACCTTACGTGAGTAAGGGTCGATCCCACAAAGATAGATGAAAGCTGATTACCCGCATCTATTCTCAGGTAACTGAAATTTTGAGGGCAAAATTTTCTGTTAGGAGGGTAGAATGTAACAACCCCGATTTTCGAGTACGCAAGACCTTTTCTGAAAGCACGAATTTCTCCGGAAGATCAGTAAAGGAAAAACCTTTGATATATCATCAAGAATATCAATCCTAATTGTCATTATGTCATCTTTAAGCTAGAACCTTTTATGAGGCAAGCTCGATAATGCAGTTATGAAGAACATAGTTTTTGAACCGTATCGGTTAGGAGTTTTGATCCAGTTTTTTGTAAATAGTCTCAGTTTGACGAACCGGACTCGATTCATGAGAGAAGAGAGATAATAGGGTAATATCATCATTATATGAGTATTAAAAGCTTCTTGAATGATATTATAAGGTTACCTGGTCAGTTTTAGTTAAAAACAGAAAATCGGTTTAATCGGGTTCACAGTTTACTGGTGCAGCTTAGCACCAGCACTCTCTGATGACTTTAGCAATGCTAAGGCCTCATTATACATGTTCTATTCTCATAATAAATATGTTACTAGTGTCATTTTTGCTAGTAGCTCATAAAATAATTTTTAGAGATGTTTTTACGAGTGTTCCGATACACCTAGTTTTAGTAGTTGTACACTAGAGATATTTTAATATTATTTTAATCCACCTCCAAGCCAACCAATCACAATTCACCCTACACCCCCAAAACCCCCAAGGCTGCCTCATTTGCTCATTGTGGCCGAAAATCACCAAGAGAAAAAGGAGAGAAAGTTCTTGGTTCATAAATCTTCAAAGCTTGATTTCTTCTGAACTAAAACTCAAATCTAAATTCCAATCCGACCAAAATGATCCTCACTTCTTTCTCTACATGATCATATGAATTATCAAGGCTGGGATCAAGGTGAGTTGGCTGCACCATCTCTCTTTTGATTCGGTTTCAAGGAAACATGGTTAAATATGTGTTTTCTTGATGTGATTTAGGAGGAAAAAGTGCTTAGGGACCACCTGAAAGTTTAATTGAATTAGGAGCAGCAAAACCAGGTAGGGTGTTGAAAGTGTAACTGAATTAGGAGCAGAAAAACCAGGTAGGGTGTCACAAAATTAATCTTGATTATTTGTGTTTGAGATGTGTGAATGTTGTATTATTTGGCTGTGCTAAAAATTGGTTGCATATATGATTGATTCTTGGTGAAAATTTGGTGAAATCCTGATGAAATTTGATGAAATTCGAGCTTTAAAGTTCATGTTCTTGGGCAGCTGGAAAAACGAAACCCTAAGCTTAAATTGAGGTTCAATTTGTGTTGAAATCATGAAGAAAAGATGGGGTTTTAGTTGCTGCTAATTTATTATGAATTATAGTAAAAATCGGTTGCTGAAAAGACTGAAAAACGGGTAAAAACAGAGAAAGAATCTGAAGAATTTATGAAGAATATGAAGAACACTTTGAGTGTGATGAAGAACAATGAAGAACAGGCCTTAGATCTTAAAAAGGGCAAGGAAGTAAAATTTTTGGTATTTAAGGGGTTGTTTGGTAATTTCTGAAAGTTAGGGTGGTAAAAGTAGAAATATTAAAAGTTACGGGTGGTAAAAAGTGAATTTTAAAGGTTAAAAGTAAAAGGTAAGTTAATTTTTGAAAATTTAATGATAAAATAATAAAAAATAATAAAATATTAAATAATAATATTTAAATAAAAATAATATTTTAATAAAAATAATAAAATAATGCTAAAAGGCAGTTTTCCGTAAAAGCTTTAGAAAGACAACTTTAAGTGCAGAATTCTCCTAATTACTTTTATAAAACACTTAGGGAGTGGTAAGAACATATTAGTAAGGTAAAGATAAAAGAAAGATAAAAGTCAAAGAAAAGATAAAAACCAAAGAAAAAGTCTGTAACATTTTAACGACAGAAAAACAGACAAAGACTAGTGAACGAACTAGGGCAACTTAGTACTTGAGTTGCGACTAGGGTTAGGTATAATATGAAAAGTTAAACTGTTTCAGTATAGACTTAATGAACCTATATTTGGTACAGGTTAACTATTCATACCGAAATTTACATAAGCTTTAAATACATACGTTAAGCAGGAAAATCAGAGTAGAGTAGAGAAACACAGAAAACAGAGTAACCGGAATAAAATAAAGAGATAAAGAGAAAAAGAGTAATATAGATACAGATGAAAAGAGTAATCAGAGAAGAGAAAAGAGATACAGAGAACAGAGTAATTAAAACAGAGTAAAGAGATACAGAGAAAAGGGAAACCAGAACAGAGTAAAGAGATATTTATATATATTAGTTGCTTGATGCAACCCAGAGCTATATTTAATATATATTAGTTGCTTGATGCAACCCAGAGCTATATTTAATATATATTAGTTGCTTGATGCAACCCAGAGCTATATTTAATATATATTAGTTGCTTGATGCAACCCAGAGCTATATTTAATATATATTAGTTGCTTAATGCAACCCATAGCTTCTGTAGGAAAACTAAGTTACCTACAGCTATTTTCCGCTTCCCCAGAGCAGAGTAGAGTATATATATATATTTTCCTGCAGTAAGCAGAGGCTGTCTCAAATGAGCGGCTATTATTATATGCGCATTTATTTAGGAACGGAAAATTGTATCCGGGAAATTGGGATTACTCGTGACTGGATAAATGTCGGGATTGCGGGCAGCCAACCGACACATGAGCTCATGGCCTGTACTAGTGCTAGACATGCATCATTCTTGTCTGTGCATCATTCTCTGTTGCTTTTCTTCTTGTGTGTGAACTATTTCTTTATGTTTGTCTGCTTGAGTGCTATGTGTGTGCTTTATTTCCTTGTGTTCTTCTGCTTGTGTTCTGTTGTCTCTACTTTCTATTTCTATCTTTATCTTCTGTTTACTGTTTCGCTATATTATGTTATTCGTCTGCTAATCGACCCCAAATAAATGAACGTAACTAATAACCCCAACCCTACTAAGGACTCCCCAGTTCTTACCCCTTCTCTCCCTTCCTCCCCCTCAGATGGAGACGGGCGTGATCTTCTATGAGTTCGAGGACCCTTACATCTACGAGGATCTGGTACATCACAGTTACTTCATCATGGGATTCGAGCCTCGTATTAGACGATATGTGTTACCTAATTGAGCTTTTCAACATCCTCTGTCTAGCCCGCATTTTGACCCTGATGCTCCTTACGACTTTTCCTTATCCTGGTTACATCCTGACGCACCTGTACATCCTTTTCCTGATGACCCCGAGCACCCTATACCAGCTCAACCTTTGAATGAAGTGGAACCTGAGCCTATCATTCCTGATGAGCCCGAGTTAGCTGGTGACTACGTACCTGTGATACCACCAGAGAGGGACTTTCCCCCTGAGCCGATCCCTGACTTTCCACAGCCTGATGAGCCGGCACTATCGGACGATGGGGTAGCTCCTATATACGCGAACGGACCTGTGCTCGCGAATGGTTTTGTACATAGTGACAGTAGTGTTTCTGGTGGATCTGAGGGTATAGTTGTAGTTGCGGATGATGAGGAGGAGGACGATCCTGAGATAGAGATAGAGCAGGATGAGGAGATGGACAAGCCTCACGGCAATTCTCTGAACGGCCACGAGTAGATATAGTTTGACTGCGGCAGGGGCATTCTTTTGATGACACTCTAGTCTAACATTATCTGATAGTTAGTCTCTCACTTGTGTTAGTACACCCGAGAGCTAGGAGCTATATAGTGGTTAGGCTAGACTGGGTGCCAGTTTAGCGGCTTTTTGTATGGGCCAGGCCCTGGGAGTGTCGTGTAAATATTAGCTACGTAGGATGACGAGGATGTAAACTGACTTGATCTTGTGTAAACGCTACATGTTTTGTTATAGTGTACATGATGTATATTATCAGCTGTATTTCTATGTTTCTTTATGCCACTTTTCTATTACTCTCATTGTACGCTTGTTTATTTTACCTGAACGTCCGTAACAAATAAAAAAATTACTCGTAAAATTGGCATCGCTCTAACAAGGAATAGGCTCAAATATTAAATAATAGATAACAATTAGGAAGGATAAGTTAGTAACACTTAGCTTCTTGTATGACCATGGCATACTGGGAGTTGGGTCGTTACAGGAATTTCAGATAGGTGTATGGAGATGCTGTACTCCTCCTGAATCTCTGCTTTCCTACTGCTTCATCCAATCCTTCTTACTCCTTTCCATGGCAAGCTGTATGTAAGGCATCACTGTTGTCAATGGCTACATCCCATCCTCTCAGTGAAAAAGGTCCAAATGCTTTGTCACAGCACGACTAATCATCTGTCGGTTCTCAATCAGGTTGGAATAGAATCCCTTGATTCTTTTGCGTCTGTCACTAATGCCCAGCCTTCAGGAGTTTGAAGCTCGTCACAGTCATTCAATCCCAGAATCCTACTCGGAATACCACAGACAAGGTTTAGACTTTCCGGATTCTCATGAATGCCGCCATCAATGTAGCTTATACCACGAAGAATCTGTTTAAGGAATCTAAGAGATACGCGCCCGGCCTAAGGTAGAACGGAAGTGGTTGTCAATCACGCGCGTTCATAGGTGAGAATGATGATGAGTGTCACGGATCATCACATTCATCAAGTTGAAGTGCAATGAATATCTTAGAATATGAATAATTCGAATTCGATAGAAAATAATAGTAATTGCATTGAAACTTGAGGTACAGCAGAGCTCCACACCCTTAATCTATGGTGTGTAAAAACTCCACAGTTGAAAATATATAAGTGAAAGGTTCAGGCATGGCTGAATGGCCAGCCCCCCAAAACATGATCAATAGTCTCCTCAGATGAAGAATAAAATAAATCTGAGACCAAAGATGTCTAATACTATAGTAAACTATCCTATTTATACTAGACTAGCTACTAGGGTTTACAGGAGTAAGTAATTGATGCATAAATCCACTTCCAGGGCCCACTTGGTGTGTGTTTGGGCTGAGCTTGATCTATCCACGAGCTGAGGCTTCTTTTGGAGTTGAACACCAAGTTGTAACGTGTTTTGGGCGTTCAACTCCGGGTCGTGACGTGTTTCTGGCGTTTTACTCCAGATAGTAGCATGGAACTGGCGTTGAGCGCCAGTTTACATCGTCAATTCCCAAATAAAGTATGAACTATTATATATTTCTGGAAAGCTCTGGATGTCTACTTTCCAACGCCGTTGAGAGCGCGCCATTTGAAGTTTTGTAGCTCCCGAAAATCCATTTCGAGTGCAAGGAGGTCAGATTCCAACAACATCAGCAGTCTTTTGTCAGCCTCCTATAAGAGTTTTGCTCAAGTCCCTCAATTTCAGCCAGAAATTATAGAAAAACACACAAACTCATAGTAAAGTCCAGAAATGTGAATTTAACATAAAAACTGATGAAAACATCCCTAAAAGTAGCTTGAACTTACTAAAAACTACCTAAAAACAATGCCAAAAAGCGTATAAATTATCCGCTCATCATTACTGTTGGATTGCATTCTAGTCACTAACACCAATCCCTTTTAATTAAGTGGGTTGCAATTTGTGAATAGACGTAGCATTCCAACTTGTTTGACTTTCCTTTGCCTAGTAAAGGATAACAAAACAGAATAACTTTTAATTATCAATTAATCTTGAGAGTATTCCAACTGTAATAGGGATTCTAACTAATCAACTCCTAATCAAGGCTTTTATTTACATTGTTCAAATTCATCAATTTAAATTCCTGTTATTCAACTCAAACCTTTTTGAAAACATCTGATTAATAAAATAGCATACCTTTCTGCAACTCGTTGGGAGACGACCTGGGATTCATACTCCCAGTATTTAAAATTTGAATTTCCGTGACATATTTCTAAATTGATAAGTGGATTTCCGGTGAGTTAAGAACTATACTTGCAACGTACACATTTTAGTAATTTTTAATTCACCAATTTCCGCTGCATCAATTTTTGGCGCTGTTGCCGGGGAGTTGCAACAGTGTGTTAATTTATTGATTGGTATTTATTTCTATTGCAATTTTTTCTTTTCATTCTATCACTATGAACTGCACGTTTCTTTCGTTAAATGACTCGTTCGCTTCCTGATCCAAGCTTGCCAGCATTTGACCCTGAAATTGAAAGAACTCTTTCGCATATAAGGCAAGCTAGGCGTAGGCGACTCCTCTTTGAGGATGAACCTGAACCGTCATTTAAGGAAGAAACAACCCTCTTTTCTACTGATTCAGTTCATTTACGTGCAGGTGACATGGCAGCACCCAGAAGAGTCACCATTCAGGAGGAAGGAGCCCCTGATTTTACGCTCCAACCATTCCAGGCGCACCATCCAGCAATAGCTGTAGATTTTGAAATAAAATCGTCACTACTCAACTTAATGCCCAAATTTCATGGCTTACCTGCTCAAGAGCCTATCAAGCATCTCAGGGATTTCCAGACCGCTTGCTCTACTGTTAAGTGTGATGGAGCTGATGAAATCTCTATTCTATTAAAGGCCTTCCCATTTTCTCTGAAAGGAAAGGAAGAGAGTGGTACTACACTCAGCCCAAAGAAACTATTTCCAACTGGGATACACTTAGGAGCGAATTTCTGGATAAATTTTTTCCAGTTGAAATTGCTGATAAGCTAAGGAAGGACATGTCTATGATCGTCTAGGACGAATCTGAGACCCTCTATGAATACTTGGAACACTTCAATACACTTCGAAATGCATGTCCCCGTCATATGATTGACAAGATAGTCTTACTCGGTTACTTTACACAGGGTCTGAGACCTCAAGATAGGACCACACTGGAAGGTGCTTGCAATGGTTCTATGAAAAAGCACAAGACTACGGACGAAGCATGGCAATTGATCAGAGAGTTAGCTGACTCTATCAGGAATCATAGGCAGAGACAAAGTCGGTCGGTAGCGCGAAATTGTGATCAATACTTTTCACAACTCAAATAATCCCCGGTCATGAACCCCAAAAACTTGGTGTTCAATACCATGGCATAAACACAACTTCGCACAACTAACCAGCAAGTGTACTGGGTCGTCCAAGTAATAAACCTTACGCGAGTAAGGGTCGATCCCACAGAGATTGTTGGTATGAAGCAAGCTATGGTCATCTTGTAAATCTTAGTCAGGCAAACTCAAATGGATATGATGATGAACGCATAAAAACATAAAGATAAAGATAGAGGTACTTATGTAATTCATTGGTAGGAACTTCAGATAAGTGCATGAAGATGCCTTCCCTTCCGTCTCTCTGCTTTCCTACTGTCTTCATCCAATCCTTCTTACTCCTTTCCATGGCAAGCTTAAGCAAGGGTTTCACCGTTGTCAGTGGCTACCTCCCATCCT
>NC_029780.3:31728480-31762895 GCF_000817695.3 Arachis duranensis
CTTGTTCTACTGTTAAGCGTGATGGAGCTGATGAAATCTCTATTCTACTAAAAGCCTTCCCGTTTTCTCTGGAGGGAAAGGCAGGAGAGTGGTACTACACTCAGCCTAGAGAAATTATTTCCAACTGGGATACACTTAGGAGCGAATTTCTATATAAATTTTTTCCAGCTGAAATTGCTGATAAGCTAAGGAAGGACATGTCTATAATCATCCAGGACGAATCTGAGACCCTCTATGAATTCTTGGAACGCTTCAATACACTTCGAAATGCATGTCCCCATCATATGATTGACAAGATAGTCTTACTCGGTTACTTTACACAGGGTCTGAGACCTCAAGATAGGACCACACTGGAAGGTGCTTGTAATGGTTCTATGAAAAAGCACAAGACTACGGACGAAGCATGGCAATTGATCAGAGACTTAGCTGACTCTACTAGGAATCATAGGTAGCGACAAATTCGGTCAAGAGCTATTGCGGAGGTATCCACTAATACAGAGACCACCACTATAGCCCAGAATCTATGTGAAATTACTAACTTGCTGAAACAGATGCAACTGAATCAACAACAACCTCAGCAAGTTCAGCCTTCTCCACCACAGCACAACCAGCAGTTAGTCCCACAAAGAGTGTGCGGCGTCTGTACATATTATAGTCACTATACCGATGAGTGTCCGCAGCTCCAACCAGAAGACAATACTATAGCAGCCACTCACAACTTTTATGACCGCCCCAATCAAGGGTACAATCAAGGTGGCAATTATAACCAAGGATGGCAGGATAATTCCAACCAAGGCTGGATAGACAATTCTAACCTGGGTTGGAGGGACAATTCTAACAGAGGAGGCAGAGATAACAATGGAAATCAGAGGTGGAATAACAATAACAATAGGCAGCAGAATCAACCTTATAGAGCTCCTCATTTAAGACAACCTTAAGCCCCTCAGCAAACCTCTCAGACCACTAGCATCTCTTCATCCCCTAATACTGACTTACTACAAGCCATTGATCAGAGACATCAGGCTATGGAAGAAAGTATTAAAGCAACTCTGAATACTTTCGCTTCTACTTTACAAACTCTTGTCTCACAGATGGGATCAACGCAAAATTCCAGTAACCAGTCCTCAAGCTCTGGTGGACTCCCCTCTCAACCATTCCCCAACCCAAAGGGTGGTATTAATGCCATCACCCTAAGGTCTGGAACCACACTGCAGGAGAGAAGTCAGGAGGAACCAAGCCCACCAGAACATGCCTCAGCTAAAGAGGTTGTGGAATTAGAAGATGTTGAAGAGAAAGAGGACATACAGGACATAGCTGAGAGAGAAGAAGCTCAATCACAGGAGAAAGCACCAAAAGGCGCAGACACTGCAGAAAACACCACACCCATTCCATTTCCACAACTTGCAAGGAAGCCCAGGAAGTAGTTGGAACCTGACCCCAAGATGGTAGAAATCTTCAAAAAGGTTGAGGTAACTGTTCCCCTTTTTGATGTCATTCAACAGGTACCTAAATATGCAAAGTTTCTAAAATATTTATGTATACATAAGGACAAAATTAATGAATTAGAAACTATTCCTTTAGGAAGTTCCATATCTGCTTTAATGGGAAGTTTACCTGAAAAATGTAGTGACCCAGGTCCTTGTATAGTTAGTTGTACTATTGGTGGTGTAGTAATTTATGATTGCATGTGTGATTTGGGAGCATGTGTTAGTATTATGCCTTTATCTGTATATGATGTTTTAAGGCTCCCTCCCTTAAAAAGGTCGGCAGCTCGTTTTGTGTTGGCAGATAAAAGCATCATTACAGTAGCTGGAGTTGCTGAAGATGTTTTAGTGAACATTAAAGGGCTCACATTTCCCACTGATTTCTATATCTTGGAGATGCCCAATAATGACTCAGATAAGCCATCATCAATCCTACTTGGCAGACCATTCCTGAAGACATCAAGATTCAAATTAGATGCTTTTTCAGGAACATATTCTTTTGAAATAGATGGCCGAATAGTAATCTTCAATTTGAATGGAGTCACAAACAACCCTCCAGAAGATCATTCCATCTTCCAGTGTGATATCATAGATGAAGCTGTAGCTGAAATTCCCCAGGAAGAGCTGGAAGAAAAGTATACAGAACAAAGTCCAAGTGTGGGGACTCTATTAACTAACAATAAGGACACTTCTGAACTTTCACAAGCTCCAGACAATCCAGAGCCTGCCCATGACCAGAAGATTGAGTTAAAACTCTCCCTCCACATCTCAAATACGCTTATCTAGAAGAAGGGCAGAGGTTTCCAGTTATTATTGCACAGGATCTCACTCCTGAACAGGAAGAGCAGCTACTTAATATGCTGAGGAAGCACAAGAAAGCAATTGGGTGGAGTTTGGCAGACATCGTAGGCATCAACCCTCAAGTATGTGAGCACAGAATATTTTTAGAGGAAGTCCGCCAACCCCAAAGAAGACTGAATCCCACCATTTTGGAAGTTGTCAAAAAGGAAGTGACCAGACTATTGGAAGCATGTATCATTTATCCCATTTCAGACAGTGAATCGGTTAGCCCAGTACAAGTGGTGCCCAAGAAGTCTGGAATCACTACAGTGAAGAACGAGCATGGAGAACTCATAGCGACCAGAGTACAGAACGCTTGGAGAGTCTGCATTGATTACAGGCGTCTCAACCAAGCTACTCGCAAGGATCACTACCCTCTTCCATTCATTGATCAAATGCTGGATCACCTGTCAGTTAAATCACATTATTGCTTTTTAGATGGTTACACAGGTTATTTCCAGATTCATATAGCTCCTGAGGATTAGGAAAAGACTACTTTTACATGTCCTTTTGGGACTTATGCTTACAAGAGAATGCCCTTTGGCTTGTGCAATGCACCAGCTACTTTTCAAAGGTGCATGATGAGTCTTTTTTCTGATCTCATTGAGGACTGTATGGAAGTTTTTATGGATGATTTTAGCATTTATGGTGATTCTTTTAGCCTGTGCTTAGATGGATTATCTAGAGTATTAGATAGATGTGTCAATAAAAACCTTGTATTAAATTTTGAAAAATGTCATTTTATGGTTAAACAAGGGATTGTATTAGGACATGTTGTATCTAATACTGGTATTTCTGTAGACCCAGCAAAGGTGAATGTTATTTCCAGTTTACCTTACCCCTCTTCTGTGAGGGAAGTCCATTCGTTCCTTGGTCATGCAGGTTTTTACAGGAGATTTATTAAGGACTTCAGTAAGGTAGCACTTCCCTTATCCAGATTGCTACAGAAGGATATTGAGTTTGAGTTCAGTGAGAATTGTAAGCAAGCGGTCGATAAGCTGAATACCAACTTGACTCAAGCTCCCATTGTGAAAGGACCAAACTGGAGCCACCCATTTGAAATCATGTGCGATGCTTCCAACCATGCAGTAGGAGCAGCACTGGCTCAGCGTGAAGGTAAGGATCCTTTTGTTATTGCTTATGCGTCTAAAACTTTAGACGCTACCCAGTCCAATTATACTACTACTGAGAAAGAGCTTCTTGCTATTGTTTTTGCTTTGGATAAATTCCGAGCTTATCTACTTGGTACTAGAGTAGTAGTGTATTCGGACCATGCAGCTTTGAAGTATCTATTAGCTAAAAAGGAGTCCAAACCAAGGCTCATACGTTGGATATTGCTTTTACAAGAATTTGATTTAGAAATAAAGGATAGGAGTAGTAATCAGAATCTAGTAGCAGACCACTTGAGTCGCCTTGAGCACATTAAGGATGATTCTACTCCTATAGATGATAATTTTCCATTTGATAACCTGCAAGCAGTATCTGAGGTAGAACCTTGGTACGCACCTGTAGCTAATTATCTAGTTAGCCATACATTTCCTCCACATTTTTCTATGCATCAAAGGGACAAGCTGAAAAGCGAGTCTAAATATTATATATGGGATGACCCATATTTGTGGAGATGTGGTGCTGATCAGGTAATTAGACATTTTGTACCTCAATTAGAATTCCAGTCTATTTTGGAGGCCTGTCACTCATCTGAGAGTGGAGGACATTTTGGCCCTCAAAGAACAGCTAGAAAGATCTTAGACTGTAGATTCTGGTGGCCTACTCTTTTTAGAGATGCTGCTGAGTTTTGTAGATCTTGTCTTCCATGCCAAAAATTTGGTAATATATCCAGAAGGGATGAGATGCCTCAACAATTTATGCTTTTTTGTGAAATTTTTGATGTTTGGGGCATTGACTTCATGGGTCCGTTCCCAAATTCTAATGGTCAATTTTATATATTGTTAGCTGTGGACTATGTTTCCAAGTGGGTGGAAGCAATTCCCACCAGCACTGATGACGCTAACACTGTTGAGAAACCATATTATTTGCCGCTTTGGATCACCACGAGCAATCGTGAGCGATCAAGGCACCCATTTCTGTAACAAGAGATTAACAGGATTGATGAAGAAGCATGGGATAATTCATAAGGTTGCAACAGTATACCATCCTCAGACCAATGGGCAATCCGAGGTGTCAAACTGAGAGATAAAGCGTATCTTGCAAAAGATAGTCAAACCTCGCAGAAAAGACTGGAGCACCAGGCTGTAAGATACACTATGGGCATACAGGACAGCATACAAAACACCCATTGGGATGAGCTCTTTCCGCTTAGTTTATGGAAAAGCTTGTCATCTCCCAGTTGAAGTAGAGCAAAGAGCCTTTTGGGCAGTCAAGGAGTGCCACATGGGAATTGAGCAAGCTGGAGCTAAAAGGAAGTTGCAACTGCAAGAACTGGAGAGCCTTCGCCTAGAAGCTTATGAGAACTCAAGAATATACAAGGAAAAGATGAAGGCTGTACATGATTAGCACATTAGGAGGAAAGAGTTCCAACCTGGGGATTTAGTCCTCCTTTACAAATCTCGACTAAGACTCATGCCAGGAAAGTTGAGATCGAGATGGGAAGGTCCATACAGAGTAGAGAAGGCCGAACCATACGGAGTTTATCACCTAAGCCACCCTTCACACTCTGAACTTATTAAAGTTAATGGACAACGTCTGAAGTTGTACCATGGAGAGAAGCTGCAGAAAAATAAGGAGCTTGAGATCTTCCTCTTGGAAGATCCCCACAGGCCAGAAGATTGAGCTACTGGAGCGTCCAACTTACGGACATTAAAGCAAAGTGCTAGGTGGGAGACAACCCACCATGGTATGATCGTTCTTTTCTTTCTATCTTTAGTTTTTCCTAGTCAATAACTCTTCTCTTTATTAGCACCTTCATGCATTTGCATTCGCATTTTATATATATTAAAAAAAAAGAGCTACGCGACGCGACCGCATCAGCGACGCGTCCGCGTCGCAAGAATAGGTGAGAAAATAAAAAGCGTACAAAGAGTCACGCCGGAGCGTGGCTGGAGGCGTGCCAATGGCACAGATCATCCCACGCGACCGTGTCACTGACGCGTCCGAGTAACATGAGATTCCTGGCCTTCCACGCGATCGCATGCCCCACGGGGCCGCGTGCCTTGGATTTCGACGTAAAAGGGTGCACAACCAATTATTATGCTGGAGTGGTGCTGGATTGGTGATGAATGCACAATTCTACCCACGTGGCCGCGTGCCCCACGGGACCACGTCACATTCCTCTAAAAGCCCACTCACGCGATCGCATGCCCCACGCGATCGCGCCACCCCAATTTTGGCAAATTTATCAATTTGAACAGAGAGTTGTGCCGCTGCGAGGCTGTACTCGCGCCAGAAGCACAATATGGGTCACGAGACCGCGTCAACTACCTTACAGCGCAATCACGCGAATGCGTGCTCCACGCGGCCGCATCGCTTGCACCGCACAGCTCCACCTAAACTGCCAAATTATCTTATCTTTCTCTCCTCCAAATCCTAATTTTTCTTTTCCCTCCTTATTTCTCCCTTCTCCCTTCTCCCTTCTATCCCACCCTTCACTCTCTCTTTCTCTCACCTCCATTAACAAGGTTTTCTTTTCTTCTTCCCTTTCTCCCTTTTTATCATTCTTCTTCTTTTAGATGTTATTTTCTTTTCTTTTCTTTTTCTTTTCTTTATCATTATTTTCTTTCTTCTTATTTCCTTTTTATATGGTGCTAGCATATTTATTTGAGCCATCATTCCTCATTATTTGCTTGTGGATTATTGTAATTTTTTTGGCACTTATATCTTATTCTCAAAAAAGGATTGCTTGCATGTTTACTTTAATACTTTCTATGCCTTATTTACCATGCATGCTATGTGTTTGTGAAAAGGCCCATATGGCATCATGCACTTTTCTACATTATCCTATTCTACTACTCCATGCATGTTTTTCACAAAAATTCCTTTACTATTTTATTAATCCAATTTAATTGCCAATACAAATTGTTAATTTGTTACGAAGTGATGCTTGATATATGCTACTCATGCCCTTGCCGGCATGCCAATAATCATCTTGCATCTACTTCCTTTTTTATGCACCTATCCTATTTCCTTTCTTGATCTTTTCACATGTTGTATAGACCATGTGTTTCTTTCATTCATCTTCACCGTGCACTATTTATTACCCACTCCATCTCCTTCCTTGCTTTGTTTCTTTGGATCTAACTTACTTTCTCTTCCCTTTTTCAGAATGGCCACCAAGAAAGGCAAAGAGAAGGCTACCCCTAAACCCACAGCAAGGAAAGGAATGAAGAGAGCATTAGTGGCAGAACCTTCTTCAACTGCAGTCAAGCCCTCAACAAAGAGAATTAAAAGGATTATCAAGGTTGATGAAAAGGAACGAGCCTTCCCAGCCAAGGACACTGCACGATTCCCAAATCGCTACTGTGAGCAGATGTTCCCTATTCTGGCAGCTCAAAATTACAACAACGAACACCTTCTTATCCTTCCGCCTTATATCGCTGAATTTGTTGAGCCACAAATTGCACATAGACATTGGGAATTTTTACTGAGACAGCCATGACAGGTTAATCTTTCTTGGGTTGTTGAGTTCTACTCCAACTTCCACATGCCGACTTTGCAGTCCATCTATTTACTCCAGAAGCAAGTCCCCATTACAGAAGAAGCCTTACAGCGAGCCTTAGATCTCCCACCTGCTCCAGAAGGATTGGACGCTTTTCAGAGAGCCGCAACCAAGCACCAGGCATACACTTTTGACTGGGACGCTGTTCTCAGAGTTATTGCTCGCCCAGGCAGCAAATGGATCTTCGGATACCATCGTTCCCGTCCTAAGGGAATCTCGGCTTCTGCCCTTACCTTAGAGGCTCACGTATGGGCACAGATCATGTCCCATTACGTCTTCCCGAGTACTCATGAATCCTCCTTCACCGCATACATGGCCGTTCTACTATGGTGTATCCTCACAGACCAACCTCTCAATTTACCGCGACATATCCAGAATGCTATGGAACATGTGCAGATCATGGGCAACCTACCTTTTCCCGCATTGGTCTCTGATCTCATCTCAGCAGCCGGAGTATCCTACAGAGCTGGGGACACCAAAGCCATTCTCCCACGGGATGATCAATATGTTCCTCATGGGAAATATCTCAGGCCACAACTTACCACTACCAGCCAGTCCACAGAGGATGCTGCAGCTCCTCCACCATCTACCAGTCAACTGCTACATCAGATACTGAAGCGGTTGGACCAACATGAAAAGAAAGCAAAGCTCCGTGAGCGCCGCAACCAACGCCAACTCAAATACCTCAGGGAGCTGCTTCGAGGAGATTGCAGAGACTCAGCCACCCCGGACTCCACGTCCTTCACCAGCACAGGGAGCCATGACAGCCCCGACTGTGGAGACACTGCCACCAGCCCACCATTATTCCTGACAGATGGCACCGAGGACGGTGCAAAGCCTTAAGTGTGGGGAGGTCGGTCAGTACCTGACTTTCGGAGGTAAATTCTCTTCCCTAGCACCAATAAATTAGGATATTTTAGTTAGATTTTCTTTTTCTTAGAATAGGTTAGTTGCATGCATGTTCTACTTGATTGAAAAGACAATAAGTTTCTTCTAAAAAAAATATATCTTTAGAACAAAATTTCACTAATTCTGATCCTAATTTTTAGGATAAATCTGCTTGAAGTTGTATTTGGAACATGATTTTTGAGCTAAAGAAGACACAACCTGTGAAAATTTGAGCCTTTATGCATGGTTACATTATTTAACCATGATTATTTTATTCTTGTGTGTTTACTTCTCTATGATTGTAATCTATATTTTGTCTCATCCTATATGTCCAATAGTTATTATGTTTATATGCTTGCATGTGATTGAGGCCATTATTCGTTTAAACTCACTTATCCAAATTAAGCCTACCCTTTTTAATTACCTTTGTTAACCACTTTGAACCTTAAAATCCCATTTGTTCTATATTTTACCACATTACTAGCCTTAAGCGGAAAAACAATTGTATATCCCAAATTGAATATTTGGTTAGCTTAAGATAGAATTGTGTATGCTAGTTAAGTATGGGAATATGTGGGAACAAAAATTATTAAGGGAATGTATCATGATAACATAATGGGAATTTGGGTACCTACTCATGTGAAGCTATAAGAATTACAAATCTATGTGCATTGATAAGCTATGTTTAATGAATAAGGGGACAAAATTACCCCAACGTTAATTTAAAAATTCAAAGATCAATGCACACATATAAAAAAAAATTTGATACATGAGTATGGAAGGTAAAAGGGAATTCTGCGTTAGCTAGGTATGAATTCTAAAGTTATATAAAATATATAGGTTGGGTTAAAGCTGGGTTAATTAAAGATTCAATTTATAAGCTCACTTAACACTATTGTTGATTGGTTAGGAGAAAAACAAAAGTTAGAGAGCATAATTAGAGAAGGATAGAGTGATTACCCTATACACTAGAGGGATTAGAGGGTATATACATCATCAGTAAGGGTTCTATACTTAAATTTTCATTTTCCCTGCTTTCACGAGTTATCTTCTTACAATTTTATCTGTTTTACCGTATAGTGATAGAATTAATGGAATTTGATTTGTAATTGTTTTGAAGAGCTTGTTTACTTTTGATCAAGTGGGCAAGAATCATATAGTGGCATTTGTATATATATAGGTTGTATTGCATTGCATGAATTTCTACATGTTCATACTCATTTATCTTATCTCCTTCAATTAAGCATGAGGACATCCTAATGTTTAAGTGTGGGGAGGTTGATAAACCACTATTTTATGGTTTATATTGTGTATAATTATGTGGTTTTATCATGATCCTTACCCACTTATTCATTAATTTAGCATGCATTTATATTTCCTTCCTGGAATTATTACATGGTTAAAAACTGCTTCCTAGAGACTTTTTATTATGCATTTTAGTTCTCCTTTATCCCATTCGATGCCGTGATATGTGTGTTGAGTGTTTCAGGCTTTATAGGGCATGGATGAGTTAGAGATTGGAAGGGAAGCTAGCAAAAATGGAAGGAACACAAGAAATTGAGGAGACAACCAGCGAGAAGTGACGCGGCCGCATGGCTCACGCGTTCGCGCGGAAGAGGAGAAATCGCAGTGACGAGGCCGCATGACTCACGCGACCGCACGGAAAGGAAAAGCACAAGTGACGCGGAGGCGTGGACAACGCGAACGCGTGGCACGGAAAAACGCGAATGACGCGTCCGCGTGGACGACGCCATCGCGTGACATGCGCGATCTGCAGATTTTGCTGGGGGCAATTTTGGGCCATGTTTTGACCTAGTTCTCGGCCCAGAACAGCAGACTAGAGCCAAAGAACATGCAGAAATGAAGGACAACATTCATTCTACACAGTTTTGAGTTTTTAGATCTTGTTTACTCCTCCTCTAGGTTTTCTCTCTACACAATTGGTACTCTTAGGATATTATTTTTCTACTGCTTTTGCATTAGGATATTGAGAAGAGTCATTACCTCATCAAGACTTCGTCATTCTAGTTCATTTTCTTTACTTGGCTTTACTCTTCCATGTCCTTTGCTTTGTTAACTTTACCATTGGAATATTATTAGGATTTATTCAATATAAGGATTATTCTTATTTTAATTGGATTATTTTTAATTTCTATTTACATTGTCTTTCTTTAAATTCTTCTCATATGTTATGAATTTTGCATTCACAATGAGCGAGTAGTTCCCTAACTTGATGGGGAGTTGATTGAAAGGAACCAATCGAGTTGGAAGGCTTGAAAGAAGGATTGTAATTGGGTTACTGTTGGATTGCCTTCTAGTCACTAACACCAATCCCTTTTAATTAAGTGGGTTGCAATTTGTGAACAAACGTAGCATTCCAACTTGTTTGACTTTCCTTTGCCTAGTAAAGGATAACAAAACGGAATAACTTTTAATTATCAATTAATCTTGAGAGTATTCCAATCGTAATAGGGATTCCAACTAATCAACTCCCAGTCAAGGCTTTTATTTACATTGTTCAAATTCATCAATTTAAATTCCTGTTATTCAACTCAAACCTTTTTGAAAACATCTGATTAATAAAATAGCATACCTTTCTGCAACTCGTTGGGAGACGACCTGGGATTCATACTACCAGTATTTAAAATTTGAATTTCTGCGACATATTTCTAAATTGATAAGTGGATTTCCGGTGAGTTAAGAACTATACTTGCAACGTACACATTTTAGTAATTTTTAATTCACCAATTTTCGCTACATCAACGACTCAGTGTACTTGCTGGTTAGTTGTGCGGAATTACAAAGTGTGAGTGTAATTTTTTTGCACCATCTGCTCGGCCCGCCAAATACCGATCTATTTTTCCTTCTCTTACTAGTTTTTCTATGATATTTTTTAAGTCGAAACATTCGTTGGTGGAATGTCCATAGATTCGATGATATTCGTAATATTCAGCCCAGTTTCCTCCTCCCTTTTTGCTTTTGAGTGGTCGAGCCAGAGGTATCTTTTCAATGTGGCATACCTCTTTGTAGACATCCACAAGGGATACCAGAAGAGGGGTAAAATTGTGGCATTTTTTTATCTTTTCCCCATGTCGATCTTCTTTTTTCTTGGATTCTTTGTCCTTATCTCGGAATGAGTAGGAGAATCCAGATTTTGAGGTCTCTCATTGTCGAGCATTTTTCTCCATGTTGATATACTTCTCTGATCGTTCTTGTACCTCATTTAGAGATGTGGGATGCTTTTTCGATATGGATTGGCTAAAAGGCCCTTCTCGTAGGACATTGATGAGGCCCATGATGGCCGTTTCTGTGAACAGACTTTGTATGTCTAGACATGCCTTGTTGAATCTTTCCATGTAGCTGCGGAGACTTTCCCGATCTTCTTGTTTGATTTCTAATAGACTTGGGGCGTGCTTGACTTTGTCTTTCTGGATAGAGAATCTAGCTAGAAACTTCTTGGCTAGGTCATCGAAGCTTGAGATAGACCTGGGGGGTAGATTGTCGAACCATTTAATTGCCATTTTTATTAAGGTAGTCGGGAAGGCTTTGCAGCGGACTGTGTCTGAGGCGTCAGTGAGGTACATTCGACTTCTGAAATTACTGAGGTGATGGCTGGGGTCTGCCGTGCCATCATATAAGGCCATATCCGGGAGTTTAAAGTATTTTGGGATTTTGGTCTTCATGATCTCATTGGTAAATGGATCTTGTTCATTGCGGGAGCTGTCCTCATGGGTGGATCGAGTCGCTTTGGCTTTGAGATCAGCTTCGAGCTTTAGGAGTTTATCCTCTAATTCCCGGCGTCGCCTTATCTCCTTTTGTAGGTCCTTCCCAGCTTCTCGCTGATGTGGGGCTTCTTTCTCAAGTTGTTTTAAACGATCCTGAAGCATCTCAAGGGCTCCCGGGTTTGGTGAATTTTTGTCTCCATTAGGTTGCGGGTATCTTTTGGTGTAGTGTCCACATTTTTGTGCGGCGTTCTGTCTTCTAGACCCGAATTGTGGTTGTTGTTATGGTCATCCGCCATGATAATGTGATGACTTCTAGGTTTCCCAACAACAGCGCCAATGTTCCGAGGGTTACCTGAAACTGTAGGTCGATCTCAGATGTGATCTTCTGTACTGGTCGGAGCGGTTGTGTCCGATTTGTTGGACTTGGTGGTGGTGCTGATCCTTCGTCACTGGAGGGTGGTGGTACCTGCAAGAGACTCTAATGCTTAAGTTAGCAAGGGTATTAAGCAGGTTTTTAGTAGAATCAGAGTATGAGTTATACCTGGGTGCTCCAGTATATTTATAATGGTGTAGAGTGACCTTTTCAGATAAGATAAGTTAGTTATCTTATCTTATCTTTATCTCATCTTCATGGGAACCGCCCCTATCTCTATAGGCTTGGGCTGCCTTTGGATTTGGGTCATGTTCCTCTAATTGGGCCTTTTATTGGGCTTTTCTGGCAATTTGGCTGGGCTATTTGAGAAGAGGTCGGGTAGCTTGACCTGAGGAGGTCGGTCGTCTCGTTGCTAATCATCCCGGGTCAGACAGCTCGACCTAGGATATGAACAGAAAGTATAAAAGAAAGTTTGATTTTTATTTATCTTTTTTAGAATTTATGTTGATGTTTCATAAGTTATTATCCTTTCTATTTTTGCCTGTGTTCTTTCTTATTGCCTATTGATGAGCGTATAATTTATACGCTTTTTGGCATTGTTTTTAAGTAGTTTTTAGTATGAGTTAGTTAGTTTTTAGTATATAATTATTAGTTTTTGTGCAAAAATCACATTTCTGGACTTTACTATGAGTTTGTGTATTTTTCTGTGATTTCAGGTATTTTCTAGCTAAAATTGAGGGACCTGAGCAAAAATCTGATTCAGAGGCTGAAAAAGGACTGCAGATGTTGTTGGATTCTGGTCTCCCTGCATCCAAAATGGATTTTCTGGAGCTACAGACACCCAATTGGCACACTCTCAATTGCGTTGGAAAGTAGACATCTCGGGCTTTCCAAAAATATATAATAGTCCATACTTTGCCCGAGTTTTGATAATGCAAACTGGCATTTTAACATCAACTATTTACCCTTTTCTAGTGTTAAACGCCAGAACTGGCATAAAAGCTGGAGTTAAACGCCCAAACTGGCACCAGAGCTAGCATTTAACTCCAAGAAAAACCTATGCACGTGAAAGCTTCAATGCTCAGCCCAAGCACACACCAAGTGGGCCCCGGAAATAGATTTCTGCATCATTTACTTATCTCTGTAAACCCTAGGTTACTAGTCATTATAAATAGGACCTTTTACTATTGTATTTTCATCGGAAGATCTTTAGATCATTTTTGAGACTATCTTTGTATCATTGTTGATCTCTTGATCATGCTTAGGGGGTTGGCCATTCGGCCATGCCTGGACCTTCATCACTTATGTATTTTCAACGGTGGAGTTTCTACACCTCATATATTAAGGTGTGGAGCTCTGCTGTTCCTCATGAATTAATGCAATTACTATTATTTTCTATTCAATTCAAGCTTATTCTTGTTCTAAGATATTCATTCGCACTTCAACATGATGAATGTGATGATCAAGTGACACTCGTCACCATTCTCACTTATGAACGCGTGCCTGACAACCACTTCCGTTCTACCTGAAAACAAGCTTGAATGTATATCTCTTGGCCTCCTGGTCCGCGACACATGGTTGCCTCTCCTAACAACAGAGCCTTCCATTCTGTGAGATCAGAGTCTTCGTGGTATAAGCTAGAATAAATTGGCAGCATTCTTGAGATCCAAAAAGTCTAAACCTTATTTGTGGTATTCCAAGTAGGACTTGGGATGGGATGACTGTGACGAGCTTCAAACTCGCGAGTGCTGGGCGCAGTGATAGTGCACAAATGGATCATTGGATCTTATTCCAACACAAGTGAGAACCGACAGATAATTAGCCCTACGTAATCCGTAACCGGACCATTTTCACTGAGAGGACGGACGGTAGCCATTAACAACGGTGATCCCCCAACATACAGCTTGCCATGGAAGGGAGTATGAATGATTGGATGAAGACAATAGGAAAGCAGAAGTTCAGGAGCAATAAAGCATCTCCATACGCTTATCTGAAATTCCCACCAATGAATTGCATAAGTATCCCTATCTTATTTTATGTTTTATTTCTCTTTTAATTATCAAAACCTCATAACCATTTGAATCCGTCTGATTAAGATTTACAAGATGACCATAGCTTACTTCAAGCCGACAATCTTCGTGGGATCGACCCTTTCTCACGTAAGGTATTACTTGGACGACCCAGTGCACTTGCTGGTCAGCTGCGCAGAGTTGTGAGAGAAGTGTGAACTCACAATTTTGTTTAATCGGAAAGATAATTCCCTTGTGGTAGAGTGTGGAGTTTTCTGATATGCCCATAGGACTTGCGAGAGCTCTTCAGTCTAGGCTCCCTTTGTGTCCTGTAATCTCCGTTTAAACCGGCTAATATGACCTTGTTAGCAGCTTCTGCTTGTCCGTTGGCCTGGAGGTGTTCTGTGGATATGAACTGGTGTTTTATGTTCAGATCGGCCACCAATTTCCTGAAGCCTACATCTGTAAATTGAGTTCCATTCTCTATGGTGATAGAGTATGGAACCCCAAACCTTGTGACGATGTTTCTATATAGGAATTTTCGACTTCTTTGGGCAGTGGTGTTAGCTAGGGGTTCCGCCTCAATCCATTTTGTGAAATAGTCTACCCCCACGATGAGAAATTTAACTTGCCCAGATCCTTGAGGGAAGGGACCGAGAAGGTCGAGTCCCCATTTTTTCGAATGGCCAGGGTAAGGTTACGCTGATAAGCTCTTCTGGTGGGGCGATATGAAAGTTGGCATGTTTCTGACATGGTGGACATGTCTTTACGACTTCTGCTGCTTTTTTTTGTAGAGTTGGCCAATAGAATCTGGCCTGGAGTACTTTTTTGGTAAGAGCCTGTGCTCCAAGATGGTTACCGCAAATGCCACTGTGTACTTCTTCTAATACTTCTTTTGTGTTGGAAGTCGGTACACATTTTAAAAGTGGTATTGAAATCCCTCTCATGTATAGAGTATTATTTATGATGGTGTAGTATTGTGCCTCCCGTTTTAACCTCTTTGCTTCCTTTGTATCTGTAGGCAGTATTTCTGTCTTGAGGTAACTGACTATGGGAGCCATCCATCTCTGATCCTGCCCTGTTATGGCTAGGACCTTTTCTTCTTCCGAGATTAACGGGCTCTACAGCATTTCCTGGATGAGGCTTCTATTGTTGTTCCCTGGCTTGGTGCTGGCTAGTTTTGAGAGTGCATCAGCTCGAGCATTCTGTTCCCGGGGTATATGGCGGACCTCATATTCCCCGAGTTATCCGAGCTATTCCTTGGTTTTATCCAAGTACTTTTTCATAGTGGGATCCTTGCCTTGATAGCTCCCTATTATTTGTGAGGTGATTACCTGTGAGTCGCTGAAGATGACAAGCTTTTGTGCTCCTACCTCCTTAGCCAGCTTCAAACTAGCTAGTAGTGCCTCATATTCGGCTTGGTTGTTCGAGACAGGGAACCCGAATTTGAGAGAAAGTTCAATTTGGGTTTCCTGATTGCTTTCTATTATCACGCCTGCACCACTTCCAGTTTTGTTTGAGGAACCGTCTAGGTAGAGATTCCACTCTATAGGGATTTCCAGGGTGTCTGTAAACTCTACAATGAAGTCAGCCAGGTATTGTGATTTGATGGTTGTCCAAGTTTCATATTGAAGGTCAAATTCGGATAATTCAACTACCCATTGCAAGATTCTTCCTGCTAAATCTGTTTTTTGCAGAATGCCTTTTGTGGGTTGGTTGGTCCGAACCTGATACTGTGGGCTTGGAAATACGGGCGAAGTTGTTGAGATGTTAGTTTGAGGGCATAGGCAACTTTTTCTATTTTTTGATAGTTCAATTCGGACCCTTGTAGTGCTTTACTGATGAAGTATATGGGTTGTTGTCCGCTGTCATTTTCTCGGATCAGTGCCGAAGCTACTGCCCAATTTCCTACAGCGAGGTACAATACAAGCGGTTCTCCTTCCCTTGGCCGGGTTAGAATAGGTGGTTGTCCTAGGAATCTTTTGAAATTATGGAAGTCTTGTTCGCACTCTACCGTTCCATTGAGTTGTTGTACCTCTTTAACACATATCAGACTCTTCATGTCAAGTATAGCTTGGCATTTATCTGGGTTTGCCTCAATTCCTCTTTGTGTGAGAATAAAACCCAAGAACTTGCCAGCCTCTACTGCGAAGGTGCACTTTGCAGGATTAAGTCGCATGCCATGCTTTCTTATGGTATTGAATACTTGGGTGAGGTTGGACAGTAGCGACTCTTTGCTTTGTGTTTTTACTAACATGTCGTCTACATATACCTCCATTAGTTTTCTAATGTGCTATGCGAAGACTTTGTTCATTAACCTTTGGTAGGTAGCTCCTGTGTTTTTGAGTCCGAAGGGCATGACGATGTAACAGTAGTTTGGTTTGGGAGTTAAAAATGAAGTTTTTTCTTGATCAGGTAGATACATTGGATTTGATTGTATCTTGAATAAGCGTCCATAAATGAGAGGTACTTGTAGCCGGAGGAGGCGTCCACCAGAGTATCGATACTTGGGAGCGGATATGGATCTTTTGGGCAGGCTTTGTTGAGATCAGTGTAGTCGGTACACATCTGCCACTTCCCATTTGATTTTTTCACTAAGACCACGTTGGCTAGCCATAATGGGTATTTGACCTCTCTGATGAATCTTGCCTCCAGTAGGTCTTATACTTGTTCTTCGACAGCTTGGGATCTTTCTGGTCCAATCTTTCTACGCCTTTGCTATACTAGCCGAGACCTTGGATATACTACCAGTTTGTGGCACATTAGCTTGGGGTCTATGCCCGGCATGTCTGCGGCTTTCCATGCGGAGAGGTCGATGTTATCCTTTAAGAACTGTGTGAGGGAATTTTTTACATCTTCTTTAAGGATTGCGCCAACGTTAGTTGTTTTGTCCGGGACATCCCCAATCTGGACGTTTTTTATCTCTTCTTCTGGTTTTGGACGGAATTCTTCTCGACCTCAAACTCCTCCAAGTTTGATGGTGTGGATTTCTTCTCCTTTGCCTCTGAGGTTTAGACTTTCGTTGTAACAGCAGCGGGCCGTCTTCGGGTTTTCTTTTATCGTAGCGATCCCTTCTGCAGTTGGAAACTTCATGCATAGGTGTAGAGTTGAGACTACTGCTCTGAGCTGGTTTGGAGTTTTCCGACCTATTAAGACATTGTAGGCTGAGTTCACATCGACCACGATGTAGTCTATGTTGAGGGTCCTAGACCGGTTCTATTTTCCAAAGGTTGTGTGTAGCGAGATGTAACCAAGTGGTTGGATTGGGGTGTCTCCAAGTCCAAATAAGCTGTCCGAATATGCTCTGAACTCTTTTTCTTCTAGGCCGAGTTTGTTGAAGGCTGTTTTGAATAAAATGTCAAAAGCTGAGCTTCCTTGGTCCACTAGTGTTCGGTGGAGATTAGCGTTGACCAATATGATAGTGATGACCATGGGATCGTCATGTCCCGAGATGACGCCAGCTGCGTCCTCTTTAGTAAAGGTGATAGTAGGGAGGTCGGGTGCCTCTTCTCCTCCCTCGACGTGGTATATTTCTTTGATGTGTCTTTTGCGAGATGATTTGGAGATTCCTCCTCCCGCGAATCCCCCATGTATCATGTGAACATGCCTTTCCGGGGTACGAGGTGGTCGTTCTGTTCGGCCAACCTCTTTGTCTCTTCTTCTCTTTTTGGGCTTATCTGTCTTACTAGCTAGGTACCGATCTAGTCTCCCTTCACTTACCAATTTCTCTATGACATTCTTCAAGTCGAAGCACTCGTTGGAGGGATGTCCATAGATTCGATGGTATTCGCAATATTCTATCCGATTTCATCCTCCCTTTTTGCTTTTAAGTGGACCAGGTGGTGGAATCTTCTCCGTGTGGCATACTTCTCTGTAAGCTTCCACAAGAGACACCCAGAGAGGGGTGTAATTGTGGTATTTCTTAATCTTCTCTCCATGTGGATCATCTTTTTTCCTGGAATCTTTGTCTTTATCTCTGGAGGAGTTGGAGAATCCGGATTTTGGGGTTTGTCCTAGTCGAGAGTTTTCCTCCATGTTGATGTATTTTTCTGCTCGTTCTTGTACTTCATTAAGAGATGTGGGATGTTTCTTTGATATGGATTGACTAAAAGGTCCCTCTCGTAGGCCATTAATGAGACCCATAATGGCTGCTTCGGTTAGCAGACTCTGAATGTCTAGACATGCTTTGTTGAATATTTCCATGTAGCTACGAAGGCTTTCCCAATCTCCTTGGTTGATCCCTAGTAGACTTGGGGCGTGTTTAGTTTTGTCCTTCTGGATGGAGAATCTGGCTAGAAACTTTTCGGCTAAGTCGTCAAAGCTTGAGATGGACTTGGGGTGCAGATTGTCAAAATATTTAATTGCTGCCTTTGTTAAGGTGGTCGGAAAAGCTTTGCACCGAGTTGCGTCTGAGGCATCGGTGAGATACATTCTGCTTCGAAAGTTGTTGAGATGATGGCTGGGATCTGATGTGCCATCATATAAAGTCATATCAGGAGGTTTGAAGTTTTTTGGGATTTTGGCCTTCATGATCTCTTTGGTGAATGGGTCTTGATCCTTTCGAGAATTATCCTCGTGACTGGATCGAGTAATTTTAGTTTTGAGATCAACTTCAAGCTTTTGGAGCTTTTCTTCTAATTTGCGGCGTCACCTAACTTCCCTTCGTAGGTCTTTCTCGGCTTCCCGCTGATATTCAACCTCTTTTTCAAGTTGTTTTAGGCAATCCTGAAGTGCTTCCATGGATCCCGTGCTTGGGGAGTCCTTGTCTTTGTTAGGTTGAGAAGTATTGTCTAGTGTAACCTCCACGTTCTTATGTGGTGTTCTGTTCTCCACATCAAAGTTGTGGTCGTTGTCCAGGTTGTCCGCCATGATGGTGGGATGACTTCCAGGTTCCCCGACATCGACGCCAATGTTCCGAGGGTTACCTGAAACTGTAGGTCGATCTCGGACGAGACCTTCTGTACTGATCAGAGAGGACGGGTCCGACTTGTGCGTGGTGGCCGAAGCTGTCGTGTTTGACTTGTTGGACTGGCAATGCTGCTGATTGATGGGTGTTTTTGTGGAAAAACGAATTTCCAACACACAAATCCAACCGGCAAGTGTACCGGGTCGCATCAAGTAATAATAACTCACAAAAGTGAGGTCGATCCCACAGGGATTGATGGATCAAGCAACTTTAGTGGGTGATTAGTTTAGTCAAGCTAACATTGATGAATTGTGTAAAGTTGATCAACAGAAAGTAAATTGCAGGAATGATAAAGTTGCAGAATGTAAATGGGCAAAAAACTTAAAGAACAAGAAAGTAAAATAGCTGAAACTTAAATTGCAAGAAAAGTAAATTGTATGAAAAGTAAAGGGGGGCTGGGTGCTGGAAATTAAAGAAAGCAATGGATCCAAGGCAAGAAAAGTAAATTCAGATTTGCAGCAAGCTCAAAGGTAAAGTGTAGAATGTAAATGTGCAGGAAATATAAATTGGAAGCAATGCAACAGAAAGTAAAAATTGCAGAGAAGAAAATTATAGCAGAGAAGTAAATCAGCAATAAACCTCAATTCAAATATGAAATCTAAAAAGTCAAGTGAGGATCTCAGGGAATCAATGAGACTAGAAAACAAGTCTAGATCTCAATTCCTTCCTTGATCCAACCAAGAACAATATTGAAGAAGAAAGAAACCAACCAAGAACAATTGCAAAAGGAAAGAAGATGAAAGCAGTAAAGAGAGTTTTGGTTCAAATCCTTAATTCACTGAAATTTTGCAGAAGAATAACAAGAGAAATCTTAGACCAAGAGGGAAACAGAATTCCTTCACTCTCAATCCAAATCTTAAAAATAGAAAAGATGAAAATTAAAAGAGAGAGCTCTCTACTACTACTCCTAATGCTCCCTAGTGGAGCTAGCCTCCTCTAATGAGATGGAATTGATGCCTTTATATAGGCTTTACAAAATAAAATGAAATTGAAATGAAAAACAAATTAAATGAAAATCCTAATTCTAGCTTGTTCTTGTGCCTTTGAGTGATGATGTGGTCTTTGCTTGCTTTGGATTTGAGGAGAAATGGGTTTGGTTGGCCTTGATTAAATTTGGAGAGGAATTGAATTTAAATGGAATTTTAGTTGAATTTTGGCCCATGTTGCTCCCAGGAGGCTGCTCTGCTCTTCTGGAGAGCAAAGCAGTGAAGCTTTGTGTGGGTATCCAATTTGTGTGCCAAGGCTTGGAGAGGCACCAGGGGATTGCCCTGCCCTTGTGGAGAGCGGCGCAGTGGTGTCTTGTGCGCGCCTTGCCTCTGCCCGTGATGTGATACGCGCACCCAAGCTCCCTTGTGTGTGCCAAGGATGCCCGTGTCATGCATGCCCATGTGCGTGCCAAGGAGTAGCGCTCTGCTCTCCTTGTGGGCAGCGTAATGGTGCTTCTAAGAGGAGTTCCCAAGTTCAAGCCTTGGTGAAAGCACTCCACTCAAATTTTCTTACATTTTCTTTGGGAGAGAGCACGATACTGCTCTCCAAGAGAGCAGTGTGCTCTCCAAGTGAGCGCTACTTCCTTGGTTTCCTTGTGTCTCCCTCTTCGAGCCTTGGTGGAAGCATTTTGGTTTATTTTCGCTTGTTTTTGGCCCTTAAAGATGCCTTTCACTCATGCCTCAATTGTACGCCAAATATGGATTGCTATATATCGTTGGAAAGCTCTAAATGTCAGCTTTTCAACGCAACTAAAAGCACATCAATCGGACGTCTGTAGCTCAAGTTATAGCTCTTTGAAGGAGGCATGGTCATGCTGTGAGCGCCCAGATTTTAACTTAGCGAAAATTTGCTTCCAACCTCACTTTGTTTCATCATGATATTGCCCTGCTCTTGGCAAGAGCGGAGCAATGTGCGTGCTGGTTGCTTCCTCCTTTAATTTGGTCATGGGCCACACTTTTAAAAGCGTGGCCTAAGGCTCCAAAGTGTGCTCCAACTTCAAAGTGTGTCCCAAAGCTCTTTTTTTCTCCTTTTTAGCTTATTTTGTGCTTCTTTGCTTCTTTTTCTTCTTATTTCCTACAATATTTATAAATTTAAAAGATCAAGGAAATATTCTAATTAAGCACAAAAGAATGCAATATTTAAGCACTAATCATCAATTTCTTGTATGAAAAAGCATTGAAAAATAGGTATATGATGACTTGTCATCACTGATCCTCTGTCATCGGAGGGTGGTGATACCTGCAAGGGACTCCGATACTTAAGTTAGCAAGGGTATTAAGCAGGTTTTATGTGGAATCAGAGTATGAGTTATACCTGGGTGCTCCAGTATATTTATAATGGTGTAGAATGACCTTCCTAGAGATAAGATAGTTATCTTATCTTATCTTATCTTTGAGTGGGGTTATCTTATCTTAAAGGAAACTGCCCTTTTCTCCCTAGCCTTGGGCTACCTTTGGGTTTGGATCGTGCTTCTCTGTTTGGGCCCTTTTTGGGCTTTCCTAGGGTTTTGGCAGAGCTCTCTGAAAAGAGGTCAGATGGTCCTGTCCTAAAGAGGTCGGTCGACTTGTCGTAAACATCCAGGGTCGAACAGCTCGACCTAGGGTATGAACAGTTTTCGAAAATTGGAGAGAGAAAAGTAGTTAAGTGATTTTGAAAAAGATAAGAAATAGTAAGTTTTGAAAAGATAAGAAGTTAGAAAGAGATTTTGAAATTAGAATTTGAAAAGTTGTGATTTGAAAAAGATATGATTTAAAAAGATATGATTGAAAAACAATTTAAAAAGATTTGATTTTTAAAATTGATGACTTAACTAACAAGAAATTAAAAGATATGATTCTAAAATTCAAATATTGAACCTTTCTTAACAAGAAAGTAACAAACTTGAAATTTTTTATTCACAACATTAATTATTAGCAAGGATTTTCGAAAATATTAAAAGAAAAATGAAAAAGATTTGATTTTGAAAAAAGATATGATTGATAAGAGAGGATATGAAAAAGATAAGATTTTTAAAAATTAGTTTTAAAACTTGAAAAATTGAAAAAGATTTGAATTGAAAACAAAATTACCTCTCTGTTGTTATCCTGGCATTAAACGCCCTGAATGGTATCCATTCTGGCGTTTAACGTCCACTTGGCTACCTCCTTGGTCGTTAAACGCCCAGCACCCTGGCTGGCTTTTAAACGCCAGAAATCCTTCTTTATTGGGCGTTTTGAACGCCCAGCTTTTTCTCTGTGATTCGTCTGTTGTATGTTCTGAATATTAAATTCTCTGTATTATTGACTTGAAAAGACACATTTTTAAATTTTTTGAATTTTTAATGATGAGAGAGAAAAACAATAGAATGAAATTAAACATGAAAAACTAAGATCAAAACATGGAATGCATGCAAGAACACTTTGAATGTCAAGATAAACATCAAGAACACTGTGAAGATCATGATGAACATCAAGGACATATTTTTGAAAATTTTTAAGAAAAGAAAGACATGCAAGACACCAAACTTAGAAATTTTCATACTAGAGACACTAACAATTTGAGAATGCACATGAGAAACAACAAAAGACACAAAACAAGAGAATTTAAAGATTAGACAAAGAAAATCATCAAGAACAACTTGGAGATCAATAAAGAACACAATGCATATATTTTCGAAAAATACAAGAAAAATAAAAACATGTAATTGACGCCAAACTTGAAATTTGACACTAGACTCAAACAAGAAACACAAATTATTTTTGATTTTATGTTTTATAAATTTTTTTGTATTTTTTTATTTTTTCAAAAATTATTTTGAAAAAAATAAGAAACTCAAAATTTTTAGTAAGAATTCCAGGAATCATGCAATGTTAGTCTAAACCTTCAGTCTAAAAAGGATTAGACATGGCTAGCCAAGCTTCAGTAGGACATTACATACAACAGCCAAATTGATGGGAATCAACTAGCTCATGTGATGATAAAAGCATCATCTGAAACTCTAGAATTCATTCTTAAAAATTCTGAGAATTCGTTCTTAAAAATTCTGAAGAACAAAATAAATAAAAAAAAAGAAAATTAGATAATCTGAGCAACAAGATGAACCGCCAGTTGTCCAAACTCGAACAATCCCCGGTAACGATGCCAAGAACTTGGTACATGAAATCGTGATCTCACACACTTTATTCACAACTCCGCGTAGCTGACCAACAAGTGCACTAGGTCATCCAAGTAATACCTTACGTGAGTAAGGGTCGATCCCACGGAGATTGTCGGCTTGAAGCAAGCTATGGTCATCCTGTAATTCTTAGTCAAACGGATTCAAATGGTTATGGAGTTTTGATAATTAAAAGATAAATAAACATAAAATAAAGATAGAGATACTTATGTAATTCATTGGTAGGAATTTCAGATAAGCGTATGGAGATGCTTTGCTCCTTTTGAATCCCTGCTTTCCTACTACCTTCATCCAGTCATGCGTACTCCTTTCCATGGCAAGCTGTATGTTAGGGAATCACTATTGTCAATGGCTACCGTCGGTCCTCTCAGTGAAAATGGTCCAGCTAAAGGTTACGTAGGGCTAATCATCTGTCGGTTCTCACTTATGTTGGAATAACATCCAATGATCCTTTTGCGCACTGTCACTGCGCCCAGCACTCGCGAGTTTGAAGCTTGTCACAATCATCCCATCCCAGATCCTACTCGGAATACCACAAACAAGGTTTAGACTTTTCGGATCTCAAGAATGCTGCCAATTGATTCTAGCTTATACCATGAAGACTCTGATCTCATGGAATGGAAGGCTCTGTTGTCAGGAGAGGCAACCATGCGTCGTGGACCCGGAGGCCAAGAGATATTAATTCAAGCTTATTTTCAGGTAGGACGGAAGTTGTTGTCAGTCACGCGTTCATAGGTGAGAATGATGATGAGTGTCACGGATCATCACATTCATCAGGTTGAAGTGCGAGTGAAAATCTTAGAACAAGAATAAGCTTGAATTGAATAGAAAACAGTAGTAATTGTATTAATATTCGAGGAACATCAGAGCTCCACACCTTAATCTATGGTGTGTAGAAACTCCACCATTGAAAATACATAAGTGGTCTGGAGGTCCAGGCATGGCCGAATGGCCAGCCTCCCCAAATATGAAAATATAAGATCCAGAATTGTCTCTATGATCCGAAGATGAAAATACAATAGTAAGAAGGTCCTATTTATAATGAAAGTAGCTACTAGGGTTTACAAAAATAGGTAAATGATGCAGAAATCCACTACCGGGCCCACTTGGTGTGTGCCTATACTGAGCATTGAGCTTTACACATGTAGAGGCTTCCTTGGAGTTAAACGCCAGCTTTGGTGCCAGTTTGGGTGTTTAACTCCAACTTTTATGCCAGTTTTGGCGTTTTGACGCCAGAAAAGGGTAGAGAGCTAGCGTTTTGACGCCATTTTATGTCGTCAAAACTCGCGCAAAGTATAGACTATTATATATTTCTGGAAAGCCCTGGATGTCTACTTTCTAATGCAGTTAAGATCGCACCATTTGGAGTTCTGTAGCTCCAGAAAATCCACTTCGAGTGCAGGGAGGTCAGAATCCAACAGTATCTGCAGTCCTTTGTCAGCCTCAAAATTAGATTTTTGCTCAGGTCCCTCAATTTTAGCCAAAAAATACCTGAAATCACATAAAAACACACAAACTCATAGTAAAGTCTAAAAATGTGAATTTTGCATAAAAACTAATAAAAACATCCCAAAAAGTAGCTAGATCCTACTAAAAACTACCTAAAAACAATGCCAAAAAGCGTATAAATTATTCGCTCATCAATCACAATCTGAAAATTTTCACCCAGTTATGTGTCTGTGGCATTTATGTATCCGGTGGTAATACTGGAAAACAAAGTGCTTAGGGTCACGGCCAAGACTCATAAAGTAGCTGTGTTCAAGAATCAACATACTGAACTTGGAGAATCAATAACACTCTCTTAATTCTGAATTCCTAGAGATGCCAATCATTCTGAACTTCAAAGGATAAAGTGGGATGCCAAAATTGTTCAGAAGCAAAAAGCTACTAGTCTCGCTCATCTAATTGGAGCTAAGCTTCATTGATATTTTGGAATTCATTGTATATTCTCCTCTTTTTATTCTATTTTGTTTTCAGTTGCTTGGGGACAAGCAACAATTTAAGTTTGGTGTTGGGATGAGCGGATAATTTATACGCTTTTTGGCATTATTTTTAGGTAGTTTTTAGTACGAGTTAGTTAGTTTTTAGTATATAATTATTAGTTTTTTGTGCAAAAATCACATTTCTGGACTTTACTATGAGTTTGTGTGTTTTTCTATGATTTCAGGTATTTTCTGACTGAAATTGAGGGACCTGAGCAAAAATCTGATTCAGAGGCTAAAAAAGGACGGCAGATGCTGTTGGATTCTAACCTCCCTGCACTCGAAAAGAATTTTCTGGAGCTATAGAAACCCAATTGGCAGGCTCTTAATTGCGTTGGAAAGTAGACATCTTGGGCTTTCTGGCAATATATAATAGTCCATACTTTACCTATGTTTTGATAACGTAAATTGGCGTTTTAACGCCAACTTTCTACCATTTTCTGGCGTTAAACGCCAGAACTGGCATAAAAGCTGGAGTTAAACGCCCAAACTGGCACCAGAGCTGGTGTTTAACTCCAAGAAAAGTCTATGCATGTGAAAGCTTCAATGCTCAGCCCAAGCACATGCCAAGTGGGCCCCGGAAATGGATATCTGCATCATTTACTTATCTCTGTAAGCCCTAGGTTACTAGTCATTATAAATAGGACCTTTTACTATTGTATTTTCATTGAGAGATCTTTAGATCATTTTTGAGACTATCTTTGTATCACTGTTGATCTGTTGATCACGCTTAGGGGGCTGGCCATTCGGCCATGCCTGGAGCTTCATCATTTATGTATTTTCAACGGTGGAGTTTCTACACCTCATAGATTAAGGTGTGGAGTTCTGCTGTTCCTCATGAATTAATGCAATTACTACTATTTTCTATTCAATTCAAGCTTATGAACGCGTGCCTGATAACCACTTCCGTTCTACCTGAAAACAAGCTTGAATTATATCTCTTGGCCTCCTGGTCCACGATGCATGGTTCCCTCTCCTGACAACAGAGCCTTCCATTCTGTGAGATCAGAGTCTTCGTGGTATAAGCTAGAATCAATTGCCAGCATTCTTGAGATCTGGAAAGTCTAAACCTTGTCTGTGGTATTCCGAGTAGGATTTGGGATGGGATGACTGTGATGAGCTTCAAACTCGCGAGTGCTGGGCACAGTGACAGTGCGCAAAAGGATCATTGGATCTTATTCCAACACAAGTGAGAACTGACAGATGATTAGCCATACGTAACCTGTAGCCAGACCATTTTCATTGAGAGGACGGATGGTAGCCATTGACAACAGTGATCTCCCAACATATAGCTTGCCATAGAAGGGAGTATGAATGATTGGATGAAGTCAATAGGAAAGCAGAAGTTCAGGAGCAACAAAGCATCTCCATATGCTTATCTGAAATTCCCACAAATGAATTGCATAAGCATCCCTATCTTATTTTATGTTTTATTTCTTTTTTAGTTATAAAAACCTCATAACCATTTGAATCTGCCTGACTGAGATTTACAAGATGACCATATCTTGCTTCAAGCCGACAATCTCCGTGGGATCGATCCTTACTCACGTAAGGTATTACTTGGATGACCCAGTGCACTTGCTGGTCAGCTGCGCGAAGTTGTGAGAGAAGTGTGAACTCATGATTTCGTGTACCACCTATATGTTTTACGCTTAAAAAAAGGTTCATATTACATGCCGTGCCGTACGACTTTTCTTTTAAAATCCCGCACGTGGGCTGGGGATAGATATGGAGGCGTTACATAGCACTCCTACTGAGACTTTAAGTTCTCATCCCTTCTTTTTTCCCACACTATCTCCAGAGGAACATGGAACAGCGGATAGAGACGACACAGCACCCCTCGAGGGTAACTTCTGAATACGACCCTTCAAAGCACACGTGGGTAGTTACGACCACTACTACCGTGCTCCAAACAATCTATTTAGGTCGTGATTTCGTAGAAAGAGACCCCCAGCTGCCCCTCATAACCTTTCTGGATACGAACACTTCAGCACCCAGGAAACGGTCACCCAAGGTGGTATACCTCGAATTAGATTCCGAGACAGAGGAAGAAAAATCCGACAGTCCTAGCCAGGAGGAGGATACAATGGAGGAGGATCCCGAGGAGGAGTTGACCTCTTGCAAAAGTCCAAAGGAGGAGTACGTGCCCTATTCCCCCACTTTGGCACCTCGTCGGACCTTGATTCACCCCACACAACGAATTAGATCTTCACTGTGCGAAAAATGTTGGAGGAAGATTGCTAGTACCTCGATTTGTGACAAACTGAAGGGTCCGGGCCAAGCATAGGGCACAACACAAGGATGGGAGTTTCTTCGATGAAATTAGTTTGGATGCATTAGTTTCTTTTTCAACATAATTACCTTTAGGCACTATCTTCTTTAGAACCGTACTCATGGGAATTTTGTTATGTTTGCTTGAACCTCTTTGAGTATATTCAAATTTCGTCATTTCGGTTCTATTCGATTTCTACTCAAAATTTTTCGCGTATTTTTCTTCCCTTCTTGGATAACGATTGAGTTCACTAGTTTCCTATCAAGTGTGACACCCTATTTAAAGGCCTTTGAGGGTGGAAATTAACCTAGGGTGTTACATTAATGGTATCAGAGCGAAGTCGATCCTAGGGGTCCTATCTTAGGAGGTACGACTACTAAAACTTTTCCCTATGGTTATCCTTGAACAGGAAACCTATGGCAAGCTGTGGATGCCCACGTGGCTCGAGCTTGAGCTCCTCAAACCTAGCAAATCACATGAATGAGATGGCTAAGGCAATGAAAGAGCAGGACCAAGCCACCACTATGATGGCCGAACAACTGTCCACTGGGGACAGGGATCCCAATATCCCCAGGCTGGAGGTGGGACAGAGCCGTACAACTTTTGTTGACTTCAAGAAGATTGGTCTGCCTAAGTTCTGTGAAGCCCTCGACCCTGATATAGTAGAACAATGACTGACAGAAATGGAAAAGGTATTCACAATTTTTCCATGCACTGAGGAGTAGCAAGTGAGCTACGCTACCTTCATGCTCAAAGCTGATGCTGAGTTCTGGTGGGATGGAGCAAGACGGCTGTTAGAGGGTGCTGGAACAGATATCAGATGAGTATTGCAGATGGAGTTTCTTCAGCTGAGGTAAGGTCGGATGAGTATTGCAGAGTACACAGAGAAGTTTGAGAGACTCTACAAATTTTCTGCCATGTATAAGGCTAATCTAGACCAAAAGTGGAAGTGTATGAAGTATCAAGGAGGGCTCAGGGCAGAAGTTCTAACCACAATAGCCCTACTAGAAATTCGGGAGTTCTCCTCCCTCGTTAGCAAGTGCCAGGTGATCAAAAAATGCACCAAAAAATTAGCATCGAAAAGAAGCGAGACTTTCAAGAAAAAGCAACTGAATCAAGAATCATCTCAACAGTCGCGCAGAAGAAGGTCTTTCTAGGAAAACCTACAGGAAGGCAACCTCAACAAGGCACGGATCGCCAGGAACCTCCCACTGATGCCTCACCAAACACCACCGAACTCAAAGAGTGTGCTTCATGTGGAAAGCAACATAGGGGTAGGTTCCTTGTCAGGCAAAAAGTCTGCTTTCGGTATTTTCAGCCGGGGCATATCGCCAGGGAATGCCCAGCAGTTCCCCCACCCCCTGCCAATCCACCACAGCACCAGGGGCGAGTCTTTGCCCTCAGCAATGATGAAGCCCACGAGTCAGGTGATCGAATCGAGGGTAAGCGCACAATTAATGGAGTTCCTTTAACTATTCTAGATGATACTGGTGCTTCTCTTTCGTTCATATCTCTCTCCGCCACTAGTAAGATTAGCTTACCCAACACTATGCATCTTATTAATGACCTTTATTGACTAATTTAGGATGTAGAATTTGGAGACAAATTCTTTTTTTATGGGGGTGGTAATGTAACAACCTTCCTTCACCCTTTCTAGAAACAAAATTAAATTCGAATTTTGAAAATTAGTTAGGAGATGAGTTTAGAATGTTAAATTTTGGATAGGAATCTAATAACTGCCCTTCTTTTGAATTTAAAATGATCCCAACCACACTACCACCAAAAGTATATAAATAGAGGTACACCAATAGGTGGAAGATCAGTCCTCTCAAACACCAATCCTTCTCCTTCTCCCTCTATGAAAATATTCCATGTGCAAACACAAGAGGCAAGCCCATAGGCAATAAAGAGGCATTAGTAAAAGGGTAGGGAATTATGTTTTTTTAATGTTTGGCATGTGTTATGTTCCATTTTTATTTTCTTCCATTCACAAATGTTATTATGGCATTAATTATCTTTCACTCATCCTTTATCCAGTTGATCATGTTTGTCCATCATGTCATTCATGTCTTCTTGAATCATTAGTACATGTCTCCTTATGATGTTCATTCAATTATTTACTATACCCCATTTTTTGTGCTCTTTCATATGATTATATTATTAATATTCTCTTAGGGTCGAGAGTACATGCCTTCTTATAATGATTATTCAACTATTTAATATATGCCATTTTATTATGCGCTCTCCTATATTATTATACTATTAATATTCCCTTAGGGCCGAGAGTACATGCCTTCTTATAATGTCTTGTTCAACATACCCTATTCTATTATGTGCATCTATATGATCTCTTATATCATTACATTACTATTACTCCTTTAAGGTTAATAGTACATGCTTTCTTATAATATTTTATTCAAATATTTAATATACCCTATTCTAATATGTGCATCTATGTGATCTCTTATATCATTATGTTATTGTTACTCCTTTAAGGTCAAGAGTACATGCTTTCTTATAATATTTTATTCAAATATTTAATATACCCTATTCTTATTATGTACACTTATATGATCGTTTGCACCATTATATTATTCCTTTAGGATCGAGAATACGTACCTTCTTTAATATTTTATTCAATTATTTAAAATTCCCTATTTTTTGTACTTTGATATGACCTCTTTTAATCCATGCTATTATATTACCATGATCTTTTAATTAGAAAATTCATACATATGCTAAAGTCTCATTATTTTCATATATCCCTTTTATCATCATAATTGTCCCTTTTCTTGCATGATCTCTTCTTATATGATTTTCCTCTCGTGTATGTTTAAACAACCCTAATTGTAAATTAAACTGAGGGAATGATCCTTCGGTAAGGGAAGGTGACCCCTAAAGACAAGATATCGAGATGATCCCTCGGTAAGGGAGGGTGATCGATCGAGATAAACCTTCGGTAAGGGAAGGTGATAGCCAAAACGTTTGAGATAATAACCTTCGGTAAGAGAAGGGGACTCTCATTTTTATACCAGTTTGAGATCAATACCTTCCATAAAAGCTACAAGTAAGAAAAGAGAAAGTATAAAAGAAAGTTTGATTTTTATTTATCTTTTTTAGAATTTATGTTGATGTTTCATAAGTTATAATACTTTCTATTTTTGCCGATGTTCTTTCCTATTGCCTATATGTTTTACGCTTTACAAGAGGTTCATATTACATGCCGTGCCGTACAACTTTTATTTTAAAATTCCGCACGTGGGCTGGGGATAGATATGGAGGTGTTACATAGCACTCCTACTAAGACTTTAAGTTCTCATCCCTTCTTTTTTCCCATACTATCTCTAGAGGAACATGGCACAGCGGATAGAGACGACACAACGCCCCTCGAGGGTAACTTCTGAATACGATCCTTCAAAGCACGCGTGGGTAGTTACGACCACTACTACCGTGCTCCAAACTATCTACTTAGGTTGTGATTTCGTAGACAGAGAACCCCAGCTGACCGTCATAATCTTCCTAGATATGAACGCTTCAACACCCAGAAAACGGTCACCCAAGGTGGTATACCTCGAATCATATTCTGAGACAGAGGAAGAAAAATCTGATAGTCCTAGCCAGGAGAAGGACACAATGGAGAAGGATCCCGAGGAGGAGTTGACTAATGAGCGGATAATTTATACGCTTTTTGGCATTGTTTTTAGATAGTTTTTAGTAGGATCTAGCTACTTTTAGGGATGTTTTCATTAGTTTTTAAGCTAAATTCACATTTCTGGACTTTACTATGAGTTTGTGTGTTTTTCTGTGATTTCAGGTATTTTCTGGCTGAAATTGAGGGACCTGAGCAAAACTCTGATAAAAGGCTAACAAAGGACTGCTGATGCTGTTAGATTCTGACCTCCCTGCACTCGAAATGGATTTTCTGGAGCTACAGAACTTCAAACGGTGCGCTCTCAACGGCGTTAGAAATTAGACATCCAGAGCTTTCCAGAAATATATAATAGTTCATACTTTATTTGAGATTATATGACGCAAACTGGCGCTCAACGCCAGTTCTATGCTGTATTCTGGAGTCAAACGCCAGAAACACGTCACGAACGAGAGTTGAACGCCAAAAACACATTACAACTTGGAATTCAACCCCAAAAGAAGCCTCTGCATGTGTAAAGTTCAAGCTCAGCCCAAGCACACACCAAGTGGGCCCCGGAAGTGGATTTTTGCATCAATTACTTACTTCAATAAACCCTAGTAGCTAGTCTAGTATAAATAGGACATTTTACTATTGTATTAGACATCCTGGATTGTATTTTTGATCCTGTGATCATGTTTTGGGGCCTGGCCATTCGGCCATGCCTGAACCTTTATCACTTATGTATTTTCAACGGTGGAGTTTCTACACACCATAGATTAAGGGTGTGGAACTTTGCTGTACCTCGAGTTTTAATGCAATTACTACAATTTTTTATTCAATTCAATCTTATTCCTATTCTAGGATACTACTCGTACTTCAACCTGATGGATGTGATGATCCATGACACTCATCATCATTCATCCCTATGAACGCGTGCCTGACAACCACTTCCGTTCTACAAGCGAAAGCTAGAGTGTGTCTCTCTTGGATTCCTGATGCACGATGCATGGTTGCCCTCGCCTGACAACCGAGCCTTCCATTCCATGAGATCAGAGTCTTCGTGGTATAAGCTAGAATTGATGGCGGCATTCATGAGAATCTGGAAAGTCTAAACCTTGTCTGTGGTATTCCGAGTAGGATTCAGGGATTGAATGACTGTGACGAGCTTCAAACTCGCGATTGTTGGGCGTGATGACAAATGCAAAAGAATTAATAGATTCTATTCCGACATGATCGAGAACCGACAGATGATTAGCCGTGCTGTGACAAGAGAATTTGGACCTTTTTCACTGAGAAGATGGGATGTAGCCATTGACAACGGTGATGCCCTACAAACAGCTTGCCAATGAAAGGAGTAAGAAGATTGAAAGAAGGCAGTAGGAAAGCAGAGATCCAACAGGGACAAAGCATCTCCATAAACTTATCTGAAATTCTCACCAATGATTTACATAAGTATTTCTATCCTTATTTTCTGTTTCTTTATTATTATTATTCGAAAACTCCATTACCATTTATTATCCACCTAACTGAGATTTACAAGATGACCATAGCTTGCTTCATACCAACAATCTCCGTAGGATCGACCCTTACTCATGTAAGGTTTATTACTTGGACGACCCAGTGCACTTGCTGGTTAGTTGCACGAAGTTGTGAAGTTATGTTTGGACCATGGTATCATGCACCAATTTTTGGCGCCATTACTAGGGGAGAGGACGAACAACAATTTCACATCTAAATCACAATTTCGCCTACCAAGTTTTTGGTGCCGTTGCCGGGGATTGTTCGAGTTTGGACAACTGACGGTTCATCTTGTTGCTCAGATTAGGTAATTTTCTTCTTGTTTTATTTTCAAAAAAAATTTTCTCCCTCTGTTTTCGAAAAAATCCTTCAGAGTTTTTAAGAATGAGTTCTAGAGTTTCATATAACATGTTTTAGCTTGGCTGGCTATTAAGCCATGTCTAATTCCTGGAATTTTGATTGAGGACTTTGAATTCATTACTTCCTTTTTTCTATATGTTTTTCGAAAAAAATAAAATAAAATCCAAAAAAATTATTAAATCAAAAAAATATCAAAAATATTTTGTGTTTCTTGATTGAGTTGTGTGTCATGTCTTAAGTTTGGTGTCAATTGCATGTTCTTTTTCTTGCATTTTTCAAAAATTCATGCATGGTGTTCTTCATGATCATCAAGTTGTTCTTGATAAGTCTTCTTGTTTAATCTTGATGTTTTCTTGTTTTGTGTCTTTTGTTCTTGATATTCATCATGATCTTCAAAGTGTTCTTGGTGTTCATCTTGACATTCATAGTGTTCTTGCATGCATCATGTATTTTGATAAAAAATTTTCATGTTTTGGGTCATTTTTATGTTTTTCTCTCTCACCATTAAAAATTCAAAAATAAAAAATATCTTTTCCTTATTTTTCTCTCAAAATTTTGAAAATTTAAGTTGATCAAGTCAAAAAATTTTAAAATTAGTTGTTTCTTGTAAGTCAAGTCAAATTTTTAATTTTAAAAAAAATCTTATCTTTTCAAAACTTCTTCAAAAATCAAATCTTTTTCATTTTTTCTTATTAATTTTCGAAAATTTTTTTTAAAAAATATTTTTCAAAAATATTTTTCTTAATTTTATCTTTATTTTTGAAAATTACACTAACAATTAATGTGATTGATTAAAAAATTTGAAGTTTGTTACTTTCTTCTTAAGAAAGGTTCAATCTTTAAATTCTAGAATCATATCTTTTAGTTTCTTGTTAGTCAAGTAATTAATTTTAATTTTAAAATCAAATCTTTTTCAAAATATCTTTTTAATCATATTTTTTCAAATAATATCTTATCAAAAAATTTGATTTCAAAAATATATTTTCTAACTTCTTATCTTCTTATCTTTTCAAAATTAATTTTCAAATCTTTTTCAACTAACTAATTGACTTTTTGTTTGTTTCTTATCTTTTTCAAAACCACCTAACTACTTTCCTCTCTCTAATTTTCGAAAATTAACTCCCTCTTTTTCAAAATTCTTTTAATTAATTAATTGTTTTAAATTTTAATTTTAATTTTATTTCCCCTTTTATTTTCGAAAATCATTATCTCCTTTTTCAAAATTTATTTTCAAAAACTTCTCTCTCTCATCTTATTTTATTTATTTATTTATTTACTAACACTTCTCTTCATCTCAAGAATCTGAACCTATCCTCACCTTTGTGTTTGGATTCTTAACTTTTCTCCTTCTTCTATTCTTTTATTCTTCTACTAACAATAAGGAACCTCTTTACTGTGATATAGAGGATTCCTCTCCTTTTTCTATTCTGTTCTTTCTCATATGAGCAGGAACAAGGAAAAGGCATTCTTGTTGAAGCTGATCCTGAACCTGAAAGGACTCTGAAGAGGAAATTAAGAGAAGCTAAATTACAACAATCCAGAGACAACCTTACT
>NC_029780.3:31762927-31785182 GCF_000817695.3 Arachis duranensis
AACAATAATGCAAGGAGGATGCTTGGTGATTATACTACACCTACTTCCAAGTTTGGTGGAAGAAGCATCTCAATCCCTACCATTGGAGCAAACAATTTTGAGCTGAAACCTCAATTAGTTGCTCTAATACAACAGAACTGTAAATTCTATGGACTTCCATCAGAAGATCCCTACCAGTTTTTAACTGAGTTCTTGCAGATCTGTGAGACTGTTAAGACTAATGGAGTAGATCCTGAAATCTACAGGCTCATGCTTTTCCCTTTTGCTGTAAGAGACAGAGCTAGAACATGATTGGATTCACAACCTAAAGATAGCCTGGACTCATGGGATAAGCTGGCTGCGGCCTTTTTGGCTAAATTCTTTCCTCCTCAAAAGCTGAGCAAACTTAGAGTGGATGTTCAGGCCTTTAAACAAAAAGATGGTGAATCCCTCTATGAAGCTTGGGAAAGATACAAACAGATGACCAAAAGGTGTCCTTCTGACATGCTTTCAGAGTGGACCATTATGGATATATTCTATTATGATCTATCTGAGTTCTCTAAGATGTCACTGGACTATTCTGCAAGTAGATCCATTCACCTAAAGAAAACGCCTGCAGAAGCTCAAGAACTTATTGACATGGTTGTAAATAATCAATTCATGTACACTTCTGAGAGGAATTCCGTAAATAATGGGACACCTCAGAGGAAGGGAGTTCTTGAGATTGATGCTTTGAATGCCATATTGGCTCAGAACAAAATGTTGACTCAGCAAGTCAACATAATTTCTCAAAGTCTGAATGGATGGCAAAATGCTTCCAACAGTACTAAAGAGGCATCTTCTGAAGAAGAAGCTTATGATCCTGAGAACCCTGCAATAGCAGAGGTAAATTACATGGGTGAACCTTATGGAAACACCTATAATTCATCATGGAGAAATCATCCAAATTTCTCATGGAAGGATCAACAAAAGCCTCAACAAGGCTTTAATAATGGTGGAAGAAACAGGCTCAGCAATAGCAAGCCTTTTCCATCATCTTCTCAGCAACAGACAGAGAATTGTGAGCAGAGCACCTCTAGCTTGGCAAACATAGTCTCTGATCTATCTAAGGCCACTTTAAGTTTCATGAGTGAAACAAGGTCCTCCATCAGAAATTTGGAGGCACAAGTAGGCCAGCTGACTAAGAAAGTTACTAAAACCCTTCTTAGTACTCTCCCAAGCAATATAGAAGAGAATCCAAAGAGAGAGTGCAAGGCCATTGATATAGTCAATATGGCCGAATGCAAGGAAGAAGGGGAGGACGTGAATCCCAATGAGGAAGACCTCATGGGACGTCTCCCAACAAGAAGGAGTTCCCTATTGAGGACCCACAGGAATCTGAGGCTCATATAGAGACCATAGAGATTCCATTAAACATCCTTCTACCATTCATGAGCTCTGAAGACTATTCTTCCTCTAAAGAGGATGAAGATGTAACTGGAGAGCAAGTTGCTCAATATCTAGGAGCCATCATGAAGCTGAATGCCAAGTTGTTTAGTAATGAAACTTGGGAAGGTAAACCTCCATTGCTCATTAGTGAACTAGATACATGGGCTCAGCAAACTTTATCTCAAAAGAAACAAAACCCTGGTAAATTCTTAACACCCTGTACCATAGGCACCATGACCTTTGAGAAGACTCTTTGTGACCTGAGGTCAGGGATAAATCTTATGCCACTCTTTGTAATGGAGAAGCTAGGGATCATTGAGGTACAGCCTGCCATATTCTCATTACAAATGGCAGACAAGTCAGTAAGACAAGCTTATGGATTAGTAGAGGATGTGTTAGTGAAGATTAAAGGCCTTTACATCCCTGCTGATTTCATAATCTTAGACACTAGAAAGGAGGAGGATGAATGCATCATCCTTGGAAGACCTTTCCTAGCCACAGCAGGAGCTGTGATAGATGTTAACAGAGGAGAATTAGTCCTTTAATTGAATGGGGACTACCTTGTGTTTAAGACCCAAGGGTATTCTTCTGTATACATGGAGAGGAAGCATGAAAAGCTTCTCTCAGTATAGAGTTAAACAAAGCCCCCACAATCAAACTCTAAGTTTGGTGTTGGGAGGCCTCAACCAAACTCTAAGTTTGGTGTTGAATCCCCACATCCAAACTCTAAGTTTGGTGTTGGGAATCTACAACATTGACCTGATCACCTGTGTGGCTCCATGAGAGCCCACTGTCAGGCTATTGACATTAAAAAAGTGCTTATTGGGAGGCAACCCAATTTTTATTTATCTAATTTTATTTTTATTTTATTGTTCTTTTATGTTTTATTAGGTTCATAATCATGTGGAGTCACAAAATAAATACTAAAATTAAAAACAGAATTAAAAATAGTAGAAGAAAAATCACACCCTGGAGGAAGGACTTACTGGCGTTTAAATGCCAGTAAGGAGCATCTGGCTGGCGTTCAACGCCAGAACAGAACATGGATCTGGCGTTGAACGCCAGAAACAAGCACCATCCTGGCGTTTGAACGCCAGAAATACACCCTGAGGAGAGCTGGCGCTGAACGCCAGAACAAGCATGGAACTGGCATTCAACGCCAGAAACATGCTGCAATTGGGCACTGAACGCCCAAAATAAGCATCACTTCGGCGTTTAAATGCCAGAATTGCATGCAAAGGCATTTTACACGCCTAATTGGTGCAGGGATGTAAATCCTTGACACCTCAGGATCTGTAGACCCCACAGGATCATCTCAGGATCTGTGGACCCCACAGGATCCCCACCTACCTTAACTCATCTTCTCTATTCTTCTTCACATTCATCCTCTCTTTCAAATAAACACTCTTCCCCAAAACTCTTCACCAATCACCTCAATCTCTCTTCCCAATTACCCCTTTCACCACTCACATCCATCCATCTCTTCCCCACCCAATCCCACCCATATGGCCGAAATATACACATCTCTCCCTCTCCTCCATATCTTCTTCTCCTTCCATTCTTTCTTCTTTGCTCGAGGGCGAGGAACATTCTAATTTTGGTATGGTAAAAGTATAGCTTTTTTGTTTTTCCATAACCATTGATGGCACCTAAGGCCAGAGAAACCTCAAAAAAAGAGAAAAGAGAAGACAAAAAGCTTCCACCTCCGAGTCATGGGAGATGGAGAGATTCATCTCAAGGGTCCATAGCTCAGTCGAAGAGCATTTGACTGCACATCAAGAGAGTATGAGAAATTCTCTCATCAAGAATTCCCTGAGATACCTCAGGGGATACATTTTCCTCCACACAATTATTGGAAGAAACTAAGGATAGGAGCACCAAAATCACTAGGGATCAAGCAACAGAGGCAAGGAAGAGACATAGAGGAGCTCAAAGAGTACCATTGGTCCTTCAAGAAGGCGCCACCCTCACTAAGGTGGACTCATTCCTTAACTTCCTTGTTCTTAATTCTCTGTTTTTAATTTTTATGCTAAATATTGTCTATGTTTGTGTCTCTATTACATGATCATTAGTATTTAGTAACTGTGCCTTAAAGCTATGAATAATTCCATAAATCCTACACCTCTCTTAAATAAAAAATTTTTTTATACAAAAGAACAAGAAGTACATGAGTTTCGAATTTATCCTTGAATGTAGTTTAATTATATTGATGTGGTGACAATACTTTTTATTTTCTAAATGAATGCTTAAATAGTGCATATTTTTTATCTTGTTGTTTATGAATGTTAAAATTGTTGGCTCTTGAAAGAATGATGAACAAAGAGAAATGTTACTGATAATCTAAAAAATCATAAATTTGATTCTTGAAGCAAGAAAAAGCAGTGAATAGGAAAAGCTTGCGAAAAAAAGAAAAAAAGTGGCAAAAAAAATAGAAAGAAAAAAAAGCAAGCAGAAAAAACCAATAGCCCTTAAAACCAAAAGGCAAGGGTAAAAAGGATCCAAGGCTTTGAGCATTAATGGATAGGAGGGCCCAAGGAAAAAAAATCCAGGCCTAAGTGGCTAAATTAAGCTGTTCCTAACCATGTGCTTGTGGCATGCAGGTCCAAGTGAAAAGCTTGAGACTGAGTGGTTAAAGTAGTGATCCAAAGCAAAAAGAGTGTGCTTAAGAGCTCTGGACACCTCTAACTGTGGACTTTAGCAAAGCTGAGTCACAATCTGAAAAGGTTCACCCAGTTATGTGTCTGTGGCATTTATGTATCCGGTGGTAATACTGGAAAACAAAGTGCTTAGGGCCACGGCCAAGACTCATAAAAGTAGCTGTGTTCAAGAATCAACATACTTAACTAGGATAATCAATAATACTATCTGAAATTCTAAGTTCCTATAGACGCCAATCATTCTAAACTTCAAAGGAAAAAGTGAGATGCCAAAACTGTTCAGAGGCAAAAAGCTACAAGTCCCGCTCATTTAATTAGAACTAATATTCATTGATATTTTGAGATTTGTAGTATGTTCTCTTCTTTTTATCCTATTTGATTTTCAGTTGCTTGGGGACAAGCAACAATTTAAGTTTGGTGTTGTGATGAACGGATAATTTATACGCTTTTTGGCATTGTTTTTAGATAGTTTTTAGTAGGATCTAGCTACTTTTAGTGATGTTTTCATTAGTTTTTATGTTAAATTCACATTTCTGGACTTTACTATGAGTTTGTGTGTTTTTCTATGATTTCAGATATTTTTTGGCTGAAATTGAAGGACCTGAGCAAAACTCTGATAAAAGGCTGACAAAGGACTACTGATGCTGTTAGATTCTGACCTCCCTGCACTCAAAATAGATTTTCTGGAGCTACAGAACACCAAATGGCGCACTCTCAATGGAGTTGGAAAGTCGACATCCAGAGCTTTCTAGAAATATATAATAATCCATACTTTATTTGGGATTAGATGACGCAAACTGGCGCTCAACGCCAGTTCTACACTGCATTCTAGAGTCAAACGCTAGAAACACGTCACGAACTAGAGTTGAACGCCAAAAACACATTACAACTTGGCGTTCAACCCCAAAAGAAGCCTCTGAACGTGTAAAGTTCAAGCTCAGCCCAAGCACACACCAAGTGGGCCCCGGAAGTGGATTTTTGCATCAATTACTTACTTCTGTAAACCCTAGTAGCTAGTCTAGTATAAATAGGACATTTTACTATTGTATTAGACATCTTGGATTGTATTTTTGATCCTGTGATCATGTTTTGGGGGCTGGTTATTTGGCCATGCCTGAACCTTTATCACTTATGTATTTTCAATGGTGGAGTTTCTACATACCATAGATTAAGGGTGTGGAGCTCTGCTGTACCTCGAGTTTTAATGCAATTACTACTATTTTTTAATCAATTCAATCTTATTCCTGTTCTAAGATACTACTCATACTTCAACCTGATGGATGTGATGATCCGTGACACTCATCATTATTCATCCCTATGAACGCGTGCCTAACAACCACTTCCGTTCTACAAGCGAAAGCTAGAGTGTGTGTCTCTTGGATTCCTGATGCACGATGCATGGTTGCCCTCGCCTGACAACCGAGCCTTCCATTCCATGAGATCAGAGTCTTTGTGGTATAAGCTAGAATTGATGGTGACATTCATGAGAATCCGGAAAGTCTAAACCTTGTCTGTGGTATTCCGAGTAGGATTCAGGGATTGAATGACTCTGATGAGCTTCAAACTCGCGATTGTTGGGCGTGATGAAAAACGCAAAAGAATTAATGGATTCTATTCCGACATGATCGAGAACCGACATATGATTAGCCGTGTTGTGACAAGAGCATTTGGACCTTTTTCACTGAGAGGATGGGATGTAGCCATTGACAACGGTGATGCCCTACATATAGCTTGCCATGGAAAGGAGTAAGAAGGATTGAAAGAAGACAGTAGGAAAGCAGAGATCCAACAGGGACAAAGCATCTCCATACACTTATCTGAAATTCTTACCAATGATTTACATAAGTATTTCTATCCTTATTTTCTGTTTCTTTATTATTATTATTCGAAAACTCCATAACCATTTATTGTCCACCTAACTGAGATTTACAAGATGACCATAGCTTGCTTCATACCAACAATCTCCGTAGGATCGACCCTTACTCACGTAAGGTTTATTACTTGGACGACCCAGTGCACTTGCTGGTTAGTTGCGCGAAGTTGTGAAGTTTTGTTTGGACCATGGTATCATGCACCAAGTTTTTGGCGCCATTACTAGGGGAGAGGACGAACAACAATTTCACATCTAAATCACAATTTCGCCTACCATTGACCTCTTGCAAAAGTCCAAAGGAGGAGTACGTGCCCTATTCCCCCACTTCGGCACCTCGTCGAACCTTGATTCACCCCCACACAACGGAATCGGATCTTCACTTCACGAAAAAGTGTAGGAGGAAGATTGCTAGTACCTCAGTTTGTGACAAACTGAAGGGTCTGGGCCAAGGATAGGACATGACACAAGGATGGGAGTCTCTTCGATGAAATTTGTTAGGATGCATTAGTTTCTTTTTCATCATAATTACCTGTAGGCACTATCTTCTTTAGAACCGTACTCATGGGAATTTTGTTATGTTTGCTTGAACCTCTTTGAGTGTATTCAAATTTCGTCGTTTCGGTGCTATTCGATTTCTACTCAAAATTTCGCGCGTAATTTTCTTCCCTTCTTGCATAACGATTGAGTTCAGTGGTTTCCTATCAAGTGTGACACCCTATTTAAAGCCCTTTGAGTGTGGAAATTAACCTAGGGTGTTACATTAATGGTATCATAGCGAAGTCGATCCTAGGGGTCCTATCTTAGGAGGTACGACTACTAAAACTTTTCCCTATGGTTATCCTTGAACAGGAAACCTATGGCAAACCGTGGACACCCACGTGACTCGAGCTCGAGCTCCTCAAACCTAGCAAAACACATGAAGGAGATGGCCAAGGCAATGAAAGATCAGGCCCAAGCCACCACTATGATGGCCCAACAACTGTCCACTGGGGACAGGAATCCCAATATTCCCAGGCTGGAGGTGGGACAAACCCGTATGACTTTTGCTGACTTCAAGAAGATTGGTCTGCCTGAGTTTCGTGGAGCCTTCGACCCTGATATAGAAGAAGAATGGCTGACAGAAATAGAAAAGGTACTCACAATTTTTCCATGCACTGAGGAGTAGCAAGTGAGCTACGCTACCTTCATGCTCAAAGCTGATGCCGAGTTCTGGTGGGATGGAGCAAGATGGCTATTAGAGGGTGCTGGAACAGATATTAGTTAGGCCACCTTCAAAGAAGCTTTCTACAAGAAGTACTTCCCCCTTTCTGTTCGAGAGTCCCAGGAGATGGAGTTTCTTTAGCTGAGGCAAGATAGGATGAGTATAGCAGAGTACACAGAGTAGTTCGAGAGACTCTGCAAATTTTCCACCATGTATAAGGCTAATCCATACAAAAAGTGGAAGTGTATGAAGTATCAAGGAGGGCTCAGGGCAGAAGTCCTAACTGCAATAGCCCCACTGAAAATCCGGGAGTTCTCCTCCCTCGTTAGCAAGTGCCAGGTGATCAAAGAATGCACCAAAAAAATAGCATCGGAAAGAAGCGAGGCTTTCAAGAAAAGGCAACTAAATCAAGAATCATCTCAGCAGCCGCCGCAAAAGAAGGCCTTTCTTGGAAAACCTACAGGAAGGCAACATCAACAGGGCACAGATCGCCAGGAACCTCCCACTGATGCCTCACGAAACACCACCGAACTCAAGGAGTGTGCTTCATGTGGGAAGCAACATAGGGGTAGGTGCCTTGCCGGGCAAAATGTCTACTTCCGGAGTTTTTAGCCGGGGCATATCGCCAGGGAATGCCTAGCAGTTCCCTTGCCCCTACCAATCCACCACAGCGCCAGAGGCGAGTCTTTGCCCTCAGCAACGACAATGCCCACGAGTCAGGAGATCGAATAGAAGGTAAGCACACAATTAATAGAGTTCCTTTAACCATTTTAGATGATACTGGTGCTTCTCATTCGTTCATATCTCTCTCCGTTACTAGTAAGATTAGCTTACCTATCACTATGCATCTTACTAATGACCTTTATTGACCAATTTAGGATGTAGAATTTGGGGACAAATTCTTTTTTTTTATGGGGGTGGTAATTTAACAACCTCCCTTCACCCCTTCTAGAAACAAAATTAAATTTGAATTTTGAAAATCAGTTAGAAGATGAGTTTAGAATGTTGAATTTTGGATAGGAATCTAATAACCGCCCTTTTTTTGAATTTAAAATGATCCCAACCACCCTACCACTGAAAGTATATAAATAGGGGTACACCAATAGGTGGAAGATCACTCCTCTCAAACACTAATCCTTCCCCTTCTCCCTCGACGAAAATATTCCGTGTGCAAACACAAGAGGCAAGCCCATAGGCAATAAAGAGGCATTAGAAAAAGGGTAAGGAATTATGTTTTTTTAATGTTTGGCATAAGTTATGTTCCATTTTTATTTTCTTCCATTCACGAATGTTATCATGGCATTAATTATCTTTCACTCATCCTTTATACATGTTGATCATGTTTGTCCGTCATGTCATTCATGTCTTCTTGAATCATTAGTACATGTCTCCTTATGATGTTCATTCAATTATTTACTATACCCCATTTTTTGTGCTCTTTCATATGATTATATTATTAATATTTTCTTAGGGTCGAGAGTACATGCCTTCTTATAATGCTTATTCAACTATTCAATATACGTCATTTTATTATGCGCTCTCCTATATTATTATACTATTAATATTCCCTTAGGGCCGAGAGTACATGCCTTCTTATAATGTCTTGTTCAACATACCCTATTCTATTATGTGCATCTATATGATCTCTTATATCATTACACTACTATTACTCCTTTAAGGTTAATAGTACATGCTTTCTTATAATATTTTATTCAAATATTTAATATACCCTATTCTATTATGTGCATCTACGTGATCTCTTATATCATTATGTTATTATTACTCTTTTAAGGTCAAGAGTACATGCTTTCTTATAATATTTTATTCAAATATTTAATATACCCTATTCTTATGATGTACACATATATGATCGTTTGCACCATTACATTATTCCTTTAGGATCGAGAATACATACCTTCTTTAATATTTTATGCAATTATTTAAAATGCCCTATTTCCTGTACGTTGATATGACCTCTTTCAATCCATGCTATTATATTACCAAGATCTTTTAATTAGAAAATCCATACATATGCTAAAGTCTCATTATTTTCATATATCCCTTTTATCATAAAATTGTCCCTTTTCTTGTATGATCTCTTCTTATATGATTTTCCTCTCGTGTATGTTTAAACAACCCTAATTGTAAATTAAACTGAGGGAGTGATCCTTCGGTAAGGGAAGGTGACCCCTAAAGACAAGATATCGAGATGATCCCTCGGTAAGGGAGGGTGATCGATCGAGATGATCCTTTGATAAGGGAAGGTGATAGCCAAAACGTTCGGGATAAGAACCTTCGATAAGGGAAGGGGACTCTCATTTTTATACCGATTTGAGATCAATACCTTCCATAAAAGCTACAAGTAAGAAAAGAAAAAGTATAAAAGAAAGTTTGATTTTTATTTATCTTTTTTAGAATTTATGTTGATGTTTCATAAGTTATTATCCTATCTATTTTCGCCTATGTTCTTTCCTATTGCCTATATGTTTTATGCTTTACAAGAGGTTCATATTACATGTCGTGCCGTATGACTTTTCTTTTAAAATTTCGCACGTGGGCTGGGGATAGATATGGAGGTGTTACATAGCACTCCTACTGAGACTTTAAGTTCTCATCCCTTCTTTTTTCCCATACTATCTCCAGAAGAACATGGCACAGTGGATAGAGACGACACAGCACCCCTCGAGGGTAACTTCTAAATACGACCCTTCAAAGAACGTGTGGGTTGTTACGACCACTACTACCGTGCTCCAAACTATCTACTTATGTCGTGATTTCGTAGAAAGAGGCCCCCAGCTGCCCGTCATAACCTTCCTAGATACGAACGCTTCAGCACTCAGGAAACGGTCACCCAAGGTGGTATACCTCAAATCAGATTCTGAGACAGAGGAAAAAAACTCGACAGTCCTAGCCAGGAGGAGGACACAATGGAGGAGGATCGCGAGGAGGAGTTGACCTCTTGCAAAAGTCCAAAGGAGGAGTACGTGCCCTATTCCCCCACTTCGACACCTCGTCGGACCTTGATTCACACCACACAACGGAATAGGATCTTGACTGCATGAAAAAATGTTGGACACATGACACAAGGATGGGAGTTTCTTCGATGAAATTAGTTAGGATGCATTAGTTTCTTTTTCATCATAATTACCTTTAGGCACTATCTTCTTTAGAACCGTACTCATGGGAATTTTGTTATGTTTGCTTGAACCTCTTCGAGTGTATTCAAATTTCGTCGTTTCGGTGCTATTCAATTTCTACTCAAAATTTCGCACATATTTTTCTTCCCTTCTTGCATAACGATTAAGTGTACTGGTTTCCTATCAAGTGTGACATACTATTTAAAGGCCTTTTAGTGTGGAAATTAACCTAGGGTGTTACAATACTCACAACAAAACTTGGACAAAATTGTAGAGGATGAGAAGAGCGACGCGTGACCGTAAACGGCTCGTCAATTGGAGTTCTAGAGAGAAAGTTATGGTGGTTTGAAAATCAAGAGGGGTTAGGGTTTTGTCTCTTCTTCCCTCTCTTCTCTTCAACGTGTTTCACACAATAATAGGGGGTGTGGCTGCTGAATGGCCTTAATTAGGCCATATATATGTTGGGTCTTTGCCCCAATTGGGCCCGGTTCACTCGGTTTAACCCGTTGGCCCAAATTTGGGCCAAAACCTTTAGGATTAGAGTTTTAAATCATATTTTAAATATTTCTATCTTCCCAAATTATAAATTCTTATTTCTTAAATTATTCACTTCTAATTAATTTTCTCAGCCACAGTGCCGGACAGATCACAGTCGGTACTACCGGTCAAATTTCCAGTGCGCATTTTTACTCAGAAAACTATGTCATAGTTTTCTGACTCAGAAAATTTCACTGAGTCCAAATATCATATCTAAATTATCAAATTCCGATTGCTAAATTTCCTAACCAAATTCTCTCCTTTTTAATTTATTATTTAATTAATTATGATTCGACCAGGTTTTACATACACACCCTTGTGACCATTATGAACGAGTACCCATTGAACCACCACCACTCCAAAATCATTACTCCCACAACCTACCTAAACTATCGTCCCCCATATATGATAGATAACCCCAACACTATCAACCATCCTTTCTACCACAACCCTTCATGGAAGAACCTTTTCCATCTTCATCAAGTTTTCTCCAATAATCCCAAGAGAGGCACGACTCGATCATGGCTTCCTTAGAAAAAACCTTAGCTCGTTTAACCTAACAACACTCATGCAATCAATGAACTCCCAATGGCAAATGTGGAGAATCAACCGAAGAGCGGAATATGAAAGAGATTCTAAAATCTCAATTGGAGAATGAGAATGGGACATATGTATTTCAAGTGGAGGAAGTAGAGATCCTTGAAGGCAAAGAAATGGTTGAAGATTTAGGAAAAGTTGAGCAAGAAGCAAGCCTCATCATTGACGATGGTTCCGCACCAACCGATGTGCTATTTGAGATTGTTGAATATTTCTTATTGTGTTGTGAAATTGATGATAAGGAGGACTGTGCACAACCTCTGACACATAACTTGAGCAATAAGGAATGTGTAGAAAAAGTTAGTGAACAAGGAATTGAACTTGAGGAAGCTTGTCAAGAGGTGAAAGTTATCAAGGAGGAGTCAAAGGGAATGAAGTTTACATTGCCAAAGCCATCAGATATCTTCCTTCCTTAAGTCACCACCATCCAACACAACATTTGAGTGGTTAAAATTCATATCCCTTAGCTTCATTGTCCTACTTGAATATGGTTTGCTTGAAATAGATGGTCAACTTAGAGCTCTTTGTGAATTCAAGAGCAAAAGAGAGATGGTTAGTGGTTGGCACTACAATTCAAGGCTCATTAAGTTTGAAAGCTCAAGGGTTAAGTACAAAGGGAGGTTCTATGCTCAATTGAAGGGATCTAGGAGGAAGCTTTTGGTATTTAGGGGAGAATTTTAAAATCATATCACTCGGATGGGATCATGATGATCAATTAGATGACGAGTGTAAGAACAAGATTTGGAATTCTGGCATACAAGAGGATCAATTTTGGGGGCTCTTAACTTGTTTGCAACTTCATCAAATCTTGGCATATCTCAATCGAAATCATGGAGATCATTGGAAGTCCAAGCATTGGTGAAAGTTTAAGGACGACTTCAAGCATAAGCCCCCATAACAAGAGCTCACCAAAGTTGTCCAACTTAAGGACTTTAAACAAGAGTGCTAGGTGGGAGACACCCCATCATGGTAACATCCTTTCATCTTCTCTTTTTGTAAATAGTTATTGAATAAGTTGAATTTTCACTTTTAGTTAGGTTTGTTAGATTTTCTTGATAGTTTAGTATGTTAAGTAAGGTTTGGTAGTGTTTTAGTAACTTGTTGGGTGTTTGAAATACTTGGTTTGGTGCAAGAAATTGAAAATTTTTTTAAAAACAGAGCACCTGTCACACATATGCATGACCCCTACGAGTTTACCAAATCATGCGTACGCATGCCCCATGCGTACGCATGACCCCATTCCCGAACCAAAAGAGAATTGTGAGAGTGTTATGCTCATGCACAGTACATGTACAACCTTAAAAAAATTTCATGTAACCTGTATGCATGACTTCCGCGTATGCATAACCCCCTGTTCCATTACTCTTCTTTTCTTCTTTTCTCTCCACTTCTTTTCTTCTTCTTTCTTCTTTTCTCTTTTTTCCTTCATTCAACCACCATCCCTTATCATCATTCACCATCCACCATCATTTCCATTAGTTAGTTAGTTAGTTTGAATTTTTGTTTTATTATATTAAGTTGTTAGTATAGGTTAGATTAGGTGAAAGGTATTGGATTATTAATATGATTTACTGTTTCTTGCTGCTAAATTATTCATTTTTGGATTGTTATACTTTTTTGCTTGGAATCAAATTCTATATCTTAATTTTGCGCATACTAAGTACTTATAACATTGCTTTTAAGAATATTTTTGGATTTTTAAATTGCATGTTGTAGCTAGCTACCATGTAATTTGAATTCACTATCTATTATATGGCAATTGTGTATAATTGATGCATTTTTTGTTAGGTGATGCTTGTTTATGATTGATCTTTATTTACGTCACCTAGTTCATGCATTGAGATTGTGAAATTGTGAAATTGGATCGTAAGCTTACATAGTGATATATTTTTGAGCTTTTTAAACTTTGTGGACCATAATTGCTATGTGATTGATCTCACCTTATATCTCTCTTTTCCTAAGTTGCATAGCACTCATATTTTCCAATTTGTGTCAATTAGGTGATGCGAACAAAAATTCAAGGTGTGTCATTGTTTGATGTGCGAGTTCTATATTTTATTTGGTTCATTGAACTCTCTTGGACATCAACCAATGTCCATTCATTCTCCATTTCACAATCACCTGATTCTTGCTTGAATGCTTTTATTATTCTTTATTACTTGTTTGTTTATCTTAATCTATAAATTTCCTTTGAAGTATCTCAAGCAGTGATGGATCCAAAAATTTTAAATAATGGGGGCAAACATATAGCATATAAAAATAAAAAAATCTTATAAATATATAAAAATATATAAAACGAAAACCTTACTGTGTTTCCAAACTATTGAAGATGTTACTAAGAATCATTGTTGGGTTTTCCAATCACGGGCAGCGTAAAACAAAGCAGACTCACATGCAAATAATAATAATAATAATAATAATAATAATAATAGACTTAGTTACTTACATAAATAAAAGTACAAAATATGTTAATATTTTAATTAATTTTTATTTTAATTTATGTTTGAGAACTAATTATCAAAATAGATATTCAATACAAAATTCTTCAATAGTAAATATTAGAATGGAATAGAAAAAAAATCATAAATAAAACATTTAACTAAATAAATTTATTAATTAAATAATGTTACAATAATATTTTGTTTTATTAAATTAAATTAATATATATTTTTATTTTATACTTTTAGATACAAATTAGAGTTTAATTTTAATGTATTGATAGTGTAAAATATTTTATATAATTGTCCAATTACGTCTATTTTTTTGGATGATCATTCAAGTGAATGTAATCAATATAAAAGATAGTTATTTTTTATAATATAATATTACATAATAGGATATATGTGTAAAATTACTTTACACTAATAGTGTATCAAATTTTAATTCTAAAAGTTTAAAAATATATATAAAATAAATATTTTGACACAAAAATTAATATGTATTTTGTTAATGTGGGGGCAAATACAATTTTTCAATGGGACACATATATATTTATACATATATTTTCTTATATTTCTCCAAAATGCTAGTAGGAGCACTTGACCCAACAACCTAACACATGCATCCGTCCCTGATCTCAAATACACTAAAATGAGTGAAATACATATTTTTTTGTATAATTGTGACATAGCTTTCAATGCTAGTGTGTGTGTTCTAAATCGCGCGTAACTTAGAATTCACACACTATTTTTCTCAATGTCACAAACTGATTAACTCACTTCATTTTAGTGATCACTACCTCATTCCAATAATATATGCTTCATTGTTTTCAAATTTACTCGTCTTACTATATTTTGTTTTATATTCTTCAGGATGAGTCATCATAAGCAATAGGGGAAGCAAAAGTAAGAATATGCAGCAACCAGATGATCTACCAGCTGAAGGTGGTAATCCGTAAAGTCGCCATACCCCCTTGCTCATCTTTGAATGCACGAAGGACCGTGCAAACTTTTAAGTGTGGGAAGGTCGTCCGACCAATCGGCTAATCTTGGGTAAAAAATTTCTAATCCAAACACTTTCACATTTTTTTTATTCTATTACTAGGTCTTTTAGAATTCTTAGTTGCATTTTTCTTGGCTTGTATATATTTTAGAGCTCTATTTGTATTTTTCTTAGTTAATTGCATTTTTTTCATGTATGCATATATATAATAAGCTTAGTCAAAATAATGACATTTTCCAAGAAATTTATCTATAGGGCATTCCACAAATTGATTTGAGTTAAAATATTTTTCATAAAACTTGCTTGAATTATATATTGTGGAGCATAGTTTTTGAGCTAAGAACACACAACCTTTTGAGTTTTGAGCCTAATTGTGTGGTTGCATCATATAACTACTATTTTTATTCTTGTGTGTTATTCTCTTTTTATGATTGTAATATTTGATTTGTTTGATTCTTTATGTCCATTATTCTGTGTATATATACATTTATATGATTGAGGCTTTCATTTCAAATAGCTCACTTATCCAAATAGCCTTACCCTTTTATCCACCATTGTTAGCCAATTTTGAGCATATTTTAATCCCCTTTTATTCTTAATGTTAGCACATTACTAACCCTAAGTGAAAAATAATAAATGTCCTTAATTTGGATTTTTGATTAGCTTAAACTAGTGAGAGTGTATATCATTCAAGTGTGGAGAAATTTGGAAACACAGATTGTGGTAAAAGTGTATTTTGGGTTCTCATTGAAAATTTTGAAAATTTGGTACATATTCATGCATTCAATATTTAAATCATATGCATTAGTCTCTTTTGTATATATTATGTTATTATAAAAAAAAGAAAAAAAGAAAAATAAAATAAGAGAAAAATAAAAAGAAGGGAAAAAAAGAGAAAGAGAAAAATAAGGCAATAAAAAAGGAACAAAATGTCCCAAAGTAAAGTAATTATAACAATGCATATGAGTTGTGATTAAAAAGAGAATGCACGAGTGTGTAAAAAAGTGAATAATGGGTAGTTAGGTTTGTATTTGAATTGTATAGATTGTTATATGTGTTAGGAGAGAGAGTTTAAGTTAATCAAAGACTCAAATTTTAAACTCATTATAACCTAAACCCTAAACCCTAAACCCTAACCCCATTACAACCTTGAAAAAGTACTCATGATAATTGTATGCATGCATTGAATAATTGTTGATTTTTAGATGAAAGACAAATCTTAGAAAGCATGATTAGAGGAGAGTTGAGTGAACCAACCCTATACACTTGAGTGATTAGAGTGTATACACATCCAGTTAGGGGTTCGATTGCTCAATTCTATGTTTCCATCGGTTATTATTCTTTATCTTGCAAGTTGTAAATTATTTTCAATAACTTTAATCAATTATTGGATTTAACTTGGTTGTTCTTGCTTTAGCCCTTATGTTTATATATATGTATTCTTAAAAATTGATTTATTTTGACCAAGTAGTTGCATGCATTTAGGTAGATTGCATATAGATAGTTTATTTTGAATAAGTTTTGCATCCCTTAGTCTTATCCTTCTTGAGTTTAGCATGAGGACATGCTATTGTTTAAGTGTGCGAGGTTAATAAACCACAATTTTATAGTTTATCTTGTATTGAATTTGGTGGATTTTATCAACTTTTCCTATATTTTATCATTGAAATAGCATGGTTTCGTGATTTCTTCCTAAATTATTCCTAATGATTAAAATCATACTTTTTAGGCATTTAAATTACTAAATTTAACTCACTTTTCTCTCATTCGATACCTTGATATATTTTTTTGAATGATTTAAGATTTTGAAAGCAAGGATGTCTTGAAAAAATGAAAAAAAAAAGCATGCAAAATGGGAGAATTCATGAAGAAATGAAGGATTTGCAAGTTGTCAATCATGACCTCATTGTACTAGATCAATCATAACTTGAGTTACAGAGTTCCGAATGAGGCGGTTCTAGTGAAATTAAAAAACTAACATTCGGGGCTTCAAAATGATATGCAATTGTCTATAGTGGACATGGAGTTAAGTCGCGTGACTCACTTAATGCAACATGTGATCCGTGATTTCTAGCCATTCTGGGCCCAACCCAACTCATTTTCTAATGCTATTGAACCAAGGATTGAAGGGGGAGGAACCAAGTAGTGTTAGTTTAGGTTTTTATTATGTTTTTGGTCAATTCTAGAGAGAGAAGCTCTCTTTTCTTTCTAGAATTTAGGGTTTTAGGTTTAGTTCTCTCTTTAGTTTAGAATTTAATTCTTGTTTTAATTTAGTTTTATTTGCAATTTCCTGTTCTAGCTTCGTAGTTCTTGTAGTTTTTACTTGTTACTCTCTTTATTTTTTATACTTATTCATGAATCATTTTTAATTTTGAGTTCTATCAATGCAATTTTGCTGTTTTATGTTCTTTTGATGTTTATTTGAGCTATTGTTATTATTCTCTTATAATTAGTAGTTATAGATTTTATTATTCGTATAATGTGCTATGTGTTTTCTTTTATGCATATTAAGTGTTTGATGAAATACTCTTTTTAGTTTTAGAGTAGATTTTTGTACACTTGGCTTGGGTTGGTAACTTGGTGACTTAGAGTTACTAATGTCCAAGTTGATTGATAATTTGGAGATCTTAACGAGTCTTGTTTTCATTGACGCTAGTCTTTCACTAAGTTAATTAGTGAGTTGGCTAGGACTTATGGATTAGCATTAGTTAAGCCCATTTGACATTCCTCCGATGTTGAGGATGATGACAAAGTGGGTTTGCTCTTATAATTGTCATGTTGTGGTTAGTAACAAGGAAAGTAATCCTTGACCATTAACCCTTGCCAAGATCTTTTTCCTATTTGAATTTCTTTTCCTTTATTAGGTAATTGTCATTTACTTTATTGCTATTTACATTTCTTGTTTATTTCAACCAAAACCCCTGATTCTCTCATAGCCAATAATTGAGCATCCGATTGCAATTTCTAGGGAGAATGACACGGGATTCTTGGTGCACGAAATTGCAATCACACCTTTGCAACTCCGCACAACTAACCAGCAAGTGCACTGGGTCGTCCAAGTAATACCTTACGTGAGTAAGGGTCGATCCCACAGAGATTGCCGGCTTGAAGCAAGGTATAGTTATCTTGTAAATCTTAGTTAGGAGATTAGTGATAAAAATGATTTTGTTGCAAAAAGTAAAAGAGCATGAAATGAATGATACTTGTTATTCAGTAATAGAGGTTGAGGTTTTAGAGATGCTCTGTCTTCTGAATCTCAGCTTTCCTACTATCTTTCTATCTCAAACGCGCAAGGCTCCTTCTATGGCAGGCTGTATGTTGGTGGATCACCATTGTCAATGGCTACCATCCGTCCTCTCAGTAAAAATGGTCTAGGTACAGTTTTTGTATGGCTAATCATCTGTCGATACTTACTTGTATCGGAATAGGATCTCTTTATCCTTTTGCACACTGTCACTACGCCCAATATTCGTGAGTTTGAAGCTCGTCACAGTCATCCCTTCCCATACCCTACTCGGAATACCACAGACAAGGTTTAGACTTTTTGGATCTCAAGAATGCTGCCAATTGGTTCTAGCCTCTACCACGAAGGTTTTAATCTCATGTATTCGAATGCTCTGTTGTTAGGAGAGGCAAGTCAAACTTGTGGATCAGAAACCCAATAGATACGCACTCAAGCTATCGCCCAATGACTACGTTGAGCTTAGATAGAATGGAAGTGGTTGTCAAGCACGCGTTCATAAGTTTGAGAATGATGATGATTGTCACGGATCATCACATTCATCCTATTGAAGTACGAGTGAGTATCTTAGAACGGAAGCAAGCGTGATTGAATAGAAAACAGTAATAATTGCATTAATTCATTGAAACACAGCAGAGCTCCTCACCCCCACCTATGGGGTTTAGAGACTCATGCCGTAGAAGATACAATATCAAATGTAAAAATGTCATAAGTTCCTAAATGTATCTCTAAAAGTAGTTTTTATACTAAACTAGTAACCTAAGTTTACAAAAAAGTAGTAACTAAGTGCAAATAGTGCAGAAATCCACTTTCGGGATCCACTTGGTGAGTATTTGGGCTGAGCTTTGAAGATTTCACATGCATAGGCTATTTTTGGAGTTAAATGCCAGCTTTGGATCCAATTTGGGCGTTTAACTCCAGTTTTGGTGCCACGCCAGAAATGGGTTTCTGGCAAAGGGTTTCTGGCTGGCATTAAATGCCAGTTTGGGCCATCAAACCTCGGGCAAAGTATGGACTATTATACATTTCTGGAAAGCCCAAGATGTGTACTTTCCAATGCATATGAGAGCGCGCCAATTGGGCTTCTGTAGCTCCAGAAAATTCATTTTCAGTGCACGAGGGACAGAATCCAACAGCATCTGCAGTCCTTTCTCAGCCTCTGAATCAGATTTTTGCTCAGGTCCCTTAATTTCAGCCAGAAAATACCCGAAGTTACAGAAACACACACAAACTCATAGTGAAGTCTAGAAATGTGATTTTTGAATAAAAATTAATAAAAACAAAACAAAAAGTGAATAAAACATGCTAAAAACTATATGAAAACACTACCAAAAAGCGTATAAAATATCCGCTTATCACAACACCAAACTTAAACTGTTGTTTGTCCCCAAGAAACTAGACAAATAAAATAGGATAAAAAGAAGATTATGGTGCAATAACATCTCAGAGTCTTTAATGAAGCTCAAATTCAAATTAGATGAGCGGGGTTTAGAGCTTTTTGCTTTTGAATAGTTTTGGCATCTCATTTTATCCTTTGAAGTTCAGAATGATTGGCATCCATGAGAACTCAGAATTCAGATAGTGTTATTGATTCTCCTAATTAAGTATGTTGATTCTTGAACACAGCTACTTATGAGTCTTGGCTGTGACCCTAAGCATCTTGTTTTCGAGTACCACCAGATACATCAATGCCACAGACACATAACTGAGTGAACCTTTTCAGATTGTGACTCAGCTTTGCTAGAGTCCCCAGTTAGAGGTGTCCAGAGTTCTTAAGCACACTCTTTTGCTTTGGATCACAACTTTAACCACTCAGTCCCAAGCTTTTCACTTGGACCTTCATGACACAAGCACATGGTTAGGGACAGCTTGATTTAGCAGCTTAGGCCAGGATTTTATTCCTTTGGGCCTTCCTATCCACTGATTCTCAAAGCCTTGGATCCTCTTTACCCTTGCTTTTTAGTTTAAAGGGTTACTAGCTTTTTCTGCTTGCTTTTTCTTTTTCTTTCTTTTTTTTTCTCTTTTTTTTCACCTATTTTGTATTTTTCACTACTTTTTCTTGCTTCAAGAATCAATTTTATGATTTTTTAGATTATCAATAACATTTCTCTTTTTTTCATTGTTCTTTCAAGAGCCAACAATTTTAACATTCATAAACTTCACTATAAAAAAATGCACTGTTCAAGCATTCATTCAGAAAGCTAAAGTAATGTCACCACATATAAATAATTTGAATTTTTCTTATTTTGTACTCAAAATATTTACACCTTTGCTCTTCTAAAAAAATTTACTATTTTATTCATGTTTGATGATGATAAGAGGAGTAAATTATACCCAAATTGATAAAAATAATACTAATGCTCATGCAACTCTAATACTAATACTCATGCAGTCCTAAAATAGGTCTCTAATAATAGAAGTTTTCACAGAGTTAGGACTCAATAACCTTTATTTTGAGAGAGAGGTGTTCCTTCAATTTGTGGGATGGCTAGCTCATCAAAAGACATTTTCTGGCACTTTAGTTCCTGTATCTCACTCCCTTGCTTCTCCTGTTCATTGAGCAGTTTGCAGAGCATACTGTTCTGATTCTGCTGCTCTTCTTTGAGTTGATCTATAGTTTCTTGTAGCTTGGTGACAGATACTTCTAAGCGGGTCTAATAGTCAAATTGAAGAATTTCTGGGAGGAGCTCATGCGCCCTCCTCTTGATGAGGTTGTCTTGAACTTGAGGTCCATCCATTACCTTTTTGGTGATTGGGCGTTCAACTGGGATGTACTCATCCACTCCTATCTTCACCCACGCATTTTTACATAACAGACTGATCAAGCTTGGGTAAGCCAATTCATCCTCAGTGGATTCCTTATTTGCAAATATGTAAATCTCACAGGGAATCAGCTGATGAACCTCCACTTCTTTTTCCAGCATAATACAGTGAATCATCACTGCCCTTTTGATAGTGACTTTAAAATGGTTACTGGTGGGAAGTATAGGACGCCCAATGAAATCTAGCCAGTCCCTAGCGACTGGTTTGAGATCTCCTCTCTTCAGCTGGTTTGGGACACCTTTTGAGTTGGTTATCCACTTGGTTCCAGGGAGGCATATGTCCTCTAGAACTTGATCCAACTTTTTATCCTTAGCCATTCTTCTATTAAAGGATTCTAGATCATCTTGTAGCTGAGGAAGTTTGAGGACTTCTCTCACTTTATCAAGATGGAAGTAAATAACCTTTCCTCTTACCACAGTTTGAAAGGTGTGGAAGGCAGTGATGACAAGTCATCTTAGCCTAGTTTCACTAGTCTTTTTCTTTGTTTTAATTAGGTTTTATGTACTTTCTTGCATTCTAAGTAAGTGATTTGGAATGGAAATGCATGGTTTCTTTGAATCAAACAACCACCATATAATTGATGCTAAATCATGAGGTTTAGGCTAAATTTAATTGCATTTTAATGATTTATAAACCTTGTGAATTTGGTGATACTTTGATTGGTTGTTTTGATTAATTGTAGGTGAAGAAAAGAAGAAAACGTGGCCTAAAAAGTGTGGCTCAAGAAAGAAAGTGTGGCAAAGAAAGGAGGAAGTGTGGCGCATGAAACCTTGAAGCTCACTCCAAGAGTACAATGCTCACTAAGTGAGCACTACACTCACTCCCATGGGACCAAGGCACAATGCTCTGCTCACTTTGTGAGCTGAGCACAATAGGAAGCCAAGAAACAAAGAAAAGAAAAACAATGCTCAGCTCACCAAATGAGCATTGTCGAAAGCATTGAGGAATAATTCAAAGAAAAGAAGTTGCAAAGTGCATGCCCCAAGACTTGAACCCATGACCAAAGGGGTGATGGAGGCGCTACTCACAAGAAAAATAAGCCAAAAATAGGCAAAATGCCACCTCCAGGATTCAAACTCAACACCTCAAGGAAGCAAGGAGCAAGGCACCACAAGGAAACCAGGGAAAAGCTCCAGCGCATGCATTCAGCAAGTTTCAAACCAAGGACCTCTCCTTGTGAGCGCCAATGCTCAGCTCACTTAGTGAGCAGAGCGCTACTTCTTGTTGCAAGGAGGCACATCTTGGCACGGCCAGGAAGGAGTGAAGCGCACCAAATTTGGCACGGTCCAAGGGCAGCGCACCAAGGCACCAATGCTCAGCTCACAAGTTGAGCTGAGCATT
>NC_029780.3:31785607-31812920 GCF_000817695.3 Arachis duranensis
CTTCTAACAGCAAGTTTAGCAAGCCTTTGAGGAAAGATGTATATTATGTAACAGCAATAATATTTGAGTTATCATTGTCTGCATAAAGATCCCATAAATTAAGTTCTGCTATATGCCTAATAAGGATATGTGTTCTTTTCTTATTCATGTCATTTACTCTTAGTTTTGATGCTTGCTTGGGGACAAGCAAGATTTAAGTTTGGTGTTGTGATAACAAGTCATCATATACCCATTTTTTAGGCTAATTTCACTTGTTTTATTAGTCTTTATGCACTTTCTTGCATCCTAAGTAAGTGATTTTGAGTGAAAATGCATAACTTCTTTAAATCAAACAACCACCATGAAATTAATGTTAACTCATGAGGTTTAAGCTAATTTTAATTGAATTTTAATTGATTTATAAGCCTTATGAATTTAGTGATACTTGGAGTGGTTGTTTTGGTTTATTTTAGGTGAAGAAAAGAATAAAAGAGAAAAGCGTGGCCTAAGAAAGCGTGACCGAAGGAGAAGAAAACGTGGTCAAAGGAAGGAGAAGTGTGCCGCATGTAAAGATGGGAGGCAAGCATTGCCCTCCACAAGGGCACACTGCCCTCTAGGAGGGCAACATAAGGGAACAAAGCATAAAAGGCAACTCTGCCCTGCCCACTACAAGGGCAGAGCACAAATTTGTGCCTTGGAATCAAGAAGAACAAAACCTTGCCCTGCCCTCCACAAGGGCAGTATCAGGCTCACCAAGAGAAGAAAATCAAAGAAAAATGTCTACAATGCTTGCCACAAGAGTTGAACACGGGACCATGAGGAAGCAAGGAACTAGGCTCCATTATGGTGCCAAGAAAGCCAAGGAAATTGAGTAGCGTGTGTTCCTGCCATGATTCGAACGCGGGACTTCAGTTTGGAAACACTGCCCTGCCCTCCGCGAGGGCAGGGCAGCATTTTGTCGTGGCATGAATCTGGCACACCAAGGCACGATTCTGGCGCACCACAGCACAATTCTGGCGCACCAACATTTTCTGCCCTGCTCTCCGCGAGGGCAGGGCAGCATCCTGCGCACCAAGGCACCATTCTGGCGCACCACGCACGCACCAAGCACCAAATCCGGCCCTGCTCTCCACAAGGGCAGGGCAGCCTCCTGGAAGCTATTATTTTTGGGCCGAAAATTAAATTAAAAATCCAATTTAATTCATTTCTTCACCAAATCAAAAGCCCATCCAAATCCCAAAATCCAAGAATAGAAAGTGTATAAATAGGAGCTAGTTTGATGTAATTAAAAACCCTTTTTTCTTTTTTTATTTTTTCTAGAACCTTCAGACTTCATTTGGAATTTTCCTTTTTACTTGCATTTTTAATTTTGAACTTTGGAATTTCTGAGAGAATTGGGAAGGAGAATTGATCTCTCTTCTTCCTTGTTCTTGCTTGAGCACTCTTTACTTTTCTTGCTTTGGATCTTGGGTGAAGAATTGAAGAAATTCTGTTTCAATCTCACCTTGTGATCTCTTGTTTTACTTTTCTGTAGAATTGAATTTCAATCTCTATTTACTGCTTCATCTTCTACTCTTTCTGCAATTTACTTTCCTTCATTTCTTTTGCAATTGCTCTTGTTGGATCAAGGAAGGATTTGAGATCTAGACTTGTTATCTAGTCTCTTCCACTCCTGAGATCTTGAACCACCTTTAAATTGCTGCAAATTAAGCACTGCTTCTCTATTCTAAATTTTCCAAGGCATTTCACTCTTCTGTTTGAGACCCACTTCAATTCAATTCATCTTTTGCTTTTCTGTTTGTTGCAATTTACCTCTGCTTGTTTAAATTCTGAAATCCCAATTCCCAATCCCTTTTATGATTCAAGCAATTTACATTTCTTGCACTTTAAGTTTTAGCCATTTACATTTCTTGCAATCTAGGTTTCTGCACTTTATATTACTTGCATTTTAAGCTTCAGCTTCTTTTACTTTCCTGCTATTTAATTTACTGCAATTTCTCCCCTCTCCCTTTACATTTCAAGCAATTTAGCTTCTGTTAATGATAAACCACTCAACCAATACTTGATTCGCTTGACTAAATCAACCACTAAACGAAAATTGCTCAATCCTTCAATCCCTGTGGGATTGACCTCACTCTAAGTGAGTTTTACTACTTGATGCGACCCGGTACACTTGCCGGTGAGTTTTGTGTTGGATCATTTTCCACACATCAAGTTTTTGGCGCCGTTGCCGGGTATTGAATTAGATTGATAATGATTAAGTGAGGTGGTGATCTAGATCAAGCACTTTTTCTTTATTTTTCTCTAATTTTGACTAACCCACTAACTGTTTGAATTTTTGGCTAAACTAACACTAACTTTGCTCTCTCAGTAGAGTACATTGCTTTTCTGGTTCTGTGTCCGTTTCTTGTTGTTCTGTACAACAAAAGCAATTTTCTTCTGATTTTCTCTCAAAGCCTATTAACTGTTTGACACATTGTGTCAACTAATCCTCTGACTACATTCTGGCATGAGAATATCCAATTTTCGTTTGGATTGTTTGTGATTGTGCAGATCATGGAGGAAAGGAATCCTACAGTAAGAGGAGAAAAACTGAGGCATTATGATTTTCAGCCTCCATAATCAAAGAGCAAGATGTCAAGCTAGTGACAATAAAAGAGCGCTTGTTGGGAGGCAACCCAACCGGAGGTAACTTTCTTTTCATATATGTTTCAATAAAAAGGTTAATTAGCTTTATCTATATTGCAAGAAGCTAAGTTTGGTGTTGCACACCAAAACAATATAAGGGGGAATGAAGGATTCTAAGTTTGGTATTCCACCAAAATCTTATCATAAAACATACTCTCACCTTCTGCATAATGCTAGCTTCAAGCATTTAGATAAACTAGTTAACTATTTTGCTGTTTCCTAGTTTTCAGTTTTATTACCTTTAGCAAAGAAAAAAAAGGAATTTCACATATGGTTAATTTGATGCATGAGAATCACTGGCAAGGTACTAAGTTTGGTGTTCCCACACCAAAGTAAGTTCAAAAGCCCACAAATAATCAATGCATGCTAACCATTTTTCAAGTGCTTGGGGAACAAGCAACTTTCAATATCACTGCAGAGCATCATACAAACTTTTGAAAAGGTTAAGCATCATCAATCAAAGAGATGAAAGAGGAATGTGAAGACCAGCAATGATGATGATAAGGAGGAGGAAAGCAAGTAAACTCCAAAAGGTTGTATTGTTAAGTGATTATTTTACATCAGATATTGCTGTGATTGAAAGTAATATTATATCCCTGTTTGTCTGTCTGATTAGTACAGTTCTCTATAATTCAATAATTAAGATGCTTGATTATTCACAACACTATACTTTTCAAACTTGCGTGCACTCAAGATTTCAAAAAAAAAAGGAGGCACCACATGACAGTTCTTTGAAAAGAAGGATTGAGGAATTAAACAATTTTGAGGCAAGTAAAAGATTAGGAGAAGTGGTGGTTCTAGTTGTGTGACTATGCATTGAGGTTGCATGCTTATGAAAACTTGTATGGAAGCTCATAGGCAGGACATAAAGTTCAAAGAAGTATTGTGGAGATTCTCAAACATTTATTGATCCAAGAAGCAGCAATCAAAAGAAAAATAAAGAAAACATAAAAACAAAAAGAACATGGCCCAAGGCTCTGAGCATCAATTACTAGGCAGAAAAGAAGAAAGAAACAAGAACTCAAAGAGTTGTTATTCTAGTAAATGCTTGTGGTCGAATTGTGTCAAATAGAGAGGCTTGAGCAAGTAAATCCTTAGGGGTGCTTTAACACCTAATACCTTAAAACCAACTGGTTTAGGAGTATTGATTGAAAGCTTATCTAAAGAGCCACTTTGAGACATGACACTTAGAGTCAAGGCCAAAGCACATAAAAATATAAGCTGCTTCAAGGTGATTACCTATAGAGAGATCTCCATGATACCATTTGGATGAAAGTTCTAAGACCTAAAGACTTCCAAGATGTGGGGACTAGTAAGCACTGAAATCCTTGCATGAGCATATAATTGAGAGTTCACCCCATTTTCACTTAATCACTTCACTCACATGATAGCACATGTTATTCTTTAAATCCATTCTGATTGAAAGAACCTTTGAGCATAATTCTTTTCTTGCTTGGGACAAGCAAGTTTTAAGTTTGGTGTTGTGATGACAAGTCATCTTAGCCTAGTTTCACTAGTCTTTTTCTTTGTTTTTATTAGGTTTTATGCACTTTCTTGCATTCTAAGTAAGTGATTTGGAATGGAAATGCATGGTTTCTTTGAATCAAACAACCACCATATAATTGATGCTAAATCATGAGGTTTAGGCTAAATTTAATTGAGTTTTTAATGATTTATAAACCTTGTGAATTTGGTGATACTTTGATTGGTTGTTTTGATTAATTGTAGGTGAAGAAAAGAAGAAAACGTGGCCTAAAAAGTGTGGCTCAAGGAAGAAAGTGTGGCAAAGAAAGGAGGAAGTGTGGCGCATGAAACCTTGAAGCTCACTCCAAGAGTACAAATGCTCACTAAGTGAGCACTACACTCACTCCCATGGGACCAAGGCACAATGCTCTGCTCACTTTGTGAGCTGAGCACAATAGGAAGCCAAGAAACAAAGAAAAGAAAAACAATGCTCAGCTCACCAAGTGAGCATTGTCGAAAGCATTGAGGAATAATTCAAAGAAAAGAAGTTGCAAAGTGCATGCCCCAAGACTTGAACCCATGACCAAAGGGGGTGATGGAGGCGCTACTCACAAGGAAAATAAGCCAAAAATAGGCAAAATGCCACCTCCAGGATTCGAACTCAACACCTCACGGAAGCAAGGAGCAAGGCACCACAAGGAAACCAAGGAAAAGCTCCAGCGCATGCATTCAGCAAGTTTCGAACCAAGGACCTCTCCTTGTGAGCGCCAATGCTCAGCTCACTTAGTGAGCAGAGCGCTACTTCTTGTTGCAAGGAGGCACATCTTGGCACGGCCTGGAAGGAGTGAAGCGCACCAAATTTGGCACGGTCCAAGGGCAGCGCACCAAGGCACCAATGCTCAGCTCACAAGTTGAGCTGAGCATTCCCCTGATGCTTGGCACGGTGCAAGGCAAATCCACACAAGGCCTCAATGCTCAGCTCAACTTGTGAGCTGAGCATCCTCCTGGGAGCACATCTCAACTTGGGCTAAAATTCAATTAAAAATCCAACTTAATTCATTTCTTCACCAAATCAAAAGCCCATCCAAATCCCAAAATCCAAGAATAGAAAGTGTATAAATAGGAGCTAGTTTGATGTAAAGAGAATTTTACTTTTCTACAGAATTGAATTTCAATCTCTATTTACTGCTTCATCTTCTACTCTTTCTGCAATTTACTTCCCTTCATTTCTTTTGCAATTGCTCTTGTTGGATCAAGGAAGGATTTGAGATCTAGACTTGTTATCTAGTCTCTTCCACTCCTGAGATCTTGAACCACCTTTAAATTGTTGCAAATTAAGCACTGCTTCTCTGTTCTAAATTTTCCAAGGCCTTTCACTCTTCTGTTTGAGACCCACTTCAATTCAATTCATCTTCTGCTTTTCTGTTTGTTGCAATTTACCTCTGCTTGTTTAAATTCTGAAATCCCAATTCCCAATCCCTTTTATGATTCAAGCAATTTACATTTCTTGCACTTTAAGTTTCAGCCATTTACATTTCTTGCAATCTAAGTTTCTGCACTTTATATTACTTGCATTTTAAGCTTCAGCTTCTTTTACTTTCCTGCTATTTAATTTACTGCAATTTCTCCCCTCTCCCTTTACATTTTCAAGCAATTTAGCTTCTGTTAATGATAAACCACTCAACCAATACTTGATTCGCTTGACTAAATCAACCACTAAACGAAAATTGCTCAATCCTTCAATCCCTGTAGGATCGACCTCACTCTAAGTGAGTTTTACTACTTGATGCGACCCGGTATACTTGCCGGTAAGTTTTGTGTTGGATCGTTTTCCACACATGAGGCAGTTCCCTCCATTCTTTGCTTATCTGTCATCCACATATTTGCATAGAATTCATGAATCATGTTTCTTCCAACATGTATCTCAGGATTAGCCAGGATTTCTCAGCCTATATTTCAAATCTGCTCTTGGATCTCTGGATATTCCTCTTCTTTCAGATCGAATTTGACTTCCAGGATCACTAATCTTTGGCACACAATTTTTAAAGTAATGGTCTGCATGTTCTTTGGTGCAAAACCTCTCATGTATCCAAGGTTTTGGATTGTTTTCTTTCTTTCCTCTTCGAGTGGTTTGTTTTCCTTTAGGGGCCATGATCTTGGTCTGTTTTGACTCAGTGATCACGGAAAAACACACCAAATTTAGAGGTTTGCTTGTCCTCAAGCAAAAGAAAGAAAGAGGAGGAAGAGAGGGAGAAATAGATTCGTATGATGGGTGTAGGAAGGTGGCCGAATGTGTTTTAAAAAGGGGGAATGGATTTCAATTTTTTTTGAAAAAGAAAAGATAGAAAGATATCATTTGATAAAAGATAAACATGATGTGGAAAAGATAGAATTTGAAAATTTAAAAATATGAAAAAGATATAAGGAAGTAAAATCTGAATTTTTGTTAATGCATAAAAAAATAAAAGATAATATGGATGAATGAAAAAGATTTGGGAAGAAATTGTAGAGATAAATGAGTTTTAAAAGATGTTTTGAAAAAGAGTTGAAAAGGAATTGTAAAGATTTTATAAGATTATTAATTTTTTTGAAATGGGGATTGAAAGATGAAGATTTGAAATATTTTTATGCAGAAAATTATGAATTAAAATAAGAAAATTTGAAAAAATTTGAATTAGAAACGAAATTCCCTCCCCCTTGCTGTTCTGGCGTTAAACGCCCAGAATGATAGCCATTTTGGCGTTTAACGCCCATCTGGTGGCCACTTTGGGCATTTAACGCCCAGCCATGTACCCTGGCTGGCGTTAAACACCAAAAAGCCTTTGTCACTAGGCATTTTTCTAAACGCCCAGGAGGCTGCTGTTTCTGGCGTTTAACGCCCAGTTTGCTACCATTACTGGCGTTAAATGCCAGTAAGCTTCTTTTCCATTGGCTTTTCTATTTTTCTATTTTGGACTCTTCTGTTACTCTGTAAACCTCTGCAAATGACCATATACCTTAAAAATAAATTATATTAAACTCGTATAATTATTATTTAAATAATAACACCTTTGCTAATGGCTGGGTTGCCTCCCAACAAGTGCTTCTTTACTGTCTTTAGCTGGACTTTACTGAGCTTTAATCCAGTCTTAGTCTTGAGCATTCTTGCTCAACATTACCTGCAAGATAATGCTTGACTCTCTGTCCGTTAACAATGAACTTTTTGTTAGAGTCAATGTCTTGAAGCTCTACATATCCATATGGTGACACACTTGTAATCACATATGGTCCCTTCCACCGGAATATCAGTTTCCCAGGGAACAGTCTGAGCCTAGAGTTAAATAGCAGAACCTTCTGTCCTGGCTCAAAGACTCTAGATGATAGCTTTCTGTCATGCCACCTTTTTGCTTTCTCCTTGTAAATTTTAGTATTTTCGAAAGCATTGAGTCTGAACTCTTCTAGCTCATTCAACTGGAGTATTCTCTTCACTCCAGCTACCTTAGTATCAAGGTTTAAGAACCTGGTTGCCCAGAAGGCCTTGTGTTCCAGTTCCACTGGCAGATGACAGGCTTTTCCATACACAAGCTGGTATGGAGAGGTTCCTATAGGAGTCTTGAATGCGGTTCTGTATGCCCACAGAGCATCATCCAGACTTCTTGCCCAATCCCTTCTACGGGTATTTACAGTCCGTTCCAGGATTCGTTTTAGTTCTCTATTTGAGACTTCAGCCTGCCCATTTGTCTGTGGATGATATGGAGTTGCCACTTTGTGGTTAATTCCATATCAGATCAAAGTAGAGTCAAGCTGTTTATTGCAGAAATGAGTGCCTCCATCACTGATCAGTACTCTGGGGACACCAAACCTACTGAAGATATGCTTTCGGAGGAATTTCAGCACTATCTTAGTATCATTAGTGGGTGTTACAATTGCCTCTACCCATTTAGATACATAGTCTATTACCACCAGAATATAAGTGTTTGAATATGATGCTGGGAAAGGTCCCATGAAGTTAATACCTGGTGCACGAAATTGTGATCTCAATGGCACCAACAGCTTGGTACGCACAATTGTAATCTCAACACTTTTTTCACAACTTCGCACAACTAACCAGCAAGTGCACTGGGTCGTCCAAGTAATAAACCTTACGTGAGTAAGGGTCGATCCCACGGAGATTGTCAGCTTGAAGCAAGCTATGGTCATCTTGTAAATCTCAGTCAGGCAAATTCAAATGGTTATGGAGTTTTGATAATTAAAAGATAAAGAAAACATAAAATAAAGATAGAGATACTTATGTAATTCATTGGTGTGAATTTTAGATAAGCGTATGGAGATGCGTTGTTCCTTTTGAATCTCTGCTTTCCTATTGCCTTCATCCAATCCTTCATACTCCTTTCTATGGCAAGCTGTATGTTGGGTGTCACCGTTGTCAATGGCTACTTCCCGTCCTCTCAGTGAAAATGGTCCTCTATGGTTTCTGTACGGCTAATCAACTGTCGGATTGCTCGTCTCGGATGAAAAATACCATGCACAGATATCGTATGGCTAATCAATTGTTGGTTCTCGATCGTGTAGGAATAGGATTTACTATCCTTTTGCATCTATCATCACGCCCTATAGTCGCAAGTTTGAAGCTTGTCACAGTCATCCCATCCCAGATCCTACTTGGAATACCATAGACAAGGTTTAGACTTTTCGGATCTCAAGAATGCTGCCAATGGATTCTAGCCTATACCACAAAGACTCTAATCTCGGATTCAGATGCCCCATTGTCAGTGGGGAGTCGATGTGAATCATTGATTAGAAACCCAAGAGATATACATTCAAGCTTGTCTTCATGTAAAACGGAAGTGGTTGTCAATCACGCATTCATAAGTGAGAATGGTGATGAGTGTCACATAATCATCGCATTTATCATGTTCTTGTGTGTGAATGGATATCTTGGAATAAGAATAAGCATGAATTGAATAGAAAATAGTAGTACTTTGCATTAATACTCACGAAACAGTAGAGCTCACACCTTAATATATGATGTGTAGAAACTCTACCGTTGAAAATACATAAGTGAAAATAGGGTAGGCATGGCCAAATGGCCAGCCTCCCAAAACATGAACAATGGTTCAAAGATGTTCTAAAATCTCCCTAATACAATAGTAAAAAGTTCTATTTATACTAAACTAGTTACTAGGGTTTACAGAAATAAGTAAATGATGCAGAAATCCACTTCTGGGCCCACTTGGCGTGTTCTTGGGCTGAGCATTGAAAATTTTACGTGTAGAGGTCTTCTTTGGAGTTAAATGCCAGTTTGTAACTTGTTTATGGTGTTTGACTCTAGCTTGCAACTTGTTTCTGGCGTTTAAGGCCAAAATAGGCCAGAAAGTTGGCGTTGAACGCCAGTTTGCGTCATCTAAAATCGGGCAAAGTATGGACTATTATATATTGCTGGAAAGCCCTGAATGTATACTTTCCAACGCAATTGATAGCGCGCCCTTTGAGTTTCTGTAGCTCCAAAAATTCCATTTCGAGTGCTGGGAGGTCAGAATCCAACAGCATCAGCAGTCCTTTATCAGTCTCTGAATCAGATTTTTGCTCAGGTCCCTCAATTTCAGCTAGAAAATACCTGAAATCACAGAAAAACACACAAACTCATAGTAAAGTCCAGAAATGTAAATTTTGCTTAAAAACTAATAAAAATATACTAAAAAGTAAATAAAACATACTAAAAACTATATAAAAATAATGACAAAAAGCGTATAAATTATCCGCTCATCATAGCACCAAACTTAAATTGTTGCTTGTCCCCAAGCAACTGAAAACAAAATAGGATAAAAAGAAGAGAATATACAATGAATCCCACAATATCAATGAAACTTTGTCCCAATTAGATGAGCGGGGCTAGTAGCTTTTTGCTTCTGAATAGTTTTGGCATCTCACTTTATCCTTTGAAATTCATAATGATTGGCATCTATAGGAACTCAGAATTTTAGATAGTGTTATTGATTCTCCTAGTTCAGTATGTTGATTCTTGAACACAGCTACTTTTTGAGTCTTGGCTGTGGCCCTAAGCACTTTGTTTTTCAGTATTACCACCAGATACATAAATGCCACAGACACATAACTGGGTGAACCTTTTTAGATTGTGACTCAACTTTGCTAAAGTCCCCAGTTAAAGGTGTCCAGAGTTCTTAAGTACACTCTTTTTGCTTTGGATCATGACTTTAACCACTCAGTCTCAAGCTTTTCACTTGGACCTTCATGCCACAAGCACATGGTTAGGAACAGCTAAATTTAGCCACTTAGGCCTAGATTTTTTTTCCTTGGGCCCTCCTATCCATTAATGCTCAAAGCCTTGGATCCTTTTTACCCTTGCCTTTTGGTTTTAAGGGCTATTGGTTTTTTCTGCTTGCTTTTTCTTTTTCTTTCTTTCTTTTTTCACCACTTTTTTTCGCAAGCTTTCTTATTCACTGCTTTTTCTTGCTTCAAGAATCAATTTCATGACTTTTTTCAGATTATCAATAACATTTCTCTTTGTTCATCATTTTTTCAATAGCCAACAATTTTAACATTCATAAAATTCACTATAAAAATATGCACTGTTCAAGCATTCATTCAGAAAACAAAAAGTATTGCCACCACATCAAAATAATTAAACTAATTTCAAGATAAAATTTGAAATCCAAGTACTTCTTGTTCTTTTCTAATTAAGCACATTTTTCATTTAAGAGAGGTGAAGGATTCATGGAATTATTCATAGCTTTAAGACATAGACACTTGACACTAATGATCATGTAATAAAGATACAAAACATAGCCAAACATAAAGCTCAAAAGCGAAACAGAAAAATAAATAGACAAGGAGATTAAGGAATGAGTCCACCTTAGTGAGGGTGGCGTCTTCCTCTTGAAGAACCAATGGTACTCTTGAGCTCCTCTATGTCTTTTCCTTGCCTTTGTTGCTCCTCCCTCATAGCTCTTTGATCTTCTCTGATCTCATGAACTTCCACTTCCTCCCTAATCATGATACTATGGATCATGATGGTCTGATCCACAGTCACTTCAGATCGGTTGCTAGTAGGAATGATGGAGCGTTGGATGAACTCCAACCATCCACTAGCCACGGGCTTAAGGTTCGGTCTTCTCAATTGAACCGGATTGCCTCTTGAGTCTCTTTTTCATTGAGCTCCTTCCACACATATGTCCATGAGGACTTGGTCTAACCTTTGATCAAAGTTGACCCTTCTAGTGTAGGTGCATGCGTTTTCTTGCATCATTGGCAAGTGGAATGCCAACCTTACATTTTTTGGATTGAAATCTAAGTATTTCCCCCGAACTATTGTGAGCCAATTCTTTGGGTTCGGGTTTATACTTTGATCATGGTTCCTAGTGATCCATGCATTGGCATAGAACTCTTGAACCATTAAGATTCTAACTTGTTGAATGGGGTTGGTAAGAACTTCCTAACCTCTTCTTCGGATCTCATGTCGGATCTCCAGATACTCATTTTTCTTGAGCATGAAAGGAACAACAGGGATCACTTTCTTCTTGGCCACAACTTCATAGAAGTGGTCTTGATGGACCTTTGAGATGAATCTCTCCATCTCCCATGACTCGGAGGTGGAAGCTTTTGCCTTCCCTTTCCTCTTTCTAGAGGTTTCTCCGGTCTTAGGTGCCATAAATGGTTATGGAAAAATAAAAAGCAATGCTTTTACCATACCAAACTTAAAAGGTTTGCTCGTCCCCGAGCAAAAGAAGAAAGTAAGAAGGGGGATAAGAAGAAAATAAAGGAGATGGAGGGAGATAGAGGTTCGGCCAAGGGGATAGGAGAGTGTTTGTGATGTGTGAAATTGAAGGAGTGAAAAGGGGTATTTATAGGGAAATCCCTGCTCCAATTAGGCGTGTAAACACCCTTAGTGTGCAATCCTGGTGTTTAACACCAGACTGCTGCTTGTTTCTGGTGTTAAATGCCAGCTTTTATTCCTTTCCTGGCGTTAAACGCCAAGCTGCAACATGTTTCTGGCGTTTAACACCAGCTTGTTGCTTCTTTCTGGCGTTTAATGCCAGTCTGGTGCTTCTTTCTGGCGTTTAAGGCCAGTCTGGTGCCAAACTAGGCGTTTAAACTCCAGTAAGTTTCTCCTCCAGGGTGTGCTATTTTTAATGCTATTTTTTATTTTTCTTTAATTTTTTGCAGTTGTTTTTGTGACTCCACATGATCATCAACCTAAAAAAAAGAAAATAACATAGAAAAATATAATTGGGTTGCCTCCCAATAAGTGCTTCTTTAATGTCAATAGCTTGACAGTGAGCTCTCATGGAGCTTCACAGATATTCAGAGCATTGTTGGGGCCTTCCAACACCAAACTTAGAGTTTGGTTGTGGCCTCCCAACATAAAACTTAAAGTTTGACTGTGGAGATTTTGTTTGACTCTGTATTGAGAGAAACTTTTCTTGCTTCCTCTCCATGGTTACAGAGGGAGATTCTTGAGTTTTAAACACAAGGTAGTCCTCATTCAATTGAAGGATCAACTCTCCTCTGTCCACATCAATCACAGCTTTTGCTGTGGCTAGGAAGGGTCTTCCAAGGATGTTGGATTCATCCTTATCCTTCCCAGTGTCTAGGATTATGAAATCAGCAGGGATGTAAAGGCCTTTGACCTTTACTAGCACGTCCTATACCTGTCCATAAGCCTTTTTCATGGATTTGTCTGTCATCTTTAATGAGAATTTGGCAGCCTGTAACTCAAAGATTCTCAGTTTCTCTATTACAGAGAGTGGCATTAAGTTTATGACTGACCCCAGGTCACACAGAGCCTTCTCAAAGGTCATGGTGCCTATGGCACAGGACTTAAAAATTTATTAGGATCCTGTTTCTTTTGAGGTAATGTTTGCCTAACCAAGTCATTCAGTTCATTGGTGAGCAAGGGGGGTTCATCCACCCAAGTCTCATTACCAAATAACTTGGCATTCAGCTTCATGATTGCTCCAAGGTACTTAGCAACTTGCTCTTCAGTAATATCTTCATTCTCTTCAGAGGAGGAATAGTCATCAGAGCTCATGAATGGCAGAAGTAGGTTCAATGGAATCTCTACGGTCTCTAGATAAGCCTCAAATTCCTTAGGTTCCTCAATTTGGAACTCTTTTTTGTCCAGAGGACGTCCTATGAGGTCTTCCTCACTGAAATTCACATCCTCCTCCTCCTCTCTAGGTTCGGCCACACCAAATAAGGTTATGGCCTTGCACTCTCTTTTTGGATTCTCTTTTGTATTGCTTGGGAGAGTACTAGAAGGAGTTTCAGTGACTTTTTTACTCAGCTGGCCCACTTGTGCCTCCAAATTTCTAATGGAGGACCTTGTTTCATTCATGAAACTTAGAGTGGCCTTAGATAGATCAGAGACTATATTTGCTAAGCTAGAGGAGCTCTGCTCAGAATTCTCTATCTGTTGCTGAGAGGATGATGGAAAAGGCTTGCTATTGCTAAACCTGTTTCTTCCACCATTATTAAAGAATTGTTGAGGCTTTTGTTGATCCTTCCATGAGAGATTTGGATGATTTCTCCATGAGGGATTATAGGTGTTTCCATAGGCTTCACTCATGTAATTCACCTCTGCCATTGCAGGGTTCTCAAGATCATAAGCTTCTTCTTCAGAAGATGCTTCTTTAGTACCGTTGGATGCATTTTGCAATCCATTTAGACTCTAATAAATCATATTGACTTGCTGAGTCAACATTTTATTCTGAGCCAATATGGCATTCAAAGCATCAATTTCAAGAACTCTCTTCCTTTGAGGTGTCCCATTACTCACAGGATTCCTTTCAGAAATGTACATGAACTGGTTATTTACAACCATGTCAATGAGTTCCTGAGCTTCTGCAGGCATTTTCTTCAGGTGAATGGATCCACTTGCAGAATGGTCCAATGACATCTTAGACACTTCAGATAGACCATCATAGGATATATCCAGGATGGTCCATTTTGAAAGCATGTCAGAAGGACACTTTTTGGTCAGTTGCTTGTATCTTTCTCAAGCTTCATAGAGGGATTCACCTTCTTTTTGCCTGAAGGTTTGAACATCCATGCTAAGCTTGCTCAACTTTTGAGGAGGAAAGAACTTGGCTAAGAAAGTCATGACCAGCTTATCCCAAGAGTTCATGCTATCTTTAGGTTGAGAGTCCAACCATGTTCTAGCTCTGTCTCTTACAACAAAAGGGAAAAGAATAAGCTTATAGACCTCGGGATCAAATCCATTGGTCTTAACAGTATCACAGATCTGCAAGAATTCAATTAAGAACTGAAAAGGATCTTCTGATGGAAGTCCATGAAACATGGAATTTTGTTGCATCAAAGAAACTAATTGAGGCTTTAGCTCAAAATTGTTTGCTCCAATGGCAGGGATTGAGATGCTTCTTCCATGGAAGTTGGAATTTGGTGCAGTAAAGTCACCAAGCATCTTCCTTGCATTGTTGTTGGGTTCGGCCATGTCTCCTTCTTTTTCGAGATTCTTTGTAAGGTTTTCTCTGAATTGTTGTGCTTTAGCTTCTCTTAGCTTCTTCTTCAGAGTCCTTTCGGGTTCAGAATCTACTTCAACAAGAATGTCCTTGTCCTTGCTCCTGCTCATATGAAAAAGAAGAGAATAGAAAAGAAGAGGAATCCTCTATGTCACAGTATAGAGATTACTTTTTGTGAATAGAAGAAGAAAATCATAGAAGAATGATGTAGAGAGAAGAGATAAAGAATTTGAACATAGAGAGGGAGAGAGGGTTCGAATTATAAGAATAAGAGAAGAGTGTTAGTGATTAAATAAATAAATAGAAAGAGATGAGAGAGATGAGAAAATTCGAATTTTAATTAAGAGAAAAGAAAAATATTTTGTTTTTATTTTAAAACTTAGTTAGAATTCAAAAATTAAGAATGGGAATAAAATTAAAAGTTAAAACAATTAGTTAATTAAAAAGAATTTTGAAAAAGGGTGAGGAATTTTTGAAAATTAGAGAGATAAAAGTAGTTAGGTGGTTTTGAAAAATATAAGAAATAGTAAAAAAAACAAAAAGTCAATTAGTTAATTAAAAAAAGATTTGAAAATCAATTTTGAAAAGATAAGAAGTTAGAAAAGATATTTTGAAATTAAAGTTTGAAAAAGATATGATTTGAAAAAGATATGATTAAAAAAAGATATGAGTGAAATTTATTTTGAAAAAGATTTGAAAAAGAAAATAAAAAAAGATTTGATTTTGAAAATTGAAGTTGATTACTTGACTAACAAGAAATTAAAAGATATGATTCTAGAATTTAAAGTTTGAATCTTTCTTAACAAGAAAGTAACAAACATGAAATTTCTGAATCAAAACATTAATTGTTAGTATTAATTTTGAAAAATATGAGGTAAAAATAGGAAAAAGATTTTGAAAAGTTTTGAAAAGGATTTTTGAAAATTTTCGAAAACCAAAGGAAAAAATGAAAAAGATTTGATTTTGAAAAAGATTTTGAAAAGATAAATTTTTTGAAATTGAAAATTTGACTTGACTAACAAGAAACAACTTATTTTAAAATTTTTTTGACTCAGTCAACCCAAAATTTCGAAATTTATGAGAGAAATAAGGGAAATATTTTTTTATTTTTGAATTTAATGAGGAAAGAGAAAAACCACAAAATGACTCAAAACATGAAAATTTTGGATCAAAATCAATTATCCATGCAAGAACACTTTGAATGTCAAGATGAACACCAAGAACACTTTGAAGATCATGATGAACGTCAAAAACTTATTTTTGAAAAATTTTCAAGAAAAGAAAACATGCAAGACACCAAACTTAGAGATTTTTCATGTTTAGACACTATGAATGCAAAAATGCATATGAAAAACGACAAAAGACACAAAACAAGAAAATATGAAGATCAAACAAGAAGACTTACCAAGAACAACTTGAAGATCATGAAGAACACATGCATGAATTTTCAAAAAATACACAAATTTTTTAAAACATGCAATTGACACCAATCTTAAAATTTGACACTAGACTCAAACAAGAAACACAAAATATTTTTTTTGGTTTTTATGATTTTATTTTTTTTTGGATTTTTTTCAAAAATAAATTTTGGAAAAATGAAAAAGAAGAAAAATTTTTGAAAGATTTTTGAAAACTTTTTTAAAATAAAATAAAGGTTGAAACAAAAAAAATTACCTAATCTGAGCAACAAGATGAACCGTCAGTTGTCCAAACTCGAACAATCCCTGGCAACGGCACCAAAAACTTGGTGCACGAAATTGTGATCTCAATGACGCCAACAGCTTGGTACGCACAATTGTAATCTCAACACTTTTTTCACAACTTCGCACAACTAACCAGCAAGTGCACTGGGTCGTCCAAGTAATAAACCTTACGTGAGTAAGGGTCGATCCCACGGAGATTGTCGGCTTGAAGCAAGCTATGGTCATCTTGTAAATCTCAGTCAGGCGGATTCAAATAGTTATAGAGTTTTGATAATTAAAAGATAAAGAAAACATAAAATAAAGATAGAGATACTTATGTAATTCATTGGTGTAAATTTCAGATAAGCGTATGGAGATGCGTTGGTCCTTCTGAATCTCTGCTTTTCTATTGCCTTCATCCAATCCTTCATACTCCTTTCTATGGTAAGCTGTATGTTGGGTGTCACCATTGTCAATGGCTACTTCCCGTCCTCTCAGTGAAAATGGTCCTCTACGGTTTCTATACGGCTAATCAACTGTCGGATTACTCGTCTCGGATGAAAAATACCATGCACAGATATCGTATAGCTAATCAACTGTTGGTTCTCAATCGTGTAGGAATAGGATTCACTATCCTTTTGTGTCTGTCACCACGCCCTATAGTCGCGAGTTTGAAGCTCGTCACACTCATCCCATCCCAGATCCTACTCGGAATACCACAGACAAGGTTTATACTTTTCGGATCTCAAGAATGCTGCCAATGGATTTTAGCCTATACCACGAAAACTCTAATCTCTGATTCAGATGCCCCATTGTCAGAGGGGAGTCGATGTGAATCATTGATTAGAAACCCAAGAGATATACATTCAAGCTTGTCTTCATGTAGAACGGAAGTGGTTGTCAATCACGCGTTTATAAGTAAGAATGGTGATGAGTGTCACATAATCATTGCATTCATCATGTTCTTGTGTGCGAATGGATATCTTAGAATAAGAATAAGCATGAATTGAATAGAAAACAGTAGTACTTTGAATTAAAACTCGAGGAACAGCAAAGCTCCACACCTTAATCTATGATGTGTAGAAACTCCACCGTTGAAAATACATAAGTGAAAATAGGGTAGGCAAGGCTGAATGGCCAGCCTCCCAAAATGTGAACAATGGTTCAAAGATGTTCCAAAAGCTTCCTAATACAATAGTAAAAATTTCTATTTATACTAAACTAATTACTAGGGTTTACAAAAATAAGTAAATGATGCAGAAATCCACTTCCGGGCCCACTTGGCGTGTGCTTGGGCTGAGCATTGAAACTTTCACATGTAGAGGTCTTCTTTGGAGTTAAACTTCAGTTTGTAAATTGTTTTTGGCATTTGACTCTAGTTTGCAACTTGTTTCTGGCGTTTAACGCCAGAATAGGGCAGAAAGCTGGCGTTGAACGCCAGTTTGCGTCATCTAAAGACGGGCAAAGTATGGACTATTATATATTGCTGGAAAGCCCTGGGTGTCTACTTTCCAACGCTATTGAGAGCGTGCCATTTGGGTTTCTATAGCTCTAAAAATTCTATTTCGAGTGCAGGGAAGTCAGAATCCAACAACATCAGCAGTCCTTTATCAGCCTCTGAATCAGATTTTTGCTCAGGTCCCTCAATTTCAGCTAGAAAATACATGAAATCACAGAAAAACACACAAACTCATAGTAAAGTCTAGAAATGTGAATTTTGCTCAAAAACTAATAAAAATATACTAAAAAGTGAATAAAAAATACTAAAAACTATATAAAAATAATGCCAAAAAGCGTATAAATTATCTGCTCATCAATACCCTATACAACAAACAACTCAATCTCTAAGATCCCTTACTGAGGCATGGCATAACCGTGAGATAGATTACCAGCTCTCTGGCAACTGTCACAGTTACGTACAAACTCTCGGGAGTCTCTATAGAGAGTAGGCCAATAGAAGCCACATTGGAGAACCCTTGTGGCTTTCGCTCACCTCCAAAATATCCTCCAAATTGTGATCCATGGCAGTGCCATAGGATCTTCTGCGCCTCTTCTCTAGGTACACATCTACGGATCATTCCGTCTGCACACCTCTTAAAAAGATATGGTTCATCCCACAAGTAGTACTTTGCATCATAAACCAATTTTTTGCTTGCTGCCTACTGTACTCTTTGGGTATGAAACTCACAGCCTTATAGTTTGCAATGTCTGCAAACCACGGTGTTTCCTGAATGGAAAATAATTGCTCATCTGGAAAGGTTTCAGAGATCTCAGTAGGAGGGAGGGATGCTCCTACTACTGGTTCTATCCGGGACAGGTGATCGGCTACTTGGTTCTCTGTCCCTTTTTTGTCTCTTATTTCTATATCGAACTCTTACAGAAGCAGCACCCATCTTATGAGTCTGGGTTTTGAATCCTGCTTTGTGAGGAGATATTTTAGAGCAGCATGGTCAGTGTACACAATCACTTTTGATCCTACTAAATAAGATCTGAACTTGTCAATGGCATAAACCATTGCAAGCAACTCCTTTTCTGTGGTTGTGTAATTCTTCTGTGCATTATTTAAAACACGACTAGCAAAATAAATGACATGCAAAAGCTTGTCATGCCTTTGTCCTAATACTGCACTAATGGCATGGTCACTGGCATCACACATTAGTTCGAATGGTAAAGTCCAGTCTGGTGCAGAAATGATTGGTGATGTGACCAGTTTGGCTTTCAGAGTCTCAAAGGCCCGCAGACAGTCTGTGTCAAAGATAAATGGTGTGTCAGCGGCTAGCAGATTGCTCAGAGATTTTGCAATTTTTGAAAAATCTTTTATAAACCTCCTGTAGAATCCTGCATGCCCCAAAAAGCTTCTGATTGCCTTAACATTGGCAGGTGTGGTATTTTTTCAATTACCTCTACCTTAGCTTGATCCACCTATATTTCCTGGTTCAAAATTTTGTGCCCAAGGACAATTCCTTCAGTCACCATAAAGTGACATTTCTCCCAGTTTAAAACCAGGTTAGTCTCTTGGCACCTTTTCAGAACAAGTGCTAGATGGTCAAGACAGGAACTGCATGAGTCTCCAAATACTGAGAAGTCATCCATGAAGACTTCCAGAAAATTTTCCACCATATCAGAGAAGATAGAGAGCATGCATCTCTAGAAGGTTGCAGGTGCATTGCACAGCCCAAATGGCATCCTTCTGTAGGCGAATACTCCAGATGGACATGTGAATACTGTTTTCTCTTGGTCCTAGGGATCTACTGCAATTTGGTAGCAGCCTGAATAGCCATCCAAAAAGTAGTAATAATGATGACCTGCTAGTCTCTCTAGCATCTGGTCTATGAATGGTAAGGGAAATGATCTTTTCTGGTGGCTGTATCGAGCCTTCTGTAGTCAATACATATACGCCACCCTATAACTGTTCTTATAGGAACCAGTTCATTCTTTTCATTATAAACCATTGTCATGCCTCCCTTCTTGGGGACAACTTGGACAGGGCTTACCTAGGGGCTATCAGAAATAGGATAAATAATCCCAGCCTCTAGTAACTTAGTGACCTCTTTCTACACCACCTCCTTCATGGATGGATTCAGCCACCTCTGTGGTTGAACCACTAGCTTAGCATCATCCTCCAATAGGATTTTGTACATGCATCTGGCTGGGCTAATGCCCTTAGGATCACTTATGGACCACCCAAGAGCTGTCTTGTCTGTCCTTAGCACCTGAATTAGTGCTTGCTCTTCCTGTGGCTCTAAAGTGGAGCTTATGATTACCGAAAAAATGTCATCTTCTCTCAAAAATACATATTTCAAGGATGATGGTAGTGGTTTAAGCTCGGGCTTAGGAGGCTTTTCCTCTTCCTGAGGAGTTTTCAGAGGTTCTTCTGTTTTCTCTAGTTCCTCCAGATCAGGCTGAACATCTTTAAAGATGTCCTCTAACTCTGATTTGAGATTCTCAGTAATATTGACCTCTTCCACCAGGGAGTCAATAATATCAATGCTCATGCAGTCTTTTGATGTGTCTGGATACTGCATAGCTTTGATAGCATTCAATTTAAACTCATCCTCATTAACTCTCAAGGTTACTTCCCCTTTTTGAACGTCAATGAGAGTTCATCCAGTTTCTAGGAAAGGTCTTCCTAGAATGAGAGTTGTACTCTTGTGCTCCTCCATTTCCAGCACTACAAAGTCAGTGGGAAAGGAAAATGGCCCAACCTTGACAATCATGTCCTCAATTACGCCTGATGGCATTTTAATAGAGCCATCAGCAAGTTGGAGACATATTCGGGGTGGTTTGACTTCTTCAATCAAACCCATCTTTCTGTTAGTGGATGCAGGTATCAGGTTAATACTTGCACCAAGATCACACAGAGCCGTCTTGGTACAAGCACCGTTTAATGTGCATGGTATCATAAAGCTTCCGGGATCCTTAAACTTCTCTGGTAAGCTTTTCAGAATGATTGCACTGCATTTTTCAGTGAGGAAAACTTTTTCATTTTCTCTCCAATCCTTCTTATGACTTAAGATCTCTTTTATGAACTTAGCATAAGAGGGTATTTGCTCAAGTGCCTCTGCAAATGGAATCTTTATTTCAAGAGTCCTGAGATAGTTTGCAAAGTGGGCAAATTTTTTAACCTGTTTCGCTTGGCGGAGTTTCTGAGGATAAGGCATCTTGGCTTTATATTCTTCAACCTTAGTTGCTGCAGATTAATTACCAACAAAAGTGGTTGGAGAAGCCTGCTCAAGGGGGTTGTTATCAGCACTTGCAGATGTATGATCCCTCATTGGCGTTTGAATGCCAGAACTTGGTGCTTTTTGGTCGTTTAACGCCAGGTTGCTGCCCTGTTCTGGCGTTTGAATGCCAGAATTGGTGTTTAACGCCAGGTTACTGCCCTGTTCTGGCGTTTGAATGCCAGAATCATTCCTCTCTAGGCTCTTACTGTCCTCAGAGGGATTTTGGGCAGTGAATTTGTTATCCTCTGTCAGATGTTCCTTTCTTGGCTTCCTACTGCTTTGAGTTGAAGCATCTAATGTCTTTTCACTCCTTAAATGAACAGCTTGACATTCTTCTGTTATCTGTTTAGATAACTGCTGTTTTGTCTAATTCAATTATTTTTCTATATTCTGGTTAGCATCTTTGGTCTCTTGTAGCATCTCCTTAAATTCTGCTAACTGTTTTGTTATAGAAAATAGTTGCTGACTGAATTCAGCAACTTATTTTGGGGGACTAAGTTCAGTGGATACTGTTTTAGCCTCTTCTTTCATGGAGGACTTACTACTTAAGTACAGATGCTGATTTCTAGCAACCGTATCTATGAGCTCTTGAGCCTCTTTAATTATCTTTCTCATGTGTATAGATCCCCCAGCTGAGTGGTCTTGAGATATCTGGGCCTTTTCTATAAGCCCATAGTAGAAGATGTCTAACTGCACCCACTCTGAAAACATTTCAGAGGGGCATTTGCTTAGCATCTCTTTGTACCTCTCCCAGGCATCATAAAGGGATTCACTATCCTCTTGTTTAAAGCCTTGGATGTCCAGCCTTAGCTGTGTCATCCTTTTTGGGGGGAAATATTGATTCAGGAATTTGTCTGATAACTGTTTCCATGTTCTTATGCTGGCTTTGGGTTGGTTGTTTAATCACCTCTTAGCTTGGTCTTTTACAGCAAATGAAAATAGAAATAATCTGTAGACATCCTGATCCACTTCTTTATCATGTACTGTGTCAGTAATTTGTAAGAACTGTGCCAAAAACTCAGTAGGTTCTTCCTGTGGAAGACCGAAATACTGGTAATTTTGCTGCACCATGATAATGAGCTGAGGATTTAACTCAAAACTACTGGCTCTGATGGAGGTATACAGATACTACTTTCATATGAAGCAGTAGTGGGGTTGGCATAAGACCCCAGAGTTCTTCTGGACTGTTCATTTCCACTTAGGTCCATGATGGAGAAAGGGAAATGATGTGAATTGTAAATAAACAATTTTCTCTATCTCTCTTTTTTTTTGAAAACCGAAATTAAAAGGAAAAAATAAAATAAAATAAATGAAAAATTGAATATAAGTTTCGAAAATTAAAAAGGAAAAAAGAAATAAAAGAAATTAGAAAACTAAACTAACTAATTAATTAAAAAGATTTGAAAATTTTTTGTGTGTGGATTTTCGAAAAAATGAGGAGAGAGAAAGTGGTTAGAAAGTTTTGAAAAAGATATGTCCTAAAATTAAAGATACTTGGAAATTAATACTTGTAAGAAAAGAAAATATTTGAAAAAGATATGATTTTAAAGATTAAAACTTTCTTAACAAGAAAACACCAAACTTAAAATTTTTCAATCAAAGTTATAAAATGGGACAAGTAATTCAAAAATTTAAAAAGAAAAAGGATTTGGAAAAATTTTATAAGAGATTTTCGAAAAATATAGAAAGAAAATTGAAAAAGACTTTATTTTGAAAAAGATTTAAAAAGATAAAATTTTAAAAATTGAAATCTTAACTTGACTAACAAGAAACTACCAAATTTTAAAAATTTTGACCAAGTCAACCTAATGAGTTCGAAAATGATGAGTAAACAAAGGAAAAGATATATATATTGAATTTAATGAGGAAAGAGAAAAAACAGTAAAATGTCACCAAACTTAGAATTTTTAGATCAAAACAAAGAAACAACAAGAAAACTTCGAATGTTAAAATGAACACCAAGAACACTTTGAAGATCAAGACGAACACCAAGAAAAAATTTTAAATTTTTTTTTAGAAAACAAAAACACAAAAGACACCAAACTTGAAATATGAAACTAGACTCAAACAGAAAACTCTAAACCAACAAAAATAAATTATTCCTAATCTAAGCAACAAGATAAATCGTCAGTTGTCCAAACTCGAACAATCCCCGGCAACGGCACCAAAAACTTGGTGCACGAAATTGCAATCACACCTTTGCAACTCCGCACAACTAACCAGCAAGTGCACTGGGTCATCCAAGTAATACCTTACGTGAGTAAAGGTCGATCCCACAGAGATTTCCGGCTTGAAGCAAGCTATAGTTATCTTGTAAATCTTAGTCAAGAGATTAGTGATAGAAATGATTTTGTTGCAAAAAGTAAAAGAGCATGAAATGAATGATACTTGTTATTCAATAATAGAGAATAGGTTGAGGCTTCAGAGATGCTCTATCTTCTGAATCTCTGCTTTCCTACTGTCTTTCTCTCTCAAACGCGTAAGGCTCCTTCTATGGCAGGTTGTATGTTGGTGGATTACCGTTGTCAATGGCTACTTCCCATCCTCTCAGTGAAAATGGTCCAGGTACAGTTTCTATACGACTAATCATCTGTCGGTTCTCACTTGTGTTGGAATAGGATCTCTTTATCCTTTTGCACCCTGTCACTGTGCCCAACATTCGTGAGTTTGAAGCTCGTCACAATCATCCCTTCCCAGACCCTACTCGGAATACCACAGACAAGGTTTAGACTTTTCAGATCTTAAGAATGCTGCCAATTGGTTCTAGGCTCTACCACAAAGGTTCTAATCTCATGGATTCGAATGCTCTGTTGTCAGGAGAGGCAAATCAAACTCGTGGATCAGAAACCCAAGAGATACGCATTCAAGCTGTCGCCCAATGACTACGTTGAGCTTAGATGGAATGGAAGTGGTTGTCAAGCACACGTTCATAAGTTTGAGAATGATGATAATTGTCATGGATCATCACATTCATCCTATTGAAGTATGAGTGAGTATCTTAGAACGGAAGCAAGCGTGATTGAATAGAAAACAGTAGTAATTGCATTAATTCAGTGAAGCACAGCAGAGCTCCTCACCCCCACTTATGGGGTTTAGAGACTCATGTCGTAGAAGATATAATATGAAATGTAAAAATGTCATGCCCCCCTAAATGAATCTCTAAAAGTAGTTTTTATAATAAACTAGTAACCTAGGTTTACAAAAAATGAGTAACTAAATACAAATAGTGCAAAAATCCACTTCTGGGGTCCACTTGGTGAGTGTTTGGGCTGAGCTTTGAAGCTTTCACGTGCATTGGCCATTCTTGGAGTTAAACGCCAGCTTTGGTGCCAGTTTGGGCGTTTAACTCCAGTTTTGGTGCCAGTTATGGCATTTTAAGCCAGAAAAGGGTTTCTGGCTGGCGTTAAACGCCAGTTTGGGTCATCAAATCTCAGACAAAGTATAAACTATTATACATTAGCCCAAGATGTCTACTTTCCAATGCAATTGAGAGTGCGCCAATTGGGCTTCTGTAGCTCCAGAAAATCCATTTCGAGTGCAGGAGGGTCAGAATCTAACAGCATATGTAGTCCTTTCTCAGCCTCTGAATCAGATTTTTACTCAGGTCCCTCAATTTCAGCCAAAAAATACCTAAAATTACAGAAAAATACACAAACCTATAGTAAAGTCCAGAAATGTGATTTTTGAATAAAAATTAATAAAAACACAACAAAAAGTGAATAAAATATGCTAAAAACTATATGAAAACACTACCAAAAAGCGTATAAAATATCTATGCATTGGGTATTTTACATTCCTTGTTGAAATTTTGAAAAATTGGGTACACATCCATGCATCAAAAGAGAAACCATATGCATTAACCTTCTACTCATGTGTAAAAAAGAAAAAAAAGAAAGAGAGAAAAAAAAGAAAAAAGAAAAAAAAGAAAAATAATAAAAAGGGGACAAAGGTTAACTCCATGGTAAAATAATAAAAACAATGCATATGCAACATAAAATGAAAGGATGCATGAATGTGTGAAAAAAAGCTGAATAATGGGTAGTTGGTATTTACATAATAGTTAAACAGGTTGTGTTAGGTTAGGTGGAAAGTTTAGGTTAATCAATGATTCAAATTTTAGTCCACTTAACAAAATACAATCTTACCTTGGCCCTAGCCCCATTACAACTCTTGGAAAGACCTCTTGATATTTGTATGCATGCATTAAATACTTGTTGATTAGTAGAAGAAGAACAAGTTTTAGAATGGAAGACTTGAAGAGAATTGAGAGTATCAACCCTCAAACAATAGAGAGATTAGAGTGCAAATACTTCCAGCGAGGGTTCGATTGTTTAATTCTATGTTTTCTACTTTCATGAGCTTTCATCTTGTAAGTTTATTTATATTTTGCTTTGAAAATCAAGTTAGTGGAAGTTGTTTGTTGATCGTCATACTATCTTGGCCCTATGTGTTCACATATATACTTGGAGATTGATTTATTTGTAACCAAGTGGGTAGAAGCATTTTGTATTAGTTGCATTTAGTTGCATTCATATAGATAGGTTGCATTCCATAAGTCTTACCATTCCCTTTACTCCTTTTGGTCTTCTAATGTATAGTATGAGGACATGCTAATGTTTAAGTGTGGAGAGATTGATAAACCACCATCCCTACTTCGAGGGTTCATCCCTTCTATGAGTGTTATGTATCACCGTCCTCATGGTAAACCATCCTTTAGGTCCCAAGTGGGCGTTATGTATCGCTGTCCCCACTGAGCCTCACGCACATTATCTCAAGTGAGCGTTACGTATCACCGTCCTCAAGAGATTGTGCTCAACATCAAATCTCAATTACAATCACAACACAAAAGAGGGAATCCTTCATCCTCAACTTGTCTAATCCGTAAGCGGAATCAAACTACCATCCCCACCATGGGTGGGACAAAACCACCATCTCCATAACATGACACAACAACCACGAAACAAGTGAGATGGAACTACTGACCTTGCCCGATGTAGGTGCCAAATAAATAGCAAGCGGGACAAAACCCACGACCTTGCCAATCCAGCCATTCAAGCCACAATCAGTCAACATCAACATCTTTAACCAATTTCCCAAATTATTACATATATTATCCACAATCCTTTATCAATTTATCAAACTTAGATTCATAAATCTCAATTCCTCAAGTAATTAATTTCATTTTCTCATGAGCAAAATAACACCTCTGTCCTTACCGTGGGAGGGACAAGGCCACCATCCCCACTTAATCTGGAGAAAGTGGGATAAACCACAATTCTTACATCTTACCCAGGTGCTTTAAATCCTAACCTGGAGCAAGTGAGACAAACCACAACCCTTGCATCTTACCCAGGTAATTAATCAATAATCATTAACTTTAATCAATTTTACAACTTATTAGATTCATTAACCCCATTCCGTTAATAATTCATCAATTCAATTATCTCGTGAGTGGGATAACACCTCCGTCCTCACTGCGGGTGGGATAAAACCACCATCTCCGCATAGTAATTTACACACTGAGCAAGTGGGATGACACCATCATCCTTGCGAGGCAAGAAATCAATATCACATCTTAAACTAATTTATAATTCCATCCAGTCTTGGAAGATTCAACCTAACATAATCCCATTCATTTTATTAGCTATTTAAATCTCATTATTCCGTGAACGGGATGAAACCGCCATCCTTGCCACGAGCGGGACAAACCTCCAACTCCGCAAGATGTTCATCCGATTAACCAAGTATTTATCCAAAAAGTAATCAATTTATTTTATTATATCCCTCTCCTGTGTATTCAAGGCTTATCAATTAGTTATTTAACCCCAAACAGAGGTCAAAGGGAGTTATAAATATATTGAAAAGGTTTAATAGTTCAAAAATAGTATTTTGGTCGAAACTGGGTAGTTATGCGTATGCATGCCTCATGCATACGCACAAAACCTTGAGTTTGGTTTCGCAAAATTTTATATTCATGTGTACGCATTGATGCGTTTGCATATTTTCTATATTAGCTAGTTAGTTTAAGTAATTTTAGCTTAATTTCATTCACTTTCTTTGAAATAAACAAGCATTTTGATGAGTTTTACCTCCATGCATTAAGACACCAAGAACAAGGTAAATGTTGGCCAAACTCATGCAAATATTCAAGAAGTTTATAAACAAGTTGATGTGAATGATTCCCTTGACAATTATTGCATAAGATGGCAAGACTTTGAGGATGTTTCCTTGGTTAATGATAGGTGATGAAACAAGAAAGCATTGAAGCAAGAATGAAGCAAACTGGGCAAGAAGAAGA
>NC_029780.3:31812997-31838371 GCF_000817695.3 Arachis duranensis
TTCTGAAGGCGTGTTCCTTGGCAACGCATCATACAAGCAAGCTAGGCAACCTTGGGAATGAAGAGCACGTTGCTAACTTGGGAATGCATTGGCGTGCTCATCAACAACGCAGCAATGCTTGGAGCTAGGAAGCATAAGTTAGCACGTTGGCAACTTGAAAGAACAAAGGAGTGTTTGCCAAAAACGCTGGTGAGCTGGACAGCCTGACCTTACCTCCTTCAATGGAGTATATCTTGAGCTACAAAACACCAAATGAAGGGATTTTAACGGCATTTGAAAGTAGACATCAAGAGCTTTCCAACCATATATCATAGTATGGGATTGGCATTCGTTTGAAGCTTCAAAAGCTGGCTTTATTTGGAACATCAGAAACTAAACACGTTGGCAACTTGGAATCCAAGTTGGCAACGCCCTTGCTAAAATTTGGCTCCCTGGGAGGCATAACCCACGTTGCCAACTTGGGGAAGGTGAAGGCGTGTTTGCTAGCAACGCCTGCGAAGCTCAGCAGCCTTAGAAGATAACCCACGTTGCCAACTTGAGAATGTGAAGGCGTGTTTGTCAAAAACGCCGGCAACCTTGGCAGCCTGACCTTGTCATCTTCAAACAAGAATAACATGAGTTATAGAGATCCAAATTGAGTGATTCCAGTTGCGTCGTTATAGAGATCCAAATTGAGTGCTTTCAGTTGCGTTGGAAAGCTGACATTCAGAGCTTTTCAACCATATATAATAGTCTATAGTGGAGCATGAAATGGAAGCTCGAATCAGAGTCATCTTTAGGCCCCAAAAACAAGGAAATGAGGTTGAAATTCAAGGCAGCATGAATGAGCCAAGAGAGGAGAGTCGAACACGTTGCCAGGGCCAAAATGAACTGGCGTGTTCCTTGGCAACTCCAGCAACAACGCCCAGGCCAAGAAATTTGGGCTAGGGGCGTTGTTGAGCACGTTATTGGTGGCGTGTTTGACAAAAACGCCCAACCAGGGCAGCCTGACCTTGCCCTCTTCAATGGAGCATAACTTGAGCTAGGAAAGTCCAAATGAGGTGATTCTAGTGGCATTGGAAAGAAGACACTCTAAGCTTTCCAATGATGTATGATAGTCCATATTGAAGCAGAGGATTGACACTCAAATTCCGGGCAACATTAAGCATGAAAGTTGAGCCAAAAAGAAGAAAAGCCAAGTTGTTAGCAACAACTTGGGCTAACAACGCCCAGCACAAAACTCCCAGCCCAGGAAATCCATGAGCACGTTGCCAACGTGCGTTTACATAGGCGTGTTGGCCAAAAACGTGCTCCATTGGGCTAGAATTGCCAAGACATGCGCACAAGTTCTCTGTTTTTAACTTGGTGCTACAATTTCATTTAGAAGCTAGCTAATCCAACCTCAAGCAAGCAAAGCCCATAAATCTCAACCAATCAAGGCCACAAGAATCATCTAGAATAGTTGATTTTTATTTAATTGTAATTTGCTTTTAATTTCATTTCAATTTGTAATTTAGAAAAACCTATATAAAGGCCATAGTCTCATAGCATTAAGAGGTTGGATTGGAGGGATACGGAGGAGACCAATTTGAAATTCTGTGAATTGGCACACTCCATTGAGAGTGGGTCTTCGGACCCCTCCCCTTCATACACTCTTCTTCACTTCCCCTTCTCTTCTTCCTTAGTAGTAGTGTAGTTTAATTTGTAGTTTTCATCTATGAATTCTTGAATTCTCACTTTCTGTTTTGAAGTCTCACTATTTATTTTCATGCACTTTAGTTTCATGCAATCTAGTTTTCAATTGGAGCTATGATTCACTAAACCCCACTTTCATTAGGGGGAAGAGCTCTGCTTGTTTGAATGCATTGATGAACTCCTCTTTTCCTCCTCAATTCAAGTGGTTAATCCAAAGAGGAAACTCTTGTTCTTCAAAGATTCAACCACCATCGAGAGAGGGGTTAATCTATGAGAATTATGTGGTGAATTTGAGGAATGATTGAGAAGGATTTGACTAACATCAATTGATGAAAACTTGCATCTCTGATCCCTAATGATCCTCTCCACCATTAATTCTTATTTCTTTTGTTTCTAGTTGTTTGACTACCCATAACCCAATTCCCTTCTACATTCTGTCAATTTATTATTCTTGTCATCTACATTCTGTTCCTTTATTTCTTGCTATTTACTCTTATGTTCTTTAAAATTCTGCAACCTTTAATTCCTTGCAATTTATCTTTGATGTCATTTAAGTTTCTTGCATTTTAAGTTTCCGTTATTTACTTTCATTTTATTTCTATCTTCTAGTTCTTTAAACTCTTTGCCATTTAAATTCTTGCAATTATGTTCAAAAATCACAAATCTCATGAAATCAAAACCATGTTTGCTTGAATGAATTTACCATTAACTAAAGTTGCTTAATCTACCAATCTCCGTGGGATCGACCTCACTCTTAGTGAGTTTTATTACTTGATGCGACCCGGTATACTTGCCGGTTGTATGTGAAATCTAATTTTTACGTATCACGCATGTCTCGCACGTACACACAAATCCGGGGTCATGCGTACGCGCAGAACTTGCTACTGTCCTAAGTTCTGCAAACTCCGCATAATTCAATTCTTAACCCGAAATTTCAAATGTTCATAACTTTTTCTACAATGTTGGTTTTCATTCATTCTTGGACGGTTTTAAATCTCTTGTTACTAGATTTAATTTAAGCTAAAGTTTAGTCAATTTCAAGCTCCATGCGTCAAGTTATGGCCCGTCGATGTTGGTCAAAAATCGACTTTTACCAAATTTTACTTAAGTGCCAAATTCACTAATTCTCAATTCAGTTCAGTTCAAAACCATCCCAAAACCATTTCTAGGCATCCTCAACACGAATTTATCAATTTTCTATCCTTCCTAACCATTCCAAACCTAATCAACCCATTTCAATACCCTTAATCCATTCCAACATTTATTCAACTAATATTCAAAACCAAACAATCAATTGTTCAACTAATTCTCATCAATTTCACAATAATTCATAACATGGTGCTTACACCAACTTACCATAAGTTACCAAATAGGGGATACCTCACCTTATCATGGTCTCCAGCTCAATTTTCCTATAAAATCCTTTCAAAGGCAATCAACCACAACATTTATTCAACTCAAACATACTCATTTCTCAAATTTACACTATATCACAATAATTAGTCAATCATCAACTAACCATTTCTATTTAATCCTATCTTAAGGCAATTAATGTAGATTCTCACATAATTTTACATAATACCTACCCAAAAGCAAATGCCTTACCTTAATAACGGTGATGAGCAGATAACTTATACGCTTTTTGGCATTGTTTTTAGGTAGTTTTTAGTATAATCTAGCTACTTTTAGGGATATTTTCATTAGTTTTTATGTTAAATTCACATTTCTAGACTTTACTATGAGTTTGTGTATTTTTCTGTGATTTCAGGTATTTTCTGGCTGAAATTGAGGGACCTGAGCAAAACTCTAATAAAAGGCTGACAAAGGACTGCTGATGCTGTTGGATTCTGACTTCCCTGCACTCGAAATGGATTTTTTGGAGCTACAAAACTCCAAATGGCGCGCTCTTAACAGTGTTAGAAAGTAGACATCTAGAGCTTTCCATCAATATATAATAGTCCATACTTTGTTCGGAATTAGATGACACAAACTGGCGCTCAACGCCAGTTCTACGCTGCATTCTGGAGTCAAACGCCAGAAACACGTCACGAACCAGAGTTGAACGCCAAAAACACGTTACAACTTGGCGTTCAACTCCAAGAAAAGCCTTTGCACGGGTGGCAATCAAGCTCAGCCCAAGCACACACCAAGTGGGCCTTGGAAGTGGATTTATGCATCAATTACTTACTTATGTAAACCCAAGTAGCTAGTCTAGTATAAATAGGATATTTTACTATTGTATTAGACATCTTTGGTCTCAGTTTTGTTCTATTTCTCATCTTAGGAGACTATTGATCACGTTTTGGGGGCAGGCCATTCAGCCATGCCTGGACCACTATCACTTATGTATTTTCAACGGTGGAGTTTCTACACACCATAGATTAAGGGTGTGGAGATCTACTGTACCTCAAGTTTTAATGCAATTACTACTATTTTCTATTCAATTCGATTTATTCCTGTTCTAAGATACCATTCGTACTTCAACCTGATGGATGTGATGATCCGTGACACTCATCATCATCCATCCTTATGAACGCGTGCCTGACAACCACTTCTGTTCTACAAGCGAAAGCTAGAGTGCGTATCTCTTGGATTCCTGATGCGCGACGCATGGTTGCCCTTCGCCTGACAACCGAGCCTTCCATTTCGTGAGATCAGAGTCTTCGTGGTATAAGCTAGAATTGATGACGGCATTCATGGGAATCCAAAATGTCTAACCTTGTCTCTGGTATTCAGAGTAGGATTTTGGGATTGAATGACTATGACGAGCTTCAAACTCACGATTGTTGGGCGTGATGACAAACACAAAAGAATCAAGGGATTCTATTCCGACATGATCGAGAACCGACAGATGATTAGCCGTGCCATGACAGATCATTTGGACCTTTTTCACTGAGAGAATGGGATGTAGCCATTGACAACGGTGATGCCCTACATACAGCTTGCCATAGAAAGGAGTGACAAAGATTGGATAAAAGCAGCGGGAAAGCAGAGATTCAGAAGGAACACAACACCTCCATACACTTGTCTAAAATTTCCACCATTGAATCACATGAGTAACTCTATCTTTATTTTCTGTTTATTTATTATTAATATTCGAAAACTCAATAATCAATTATCATCCACCTGACTGAGATTTACAAGATGACCATAGCTTGCTTTATACCAACAATCTCTGTGGGATCGAGCCTTACTCACGTAAGGTTTATTACTTGGACGACCCAGTACACTTGTTGGTTAGTTGTGCGGAGTTGTGACAAAGTGTGATTCATGTTTAAGAGCACCAAGTCTTTGGAGCCATTGTTGATGATCACAAATCCGTGCACCAAGTTTTTGGCGCCGTTGCTGGGGATTGTTCGAGTTTGGACAACTAACGGTTCATCTTGTTGCCCAGATTAGGTAATTTTCTTCTTATTTTATTTTCAAAAAGTTTTCAAAAATCTTTCAAAATTTTTCCTTTGTTTTTCATTTTTCCAAAAATTTATTTTCGAAAAATATAAAATAAAAATCCAAAAAAATTTAACAAAATCATAAAATCCAAAAATATTTTTGTTTCTTCTTTGAGTCTTGAGTCAATTTTTAAGTTTGGTGTCAATTGCATTTTCTAAAAATTTATGTATTTTTCGAAAATTCATGCATTTATAGTGTTCTTCATGATCTTCAAGTTGTTCTTGGTAAGTCTTCTTGTTTGATCTTGATGTTTTCTTGTTTTGTGTCTTTTCTTGTTTTTCATATGCATTTTCGAATTCATAGTGTCCAAGCATTAAAGATTTCTAAGTTTGGTGTCTTGCATGTTTTCTTTGCATCAAAATTTTTTTAAAAAATCATGTTCTTGATGTTCATCATGATCTTCAAAGTGTTCTTGGTGTTCATCTTAACATTCATAGTGTTCTTGCATGCATTATGTGTTTGATCCAAAATTTTTATGTTTTGGGTCATTTTTATGTTTTTCTCTCTCATCATTAAAAATTCAAAAAATAAAAAAATATATCTTTTCCTTTTTTCTCTCAAAATTTTGAAAATTTGAGTTGACTTAGTCAAAAAATTTTAAAATTAGTTGTTTCTAGTAAGTTAAGTCAAATTTTCAATTTTTAAAAATCTTATCTTTTCAAAATCTTTTTCAAAAATCATATCTTTTCCATTTTTTTCTTTTTTTTTTCGAAAATTTCAAAAATATTTTTCAAAATCTTTTTCTTATCTTTAAATCATATTTTTGAAAATTATGCTAACAATTAATGTGATTGGTTCAAAAATTTGTTGTTACTTTCTTGTTAAGAAAGGTTCAATCTTTAAATTCTAGAATCATATATTTTAGTTTCTTGTTAGTCAAGTAATTAATTTTAAATTTAAAAATCAAATCTTTTTTATCTTTTCTATCTTATCTTTTTATCATATCTTTATATCATGTCTTTTTCAAAAATTTTTATCTTATCCAAAAATTAATTTCAAAAATATCTTCTTATCTTCGTATCTTTTCAAAATTGATTTTCAAATCTTTTTCAATTAACTAACTAACTTTTTGTTTGTTTCTTATCTTTTTCAAAACAACTTAACTACTTCTCCTTCTCTAATTTTCGAAAATATCTCATCCTTTTTCAAAAATCTTTTTAATTAATTAATTATTTTTAATTTTAAATTTTATTTTATTTCTTATCTAATTTTCGAAAATTATTAACTCCTTTTGAAAATTATTTTCGAAATTCTCCTTCTCTCATCTCTTTCTATTTAATTATTTATTTACTAACACTTCTCTTCACCTCAATCCACTGTTCCTATCCTCACCCTTGTGTTTGGATTATTCTCACTTCTTCTCATTCCCATATTCCCTTCTTCTTTTACTAACATAAAGGAATCTCTATACTGTGACATAGAGGATTCTTTTTCTTTTCTTTTCTTGTTCTCTTCTCTTTCATATGAGCAGGAACAAGAAAAAAGGCATTCTTGTTGAAGCTGATCCGGAACCTGAAAGGACTCTGAAGAGAAAACTAAGAGAAGCTAAATTACAACAATCCAGAGAAAACCTTACTGAAATTTTCGAGCAAGAAAAGGAGATGGCAGCCGAACCCAACAACAATAATACAAGAAGGATGCTTAGTGATTATACTACACCTACTTCCAAGTTTGATGGAAGAAGCATCTCAATCCCTGCCATTGGAGCAAACAACTTTGAGCTGAAACCTCAACTAGTTGCTCTAATGCAACAAAACTGCAAGTTTCATGGACTTCCATCAGAAGATCCCTATCAGTTTTTAACTGAGTTCTTGCAGATCTGTGATACTGTAAAGACGAATGGAGTAGATCCTAAAGTCTACAAGCTCATGCTTTTCCCTTTTGCTATAAGAGACAGAGCTAAAACATGGTTGGATTCACAACCTAAGGATAGCCTGGACTCCTGGGATAAGCTGGTCACGGCCTTCCTGGCTAAATTCTTTCCTCCTCAAAACCTGAGCAAGCTTAGATTGGATGTTCAGACCTTCAAACAAAAAGAAGGTGAATCCCTCTATGAAGCTTGGGAAAGATACAAGTAATTGACCAAAAGGTGTCCTTCTGACATGCTTTCAGAATGGACCATTCTGGATATATTCTATTATGGTCTGTCTGAGTTCTCCAAGATGTCATTGAACCATTCTGTAGGTGGATCCCTTCACCTAAAGAAAACGCCTGCAGAAGCTCAAGAGCTTATTGACATGGTTGCAAATAACCAGTTCATGTACACTTCTGAGAGGAATTCCGTGAATAATGGGACGCCTCAGAGGAAGGGAGTTCTTGAGATTGATGCTCTGAATGCCATATTGGCTCAGAACAAAATGTTGACTCAGCAAGTCAACATGATTTCTCAAAGTTTGAATGGATGGCAAAATGCATCCAACAATACTAAAGAGGCATCTTCTGAAGAAGAAGCTTATGATCCTGAAAACCCTACAATAGCAGAGGTAAATTACATGGGTGAACCTTATGGAAACACCTATAATTCATCATGGAGAAATCACCCCAATTTCTCGTGGAAGGATCAACAAAAGCCTCAACAAGACTTTAATAATGGTGGAAGAAACAGGCTTAGCAATAGCAAGCCCTTTCCATCATCTTCTCAGCAACAGACAGAGAATTCTGAGCAAAATACCTCTAACTTAGCTAATTTAGTCTCTGATATGTCTAAGGCCACTTTAAGTTTCATGAATGAAACAAGGTCCTCCATAAGAAATTTGGAGGCACAAGTGGGCCAGCTGAGTAAGAAAGTCACTGAAACTCCTCCTAGTACTCTCCCAAGTAATACTGAAGAGAATCTAAAAAGAGAGTGTAAGGTCATTGACATACTCAACACGGCCGAATGCAAGGAGGAAGAGGAGGACATGAATCCCAATGAGGAAGACCTCATGGGACGTCTCTCAAGCAAGAAGGAGTTCCCTATTGAGGACCCAAAGGAATCTGAGGCTTATATAGAGACCATAGAGATTCCATTAAACCTTCTTCTACCGTTCATGAGCTCTGAAGACTATTCTTCCTCTGAAGAGGATGAAGATGTAATTAGAGAGCAAGTTGCTCAATATCTAGGAGCTATCATGAAGCTGAATGCCAAATTGTTTGGTAATGAGACTTGGAAAGGTGAACCTGCCTTGCTCATTAGTGAACTAGATACATGGGTTTAGCAAACTTTACCTCAAAAAAACAAGATCTTGGAAAGTTCTTAATACCCTGTACCATAGGCACCATGACCTTTGAGAAAGCTCTGTGTGACCTAGGGTCAGGCATAAATCTTATGCCACTCTCTGTAATGGAGAAATTGGGGATCATTGAGGTACAGCCTGCCTTATTCTCATTACAATTGGCAGACAAGTCAGCAAGACAAGCTTATGGATTAGTAGAGGACGTGTTAGTAAAGGTTGAAGGCCTTTACATCCCTGCTGATTTCATAATCTTAGACACTAGGAAGGAAAAGGATGAATGGATCATCCTTAGAAGACCTTTCCTAGCCACAGCAGAAGCTGTGATTGATGTTAATAGAGGAGAATTAGTCCTTCAATTGAATGGGGACTACCTTGTGTTTAAGGCACACGGCCATCCTTCTATAACAATAGAGAGGAAGCATGAAAAGCTTCTCTCAGTGTAGAGTCAAATAGAGCCCCCACAGTCAAACTCTAAGTTTGGTGTTGGGAGGCCATAGCCAAACTCTAAGTTTGGTGTCAAAATCCCATATCCAAACTCTAAGTTTGGTGTTGGGACTATACAAAATTGACCTGATCACCTGTGTGGATCCATGAGAGCCCACTATCAAGCTATTGACATTAAAGAAGCGCTTATTGGGAGGCAACCCAATTTTTATTTATCTAATTTTATTTTATTTTTATTATTCTTTTATCTTTTATTAGGTTCATGATCATGTGGAGTCACAAAAAAATTAATAAAACTAAAAACAGAATCAAAAACAGCAGAAGAAAAATCGCACCCTGGAGGAAGGACTTATTAGTGTTTAAACGCCAGTAAGGAGCATCTGGCTAGCGTTCAACGCCAGTACAGAGCATGGATTTGGCGTTGAACGCCAGAAACAAGCAACATCCTGGCGTTTAAACGCCAGGAATATACCCTGAGGAGAGCTGGCGCTGAACACCAGAAACAAGCATGGAACTGGCGTTCAACGCCAGAAACATGCTGCACATGGGCGTTGAACGCCCAGAACAAGCATCACTTCAGGATTTAAACACCAAAATTTCTTGCAAATGCATTTTACATGCCTAATTGGTGTAGGGATGTAAATCCTTGACACCTCAGGATCTGTGGACCCAACAAGATCCCCACCTACCATATTCTCCCCTCTTCTCAACATTCATCCTCTCTTTCCAATAAACACTCTTCCCCAAAACCCTTCACCAATCACCTCAATCTCTCTTCCCAATTACCCCCTTCACCACTCACATCCATCCACTCTTCCCCATAAACCTCACCTACCTTCAAAATCTCTTTCCCACCCAAACCCACCCAATATGGCCAAACCTACTCCGTCTTTCCTCACTATATAAACCCCTCCATCCCTCTTCATTTTCACACAACACAACCCTCTCTTCTATACCTTGGCCAAATACACCTTCCCCCCTCTCCTCCATATTTTCTCTTATTCTTCTTCTATTCTTTCTTCTCTTGCTTGAAGGCGAGCAATATTCTAAGTTTGGTGTGGTAAAAGCATAGCTTTTTTGTTTTTCCATTACCATTTATGGCACCTAAGGCCGGAGAAGCCTCTAGAAAAGGAAAAGGGAAGACAAAAAGCTTCCACCTCCAAGTCATGGGAGATGGAGAGATCCATCTCAAGAGATCCCTAAGATACCTCAGGGGATATATTTTCCTCCATAACTATTGGGAGCAACTAAGGATAGGAGCACCAAAATCACTAGGGATCATGCAACAGAGGCAAGGAAAAGACATAGAGGAGCTCAAAAAGCACCATTGGTCCTTCAAAAGGCGCCACCCTCACTAAGGTGGACTCATTCCTCGTTCTTAAATTTTTTCTGCTTTTCGGTTTTTTTATGTTAAATATTTATCTATGTTTGTGTCTTTATTACATGATCATTAGTATTTAGTAACCATGTCTTAAGGCTATGAATAATTCCATAAATCCTTCACCTCTCTTAAATGAAAAATGTTTTTAATTCAAAATAACAAGAAGTACATGAATTTCGAATTTATCCTTGAAATTAGTTTAATTATATTGATGTGGTGACAATACTTTCTATTTTCTGAATGAATGCTTGAACAGTGCATATGTCTTTTGATCTTGTTGTTTATGAATGTTAAAATTGTTGGCCCTTGAAAGAATGATGAACAAAGAGAAATGTTATTGACAATCTGAAAAATCATGAAATTGATTCTTGAAGCAAGAAAAAGCAGTGAATAGCAAAAGCTTGCAAAAAATATATATATTTGCGAAAAAAAGAAAAAAAGTGGCGAAAAAAATTATAGATAGAAAGAAAAAGAAAAAGCAAGCAAAAAAAGCCAATAGCCCTTAAAACCAAAAGGCAAGAGTAAAAATGATCCAAGGCTTTGAGCATCAATGGATGGAGGGCCTAAGAAAATAAAATCCAGGCCTAAGCAGCTAAATCAAGCTGTCCCTAACCATGTGCTTATGGCATGCAGGTCCAAGTGAAAAGCTTGAGACTGAGTGGTTAAATTCGTGATCCAAAGCAAAAAGAGTGCGCTTAAGAGCTCTGGACACCTCTAACTGGAGACTCTAGCAAAGCTGAGTCACAATCTGAAAAAGGTTCACCCAGTTATGTGTCTGTGGCATTTATGTATTTGGTGGTAATACTGGAAAACAAAGTGCTCAGGGCCACGGCCAAGACTCATAAAAGTAGCTATGTTCAAGAATCAACAAACTTAACTAGGAGAAGCAATAACACTATCTGAAATTCTAAGTTCCTATAGAAGACAATCATTCTAAACTTCAAAGGAAAAAGTGAGATAAGCAAAAAGCTACAAGTCCCGCTCATCTAATTAGAATTAATATTCATTGATATTTTGGAATTTATAGTATGTTCTCTTCTTTTTATCCTATTTGATTTTCAGTTGCTTGGGGACAAGCAATAATTTAAGTTTGGTGTTGCGATGAGCAGATAATTTATACGCTTTTTGGCATTGTTTTTAGGTAGTTTTTAGTATAATCTAGCTACTTTTAGGGATGTTTTCATTAGTTTTTATGTTAAATTCACATTTTCGGATTTTACTATGAGTTTGTGTGTTTTTCTGTGATTTCAGGTATTTTCTGGCTGAAATTGAGGGACCTGAGCAAAACTCTGATAAAAGGCTGACAAAGGACTACTGATGCTGTTGGATTCTGACCTCCCTGCACTTGAAATGGATTTTATGGAGCTACAAAACTTCAAATGGTGCGCTCTCAACGGCGTTAGAAAGTAGACATCCAGAGCTTTCCAGCAATATATAATAGTCGATACTTTGTTCGGAATTAGATGACGCAAACTGGCGCTCAACGCCAGTTCTACGCTGCATTCTGGAGTCAAACGCCAGAAACACGTCACAAACCAGAGTTGAACGCCAAAAACACGTTACAACTTGGCGTTCAACTCCAAGAAAAGCCTCTGTATGTGTGGAAATCAAGCTCAGCCCAAGCACACACCAAGTGGGCCCTGGAAGTGGATTTATGCATCAATTACTTACTTATGTAAACCCAAGTAGCTAGTCTAGTATAAATAGGATATTTTACTATTGTATTAGACATCTTTGGTCTCAGTTTTGTTCTATTGCTCATTTTAGGAGACTATTGATCACGTTTTGGGAGCTGGCCATTCGGCCATGCCTGGACCACTATCACTTATATATTTTCAACGGTGGAGTTTCTACACACCATAGATTAAGGGTGTGGAGCTCTGTTGTACCTCAAGTTTTAATGCAATTACTACTATTTTCTATTCAATTTGATTTATTCCTATTCTAAGATACCATTCGTACCTCAACCTGATGGATGTGATGATCCGTGACACTCATCATCATCCATCTTTATGAACGCGTGCCTGACAACCACTTCCGTTCTACAAGCGAAAGCTAGAGTGCGTATCTCTTGGATTCCTGATGCGCAACGCATGGTTGCCCCTCGCCTGACAACCGAGCCTTCCATTCCGTGAGATCAGAGTCTTCGTGGTATAAGCTAGAATTGATGGCGGCATTGATGGGAATCCGAAAAGTCTAACCTTGTCTGTGGTATTCCCAGTAGGATTCTGGGATTGAATGACTGTGACGAGCTTCAAACTCACGATTGTTGGGCGTGATGACAAACACAAAAGAATCAAGGGATTCTATTCCGACATGATCGAGAACCGACAGATGATTAGCCGTGCCATGACAGAGCATTTGGACCTTTTTCACTAAGAGGATGGGATGTAGCCATTGACAACGGTGATGCCCTACATATAGCTTTCCATAGAAAGGAGTGACAAAGATTGGATAAAAGCAGTGGGAAAGCAGAGATTCAGAAGGAACACAACACCTCCATACACTTGTCTGAAATTCCCACCATTGAATCACATGAGTAACTCTATCTTTATTTTCTATTTATTTATTATTGATATTCGAAAACCCAATAATCAATTATCATCCGCCTGACTGAGATTTACAAGGTGACCATAGCTTGCTTCATACCAACAATCTCTGTGGGATCGACCCTTACTCACGTAAGGTTTATTACTTGGATGACCCAGTACACTTGCTGGTTAGTTGTGCGGAGTTGTGACAAAGTGTGATTCATGTTTAAGAGCACCAAGTCTTTGGAGCCATTGTTGATGATCACAAATCCGTGCACTATTAGAACATCTCTTCCTTTCCTTTTTGTTGGTCTCTCTCTCAAATGAAGGGTGGAGTTAGGGATGGTAGGAGTACCCAAACATGCAGGTATCTGAACCGCCCTACCCAGTCAGGGCAGGGTTAAACCTGACCCGAGGCAGGTTTTGATCGGGGTGGGGCGGGGTCAATGTGAACCCGCCCCGGAGTATATATATATATATATATCGTTTTAAAGATTAGATTTTTTTTATGTGCCTCTACCATCAGACCCCAACTCTCAAGTCTTTTTCTTCTTCTTCCTCAAAGAACCAAAGCTCCTTGTTGCTTAGCTCAGCTTCTCATCCCCTTCCCACCATTGTGCTGTGTAGAATTTATCAACTAAATCACATAATTTTCGCTTAATTCATGGAGTTTTTTAATTATTACTTCCAATGAACTTATGAGTGAAAAATATGCTTGTTATGCTCTTAATAAATGATTTTAAATTTCTTTTTATGTCATTTGATGCCGTGATCAATTTGATTAAGTGGTTTAAGTTTAAGGTATTTCAATGGCTTTAAATTATCGAAGAGAATAGAGTAAAGAAGTGAATTCGCGAAGCGATTTAGAGTGGGGCTTGCTGAAGTCCTCGCATGGGTAAGCTATATCTGCTCAGGTGAATTGCTCGCATGGGCGATTGGGCGGGGATTTCTCACGTGTGCAAATGCTTCACATGGGCAGCATTCGCTCGCGTGAGCGTGATTTACGCATGCGTGAGGATTTACCACGTGAGCAAAAAACCTCCACATACCTGGCTTAATGAAACATGTGGATCCTCAATTTGGGCTTTCAAAAGGCCCACAATTTCTATATTCTAAAGTATTTTGGGTGCCAAATGAGAGAAGAAGGACACACATTCATACACTTTATTTTTATACATTGTTTTCTTAGGTTTTAGTGGGATTCTAGATAGAAAAGCTCTAACTTCTCTCTAGAATCCCATAGATTTTACATAATTTTCTTATTAGTTTTAGGTTTAGTCTTGTTTAATTGTAGTTTTGATACTTGTTTACTTGTTCTTACACTATAATTCTCTTAGAATTTAGTAGTTGTAGCTTACTTTATTTACTACTTTATGAACTTTTGAATTCTTAGTTTATATTAATGAATTTGATGTTTTATGTTCGAGTTATGTTTAATTGAGCTATTTTGGTTGAATTCTCTTAGTAGATTGTCTTAATTTTAGTTAATTCTTGCAATTTATCATGTTTTATCTTTTTGCACACCAAGTGCTTGATAAAATGCTTGGATTAGTTATGGAGTAGAATTTTCAACTCTTAGCTTGGGTTGGTAACTTGGGTGACCTTGAGTTACTAATGTCCAAGTTGATTGATAATTTAAAGACTTTAATTAATCTTGTTTTCATTGACACTAATTTTTTGCTAATTCAATTAGTAAGTTGATTAGGACTTATAGATTAGGATTAATTAAGCCCGGTTGACTTTCCTCGCCATTTAGAGGTTAACGAATTAGATTTACTCTTTATAATTATCATATTGTGGTTGGTGAACAGGATAGTGATCTTTAACCATGAACCCTTGCCAAGATCTTTCTTAGTTAATTTTCTTAATTGTATTAGTTTAATTTCCTTTGATATTTAGTTATTGTTTGCTTCTTTAATTTCTTGTCATTTAGCTTCTTGTTAATTGCAATTAAAACCTCAATTTTTTATACCCAATAACTGAGCACTCGATTTTAATTCCTTTGAGAGTCGACCAGGATTTAAAAGCTCCTAGTTATTTTATTTGAATCATGACAACCTTTCTAAACTTTGATTGAGAGATATTTGCAGGTTTAGAACTATGCTTGGAATGAAATTTGAGTTTTATAACTTGTGGAATTTCTAAACCGGTATCTAGCCCGCATCAAATTTTTTGCACCATTGCCGTAGAATTTACAATGTGTGTCATACTATTGGTTATTGTGAATATGTGAATATTGTGAATAGCTTAATTTTTTGTTGTTTTATTATTTTTGTTAGTAGTTAGGAGTTTGTTTGTCTTTGTTTCTTGATATCTTTTGTTTTTTCTCTCTTTTCTATGAATTCTCACTCTTTTGGCTTGGAGTTTGGTTGTAACTATATTGTAGAAAATGGTAACCTCAATGATGGTTCATATTATGGGACGAAAAATTAATTGAGGGAGGAGCCACATGCATATGGACAACCTCATGGCAACAACCTCCTCCGCGTCACTATGAGCACGATCCTTCCCATGGTACATACTAATCCAATAGATATAGTGGGTCTCACTACGGTTATGAACCTCAATCACCATATGCTTATGAACCACCTCCTCAACATCACCCTTAACTATTATACTTATATGTCCCATTTTACCACCAAACACCTCCACACAATCCAAATCCATATCCACTATACTACCAACCTTATGACCAACCTTATGAACCATTCTTAGAACCACCATCATTGCAACATCAGTACTCTCATGAACCTCTTGAATCATTAACTCCAAATACACAATCTCAATATTCTCACCCTTATGAACCACCTCTCATTTATGAGGACTTTCACCCATATGATGAATTCTTTTTTCCATCACAGCCCTCTATAGAAGAAGCTTTCCAACCTTCATCAAGTTCTTTTCAAGAGCAAAAAGAATCCCAAAAGAGGCCTGATGCTATCATAGCGTCCTTAGCAGAAACCATAGCTCGTTGAACCTCACTTCACTCACACAGCAATCAAAGCACTCCCGTTAAAGAATGTGAATAATTGACTTCAATCAAAGAGTACGGGATAAAGGAAAGCTTAGAACTTTAAGTGGAAGAAAAGGAGTTGAAGCTTGAGTTTCAACCACATTGAGATGGTTGAACCTTCCTCCATGAAGTGTGAAATTGATATTGAGGAGGACCATGCATAACCTCCGAGATATAACTTAAGCAATGAGGAATATAAAGAAGAAATTGGTGAACAAGGAACACAACTTGAAGAAGCTTATCAAGAGGTGGAAGTTATCAAGGAAGAGTTAAAAGGCGGGGGCATTACTTTAGCAAATCCTTTGGAGATATCCCACATGAATATACTTTATTGGAAACGGATGGTCAACTTAGAGCTCTTTGTGAGTTGGAAAGTGAGAAAGGGTTGTGTATTGGTTAGCGATTAGAATCAAGGTGCACGGTGGAAGGAAGCTCAAACTTTGGAGTCCAAATTTAGAGTAAAGCAAAATTCAATGGATTTCGGATGAGGATTTGGAGTTTAGAGGAGAATTCTAAAGTTTTGTCACCCAAATGGAAACATGAGAACCAACAAGGAATTGGGAGAAAAAACAAGATTGGGACCCTGGTATACACTTCAACAATACAACAATTCTGGGGTTTCACTACTTGTTTGAGATTTCTTGAAAGCTTGGTATGTCTAATTTGGGATCCTGGAGATCATTGGAAGTCTAAGTATTGGTAGAGATTCAAGGAAGAATTCAAGCCTAAGCCGCCTTGACAAACCTCATCAACTGTCCAACTTAAGGACAATAAATAAAAATACTAGGTGGGAGACACCCCACCATGATAAAACATTCCAACTCTCACTTCTTTTTATTATTCTTGTACATATTTCTCTTATTTATTAGCTTGATTTGGTAGATTTTTATTTTGAATTGAATTTGGAAAGCCCATTTTATGCTTAATGTGCTTAATATTCTTGTTCATAGTTTTTCTCAATTTGATTGTCCATTTTTCATTGGATTTGTTAGACTTTTTAGTTAATTTAGTTATTTTGGAGCTGATTTTGATTTTAAAATGTTAGAAATAAGTTGGAAACTTCTTTATAGACTTAGGTTTGTTAAAAAAAATCCATATCATGCGTACGCACAATGCTATTTCAGAATCATTATGTTTTTGTGCGCATATGCACAATGCTAAACGCTTGTCAACTCATGCGTACGCACAAATTCAAAATTGTGCGAGCCTTAATTCGCACAATACCACACTTCACCCCCCCTTTCTTCTCTTCTTTCTCTTATCTTCCGTCACAAACCTACTGTGCCAGCCTTTTCTTCTTCTCCTTTCCTCAACCACCATCACGAGTCACTGTCTCTCCTCTCCCTCTCTTCACCACCAGTGCACCCCACATCGTCACATCCCTCTTCTCTTTTCCCCTTCTCTCCTTTCTCTCTCAACACAATGTCTTCTCGCATCGATGCTCTCCCAGCATCACCAACACCGTCGTAGACCCCTACTCAATCCTCTTTGCAACCCACAACCGCGATGAGGCTTATTTTCTCTCTGTTATCTCCAGCAGCGATTACTGCTGCAACAACCCAGCCTTCATTCCCTATGCTCTGTTTCTACTTGTCTGCTTCCAGGTAATTGATAAAATAAAATAAAATAAAATAAAAAGTCCATCTCCTTTAGTTAGTTTGACTTTAGTAATTATTTTAGTTAGATTCTGATTTCAGTGTAGTGGAATCTAGGTTGTTAGGATAGGTTAGTTTAGTTTAGTTTAATAGGTTCTAAATTATTGCTTAAAAGTGTTTGGATTAACCTGAATTAATAGAAATCGCTATTGAATTTATTTGAGCAATGCTTCACTATTTTAATGAAACTGCTGTTGGCTTTATGTGCTTAATGCTGAATTTTGTGAAATTGATTTTGTGAATCATATTGGATTGACATTGCTATTTGATGCTATTGTGCATATGACTCTTGCTGGTTTTGAATAAATGCTATATCTTGTTGGTTGGTAACGAGATTTTGGTGCAAAACATTAGTGTTGCAAGGTCCTTATTGATGTTATTTTGTGTTGTTATGATTTTGCATACCAAATATTTGCAAATTTGCCTTAAAGAGCTTTTTTATTGAAAATTTTGGTCAATTGATTGAAATTGTTGCTTGTTCTTATCTTGTTTTGCTTATTTGCATTGATAGAGTTTAAATTATTTTAAAATTGACTAACAATTATTGAAATTTGAGTATTTGAGGCCTTTTGCCTATTATTGCAAGATTGACAACCTTTTACCCAAATGTAACCCGTTGAATTCACGTTGTATGTGCTCAATTAGTTGGGTTACCTTGGGCATGAACTTCACACTTCTGTAGTATTAGTGTTTGAAAGCATTCATGTTTGAACATGCTATGTTTTACTATTGTTCTAGTTTGAGTCATCATCAATTGCTTGTGCTTATGCTTATCTGTATCACTTATATTTTAAATTTCATGTTGTAGCTACCATGTAATTTGATTTGTTATTTCTTGTTTAGGCATTAAATTAAGAATGTTGCTTCGGTGCCTTTGAGTGATGCTTGTTTATATTGTTTATTACTTTGATTACCAAGTTGTGCATTTGTGCCTTGTTGAAATCTTTGAACCTAAATTGTTGAATGTTTGTATTTCACATTGATTAGGTAATTCACTAGGCATGTTACATTGAAATTGTGACATGGGATTGCGACCTTGCCTATTGACATCTTTTGAAAATTTTCAAGCCTTTTAAAACATGCTTGCTATGTTATTGATTTAAACCTCTATTTCTCTTTCACCAAGTAATATAGCATCCATGTTTCTCTACTTTATGTCAATTAGGTGATGCGATCAAATTTTAATTGTGTTATTAATTGATGTGTGAGTCAATATTTCATTTTGTTCATTGAGTTTACTTACATATCAACCAATCTCCACTGATCGTCCATTTAACAATTGTTTGATCTTTGCTTGAGTGCTTTTATGCTTCTTCATTTCTTGTTTTTTATCCCAACTTAGAATTTTTCTTTAAAGTGCCCCCAAGCACCCTAAAATGAGCGAATTACATATTCTTTTGACTAATTATGACACCAAACTTTCAATTGCTAGTGTGTGAGTTCTAAACCGTGTGTAAATTTTAAGATTTAAACACTTGCTTTCATCAATGTAACAACCTCATTAATTCACTCTATTTTAGAGCTTTTAACCTCATTCTTCTGAATTTAAACTTCTTCTATTACTGCACATTTAGGTATTGTTTGCTTATACTTGCTCATCATTGCTTGAATGTCTTGGACTTTGCTAATATTATTTTCAACCTCTTCGAGTTTGCCATATTGTCTCCGAAAACATTTCCTTTTAAGATGAGTCATCAACGGGCCCCAAGGGTAGGCGGGATAAAACACATAATAGGCATGCTAACGCCTCATTGGATAAAGTAGAGAAAGGATGAACAGCCAACGACCCTACTCGCTTCAAGAATAGACTTGCAGAGTTGTTTTCTGATAGCATATACTCTAAGAAGAAGCTCCACCTCCAAGGACCATTGGCGGTGGATGATGAGATCCGTCAGTATGTCAATAGTCCCGTGAGGAAATGTGGTTGGAATTTTTAGGTACATAGGCCGGTAGAAAGAATTTTCCCTCGTATAGTCACTGAATTCTATGCCAACATTTATGAGGAGTACATGGAAGAAGTGTTTCTTCGAGGACAAACAATTCCTGCGACTGGACAATATTAGAACTCTCATCAATATTCTGCGGCCCGCGCGGGGAAAGGATGCTTATGCGAAACTGAAGTCCCTGTCAACTCCCAAGAAACTGTGGGATGCAATTCTACAGAGGATTTGAGAGCTAAGTTTGGACTTACAATGCAAGAATGGCTCCTATTAGATTGAGAGAAAACCAGCTCAAAAAGATGTAGCCACTACATGGCTTTACTTGATCTTTAGCTACGTCAAGCTGAAAACACACTTCACTGACATCACATTAGATGTAGCCACTCTACTATACTGCATCTTAGATGGCAAGCAGGTGGATCTCTACAAGCTAATCCATAACAAGATGAAGGACACATTCAACTCTCACATGCTTCCATTTTCGAGTCTGGTTATGAGACTGGCTGAGCCGAATAAAATCTACTGGAATGAAGGCGAGTTAATGATTGAAACCTCTGAACGTGCCAAAGTCATTCCACCTAGGGTTCCTTGTCGAACCCATGACGGCTGTCTGGCAAAGGCTCATAGATATAGAGACTCATATCATGAGCCGATCAGCAAGCAATGAGTGTCGCAATGAACGACAATATGAGCAGTTTACGAAGATAGCCAAGGGACAGGATCTGGGGTCCAGAGGAGCCAGACACACTTGAGAAGGAGACTGAGCAGCCCACCGACCATGAGAGAGGAGAAGAACAAGGAGACTCTGTAGAGGGTGAGGAGGATGAAGAGGAGGACTCATTCCATACCCTGTGACATCATGCAACATAGAAGACTGTGTTGAATTTAAGTGTGGAAGGGTCTATGATAAACCGTTATTTTATGATTCATATTGTATTTAATTGTGTGGTTTTATCAAGTCTTCACCCACTTATTCATATGATTTGCATGTATTTACAATTCCTTCCTAAAAATGTTCTATGATTGATAACTTGCTTCCTAAAGACCTTTTAGTTGTATATTTTTTATCTTCCTTCGTACCATTCGATGTCGTGATCTGTGTGTTAAGTGTTTCAGGCTTCATAGGGCAGGAATGGCGTAAGGAATGAAGAGGAAGCATGCAAAAGTGGAAGGAATATAAGGAATTGAAGAGATGACCAGCGAGAAGTCATGCGGTCGCGTGGCTCACGCGATCGCGCGAAATGGAAGAAATCACAGTGATGCGCTCGCGTGCCTGACGCGACTGCGCAGATTGGAAGCTGCACGAACGACGTGAATGCATGGACGACGTGAATGCGTGGACGACGCGCACGCGTGGTACGAGAAACGCTGAGTGACGCGAACGCATGGACAACGCGGCCGCGTGACGTACACGATCTGTAAAATTTCAGAAGTTGCTGGCACAGATTCTAGGCCGCATTTCAACCTAGTTTTCGGCCCGGAAACACAGATTAGAGACAGGGAACATGCAGAGACAAAAGAACAATTCATTCCGCATAATTTCAACTTTTTTAGATCTGAATTTACTCCTCCCCTAGGTTTCTCACTTGAACATTCATAAACTAGGATTTTGAAGAATTTTGGCTTTAGCTTTTGAGAAGAGTCTACCTCCGGTACTAGTCATTATAGTTTCTCATTTTATTTTTCATTTACTCTTCTATATTCTTAATTTATCCAGAATTGACATTGGATTATTTTTCATAGTTTATTAATACAAGACCATTTTTACTTTTAATTAATCTCTTTTATTATTATTTATTATGTCTTCTTCTACTTCCCCTATTGATTTTGTGATGTCTACATTTATAATGATGGAGTAGTTCCTCAACTTGATTGGGAGTTGATTAAAAGTAGAACCTTGAGTTGGAATACTCAAGAGTTCAATTGTAATTAGTTCATTGTTGGTTGGCTTGTTAGTCACTAACTCTAATCCTTCCTAAGGGAGAGGATTATGACTTGTGAATAGGAGTTGACTTTTAATTTGACTTTCCTTCATTCGTTGAGGGTTAACTAAATGTAAACAATGATTAATTATTAATTGCTCTTGACAAAATTCTAACAAGAATAGAACTTCCACTTAATCTTCTCCCGGTCAAGATTTTATTTAATTCATATAAATTCTCTACTTTAATTTTCTGTTCATCGAACTCAAAACCCATTTGAAAACCTCTGATTAATAAAATAGCACATCTTCCTGCAACTCGTTGGGAGACGACCTGGGACTCATACTCCCAGTATTTTATTTCTGAAATTTGTGACAACCCTTTTTCTAAATTGATGAGTGGATTTTTGCCGGTTAAGAACTGTACTCGCAATGCCATTTCTCTAATTAATTCTTAATATGCTAATTTCCGCTCACGTCAATTTTTGGCACCGTTGCCGGGGAGTTACAATATTGTGCTAATTTATTGATTGGAATTTTTTTAATTACATTTTTCTTTTATTTTGTTACTATGAGCTGCACATTACTTTCATTAAATGACGCATTCACTTCCTGATCCAAGCTTGCCAATATTTGACCCTGAAATTGAAAGAACTATTTCACGTAAAAGGAAAGCTCGGCGTCGGCTAGTCCTCTCCGAGGACGAATCTGAAACGTCATCTAAGTGAGAAACAAGCTCCCCCTCTACTAATCTAGTTGATTCACGTGCAGGTGACATGGCAGCACCTAGGAGAGTCACTATCCAGGAGGCTGCAGCCCCTGATTTTACACTGCAACCATTCCAGGCACGCCACCCAGCAGTGGCTGTGGATTTTGAAATAGAGACTGCACTACTCAACTTGATGCCCAAGTTTCATGGCTTACCTGCACAAGAGCCTATCAAGTACCTTAGGGATTTTCAGACAGCTTGTTCTACTGTTAAGCGTGATGGTACTGATGAAACTTCTATTCTGCTAAAAGCTTTCCCATTCTCTCTTGAGGGGAAGGCAAAAGAGTGGTACTACATTCAACCTGGAGTAACTGTTTCTAACTGGGATACGCTTAAAAGAAAATTTTTGGAGAAATTCTTTCCAACTGAGGTTGCCGATAAACTGAGGAAAGACATTTCCATGATAGTTCATGACGAATCTAAGACTCTCCACGAATATTGGGAGTGCTTCAATAATCTTCTGGAAGCCTGTCCCAACCATATGATTGACAAGATAGTGTTGCTCGGCTACTTTACACAGGGCATGAAATCTCAAGATAAGACCACATTGGAAGGTGCTAGCAATGGGTCTATGAAGAAGTACAAGACTACAGAAGAGGCATGGCAATTTGATCGGGGGAAAACTTGTCTCTCAACAAATCTCCATTCGGCAAGTGTACCGAATTTGTCGTCAAGTAAAAACTCACAATAGAGTGAGGTCGAATCCCACAGGGATTGATTGATCAAGCAACTTTAATTAGAGGAATGTTCTAGTTGAGTGAATCCATGAATAGAGTTGATACTTGCAGAAAATAAAATGGCGGGAAAGTAAATGAATGAAAGTAAATTGCAGAATTGTAATTGGGAATGGGGGAATTGCTCATAAAAGTAAATTGCAGAAATTAAAGAGAATGGGTAAGATCAGAAATGGGGAGTTCATTGGGCTCAGGAGATGTTGCATTCTCCGGATCAATTTTATTCTCATCTCCTCCTCAATCAATGCACTCATTGATCTCCTTGGCAATCTTAAGTGATTGAACAATAATTTCTTGTGGTTTAATCTCTCAAATCTTGATTAATAGCCAATTCCTTGGTCAATTGCTCATGAGAAGAGATGAAGTATGGTCACTGATTATACCACATGCATTTCCCAAATCAAGTGTTGAGAGGGTTATAGCCACATACCCATCCACACCCAATGTGGTCCAACATGAGAAAGCATTTCTAGCTGATCTCTTCATTCCTCTTTCAAGGTTCCGAAGAGATCCAAGTTTGAATAGCTTCTTTTCCAAGATAACTATCCAATTGGATGAAGATCGAAAGCTTTCAAGTAAAATCAAGAGGAAAGATAGAAGAAGAATAATGAAAACTAGTATTGATCCATCAAATTACAACAGAGCTCCCTAACCCAATGAAAGGGGTTTAGTTGTTCATAGCTCTAGAAATCAAAATCAAAGATGGAGAATACATCATAAAGCTAGAAGTGCAGAGAAAGTAAAATACAAAGAGTAGTTCTCTTTCCTAGCTCTCCGTCCGTCCCTTAAACAATTCAAAGCTACTCCTATATATACTATTCTTCTCAGCTTCTAGTTGGCTCTTCAAGTCTTGGGCCTTTGGGTCTTGAGTTTGAAGCAGTTCCTTTCTTCATTTGGGCTTGGCTTTACTTGCAGAGAGAAAGTGTGAAGTGGGTAGAGACTTTAGCTCAAGACGTCAGGGGTGTTTAACATTTAGCGAAAGTATAAGTTCGAGAACGTTAGTGACAATTAACATTGTAAAGTCCACGTTAACTAGGTTAACGTGGCTTCTAACGTGGCTTTTGCCAACCTTTGAGAACGTTAGTGACACTCAACATTGTCACTAACGTTCCAGTGTGCCCCTTCTTGCTTCACGTTAAAGCCCATGTTAACTAAGTTAACATTGCTTCTAACATGGCCACTCTTAGCCATCCCAACGTTAGTGACAAAGTTGAGTGTCACTAACGTTGGCTCATCCTTCATTCCTCATTATTAACTTCCACGTTAACCAAGTTAACGGGAAAGTTAATGTGGCTCTTGGGGGTTTTGTGGTTGCTTCAACGTTAGTGACAATGTTGAGTGTCACTAACATTGTCGGCAATTCTTCATCTCTTACGTTAGCTCCCACGTTAACCAAGTTAACGTGGGAGTTAATGTGGTACTTTGCACCTTAGGCCAACGTTAGTGACAATGTTGAGTGTCACTAACGTTGGCTTCTTTTCCCCCTTTAACGTTAGAGGCCACGTTAACTCGGTTAACGTGGCTCCTAACGTGGCCATTTGTGAGCAATTGCCAACGTTAGTGACAATGTTAAGTGTTACTAACGTTGGCTCAACTTCTCTTCTCCACGTTAGAGTTCACGTTAACTTAGTTAACGTGACTCCTTAACGTGGCATTGATGGCTTTTGAGAGTGTTATTGGCAATCACTTTTCTCCTTAGCCTTGCAAGTTACTCCCATTCTTTGCTTCCTTTGTCTTGAAATTAAGCAATAAAGTGCATCAAAGTTCTAATCCAAGTCATGGGAGATGCAATATCAATTTTGTCATTAAAATCATGCAAAATCCTCATGAAATCATGTAAAATGCACAATGCATGCTTGAATCAGGATGTCAATGATTTTCTACCCAAAACTAGCTTATTTCCTAAGAAAATGCAATGAAACTACCTAAAAACAGTAACGAAAAGGTCAGTGAAACTGGCCAAAATGCCCTGGCATCACAACACCAAACTTAAAGCTTGCTTGTCCCTAAGCAAGTACTGGAACAAGAGAATGATGAATGGAATGCCAAGAGTAATGAGTCATTCTTGTGGAAGTCATGTCCCTGGTTTTATGGTGGTTTCATGCGTAGCAACTTAGGTTCATTCCTTCACTGGCTTTCAGACCTTTATCATGTCCTAGAATACTCACTTTGCTTGCATCTCATGAGACTTTTATTCATTGATCCCTTTTGTTGTGATTTCAGGGCTTATTTGTGTTCTTAGGCTAAGTGCTCTGTAAGGGGGCAACTCTTTAAAATAAGCTTTCAGCCAACACTCCCGAACCAGTTGGTTCAAGGTGCTAGGTGTTGAAACACCCCTAAGGACTTACTCCCTCAAGTCTCTCCCCCATACATACACACCACAGGCATTTGGTTCATTTATTTTCTTCCTTGAGACCTTGGTGTCCAGCACCTCTTTGGGTTACTAAGTGTTCTGTAGTGAGGGTTACTCTTGATAGTGGATTTTCAGCTGATAATCCCGGGTTAGTTAACCCAAGTTACCAAGTGATAAAGCACCCCTAAGAGCTTATTCATCCAAGTAGATCCCCCACACAGGAGCACCACAGACACATGTCTTAAGGTAAACCATTGGTGCCTAGCCTTATTGCTTACTCTTTTTCTTTTATTT
>NC_029780.3:31838487-31843006 GCF_000817695.3 Arachis duranensis
TTCAGGATAGATAGTTGTCATCCTAACCTTGTGGTTGAACCAACTTAGCTAACTTATGATTACCCCCCAAAGATTCATGAATACACTTCCACATTATAGGCTCCACTCTGGTCTTTTAGAAACATAAACACTCATTCTCTTTTCATTTGATTCTAAGGGGACAAACATGCAAATAAGTAAATGAAAGATGCAGTGACACTCCAACCAGAATCATAAACCATTTTCAATCAAAAGCTTAAAAGACAAAATTGAAAATTGCTTAAGCTAATATGGAAGCATGTTCTATTTCATACAAGATCTTCCTTATTCAAGCATAGAGAAAAGATGGAGTAAAGAAGGAACTCCACCACCTTTTACTTTTGTGGCTGTCCATGCTCTTTTTCTTGTTCTCCTTGCGTGCTCAAACTTCCATTTCCTTTGCTTCTTCCAATCAACTTCTTCCAAAACCCACCATCTTCCATCTTCTTCTTGAGTGTTTCCTTTTGCTGTTTCACCTTCCTTTCTTCTTGATCTACAAAATCTTTTTGGACCTCATCATATGTGGGGATGGCATAGTGTAAATGATGCAAATTACTAGACATGTAGTTTAACCTGGCTTGAGTATTTACGTTGAACTCATCCCTATGCAATTGCCTCCCTTCATTAAGCACATTGAACTCATTGAATGCTTTTATCTGAGCCACTGTTCTTTGATTGAGTTCTTGCAAGTGCTTCTCTTGACGTTCTTGCCTCTCAGTGACTTGGTGGATGGCTTGAGTGAGCTGTGAGTATTGCTCCTGTTGCTGCTCCATGTGCTATTTCTGCCACTGTTCTTGTTGTCTCATCCAATTAGACTGAATGTTCAGTATTTGCTCTTGTCCCTCCATCTGTCTCATCCCCATATCTTCAATGGCTCTTAGAAGATGATTCATATTCAAGTTGGTTGGATCATGCTGTTCTTCTTGTTGATCTTCTTCCTGATGAGCTTCTTCTTGAGGAGTTACTTCTCTTGGTCTTCGTCCTCCTATGTGAGGTCTTCTCTGTTGTTGAGCTGCTGTGGTATATACCAGTCGCTGAACTGTCATTGGCCTTCCAGGGTTTACCCAATCCGGATTACCATCCTCGAAAACTACCTTGGCCTTTTTGCACAATCGGAGAATGGTGCTAGGATACCACAGTCTGGCCCCTGATTCAAGCTTCTCAGCTGAATCTAAAATCCCCTCATCTATGAGTTCATGCACATTGATTTCTCCACCTTGCACTAGGCAATGTACCATAGTTGCTCTGTTAATATTTACTTCTGAATTATTCACAGCTGGGGGATGGACCTTCTCACAAGTTCAAACCACCCTTTTACTTCCAGGCTAAGATCTCCCCTCTTGATGAACCGTGGTCTCCCATCTCCATACCTTTCCCAATCAGCTGCACAGATGTCAGTAACGATCTCAGTGAGCTCATCATTGTCTTGGCTTCTACTTATCCTTGCATGATAGCTGGGCTCATCAAAGTGTGGTGATTTCAGCTTAAGAGCCCTTGTTATGGCTCTGGGGCTGAAGTCCACCTCCTTTCCTCGTACATAGCTCGTGAAGGTGGAGGCCTTAGTTTTATCCTCTCGGACCACATTTGCATAAAATTCTTTGATGAGGTTCGCAATGATCTTTCCCTCTGGATTAGTGAGCCTTTCCCATCCTCTTTGTTCGATCTTTTCCCAAATTTGTGGGCATTCGTCTTCATTGAATTGGAAGATTAATTCGGGCAGTATCTTTCTGAGTTTTATCCGCTCAAATTCTCGTTCATGAAAGGCAGATTTGAATCTCCTCTCATCGAAGGGAACACTCTCCATTGGTTCCTTCCTCTTTTGCCTTTTAGAACTTGAGGCTGCCATGAGTGGATTTAAATGTGAAGAGGGTGTGGCGAAAAGAAAAATGTAGGATTTAGAGAATGGGAAGTTGGAGACTGATTTTCAGACAGGGAAGTGGAAGGGTAGCAACTTGAGTGTGGAAGTGGTGTGGACTAAATCTACTTATATAGAGAATTGGTGAGTGGATGGAGGGTGTGGATTGTTGGAGTTGTTGCTTGATGGACGGTTGGGGTAGTGCATGGATAAGGGACAAGGATCACCATTTTTTGATGGAGATTGCTCGGTCTTCAAAGGTCTTCTCTCTTCAATGTTGCATGGCAACATTTTCCAATGCAATCCCTCTTGAAACACGTGTGTGGCTCCTCATCATGAAGTGGCCGAACCTTCCACATTTGATTGCCCAATCAATCACCTTCAATGCTCCTCTCCTTTTCCCTATAAAATAAAATGAGAAAAGTAAAAAGGAATGTCTGAACCAAATTGAATTCTACGACTAGCACAATAAAATCAAGAAAAAGAGTTTTTTTGTTTATTCATGAACTCTGACTAACTAACTAACTGTGTATCCTTATATGCACATTGGTGGCACCATAAGGTGACACCAAACTTAGTTTTGAGCACTGTGATGAAAAGTTGTGTTCAAAGCCTTAAGAATAATGCTTTGAACACCAAACTTGTTCTTCACTATATTCTGCATATCATGAATTTCACATGTGTTTGTCAAGTTTCGGTTGGAATTCATGAATATTGATTTATTCACTATTTACTCAAGGCATATAAAACATGGGTTGCCTCCCATGAAGCGCTTCTTTAGCGTCACTAGATTGACGTTTTGCTTTCATCAAGGAGGTTGGTAGTGCTTGAAGTCTTCTCCTCTGGCAGTGGACTTATATCCATTGGTTGGATCAATTATCTCTACATGCTCCAAGGAGAGAACTCTGTTGATGGTGAAAACCTTAGGTAACTGAGATGGCACAGTAGGGAGATTAGGGGGGATGTCTGTGAAGTAGGCTGAGATTACTTTATCCCCTAGAGAGAAATCTTCCGTAGGGATCTTCTTGTTCCGCCACCCCCTTAGTACCTTCTTCTTTGCCCCTGGTGCTGTTTTCTTATTCTTGGTGGCCTCCTTTTTCGATGAGCTTTTGTTCATGTCCTCACAAGCCTCTGGTGGCTTAGGTTCTTCCATTTTTTCCTTGACCTGTGGCACTTGCTGTTTGCCTTGTCCATCAACCCAGTGAATCTCAAGATGAGCTGGCTGTGCTTCAGTGCTTGCTTCTTCCTTTAACAGCTCATCATGATGTTTGCTTGATTCCTTGTACTCTTGGTCTTCTTCTTTAAAGACATTAAAGCTGAGTTGCTCATCATGGATTCTTAGTATTAGCTCCCATTTCTCCACATCTATGAGTGCTCTAGCAGTAGCGAGAAATGGTCTACCCAGTATGATTGGGTGCAGGTGATTCTCTTCCATGTCCAGGATGACAAAGTCTGTTGGGAGAAAGTATTTTCCAACTTTGAGCAACACATTTTCCACCACTCCTATTGCTTGCTTTTGAGTCTTGTCGGCCAACCTTATGACTACATCTGTGGGTAGTATCTCATTGATCTGCATCCTTTTCACCAGGGATAGGGGCATTAAGTTGATGCTTGCTCCTAAATCGCAAAGTGCTCTATCAAAAGTGTCTCTCCTATGGCACAAGGGATGTGAAAACTCCCTGGGTCTCTTCTTTTTGTAGGTAGCTCAGGTTGAATCAGAGCACTACATTCTTTGTTCATTACTATAGTCTGGCCCCCTGGTGGACGAAATTGTGATCCATATTCTTTGTACTTGTATGAAATTTAATAATTGGCTCTATTTGAAGTCACAAATTCGTTCAACTAACCAGCAAGTGTACTGGGTCGTCCAAGTAATAAACCTTACGTGAGTAAGGGTCGATCCACAGAGATTGTTGATATGAAGCAAGCTATGGTCACCTTGTAAATCTCAGTTAAGCAGATTAAATGGTTATGGGTTTCGAAAATTAATAATAAATAAAAAATAAAAAGGGATAGAAATACTTATGTAAATCAATAGTGGGAATTTCAGATAGGCGTATGGAGATGCTGTGCTCCTCTCGAATCTCTACTTTCTTCTTACATTCATCCAATCCTTCTTACTCCTTTCCATGGCAAGCTGTATGTAGGGCATCACCATTGTCAATGGCTACATCCCATCCTCTCAGTGAAAATGGTCCTATGCTCTGTCACAGCACGGCTAATCATCTGTCGGTTCTCAATCAGGTTGGAATAGAATCCCTTGATTCTTTTGCGTTTGTCATCATGCCCAGCCTTCAGGAGTTTGAAGCTCGTCACAGTCATTCAATACTGGAATCCTACTCGGAATACCACAGACAAGGTTAGACTTCACATTCATCAAGTTGAAGTGCAACGTATATCTTGGAATAAGAATAAAAGAGAATTGAATAGAAAATAATAGTAATTGTATTGAAACTTGAGGTACATCAGAGCTCCACACCCTTAATCTATGGTGTGTAGAAACTCCACCATTAAAAATACATAAGTGAAAGGTTCAGGCATGGCCGAATGGCCAGCCCCCATGAAGGTCTAAGGACTAGGCGTCCAGAGATCTCTAATACACTAGTAAAAAGTCCTATTTATAATAAACTAGCTACTAGGGTTTAC
>NC_029780.3:31843265-31882136 GCF_000817695.3 Arachis duranensis
GAATAAAGTATGGACTATTATATATTGCTGGAAATCTTTGGATGTCTACTTTCCAACGCCGTTGAGAGCGCGCCATTTGGAGTTCTGTAGCTCCAGAGAATCCATTTCGAGTGCAGGGAGGTCAGATTCCAACAGCATCAACAGTCCTTTTGTCAGCCTTTTTCAGAGTTTTGCTCAAGTCCCTCAATTTCAGCCAGAAATTACCTGAAATTACAGAAAAACACAAAAACTCATAGTAAAGTCCATAAATGTGAATTTAACATAAAAACTAATGAAAACATCCCTAAAAGTAGCTTGAACTTATTAAAAACTACCTAAAAACAATGCCAAAAAGCGTATAAATTATCCGCTCATCACCCCCCTTGAGTGAACTCTTCCTGGGAAGAAGTTCCTTCATATATTTGATGAATGCTGGCATTTGCTGAATGGCCTTGATGAATGGTATGTTCACATTCAAGGATGCAAACAAGTCTAAGAACCTTGAGTATATTCTCTTTCCCACAGCACCCTTAAGCAGTTGGGGAAATGGTGCATATAGTCTTAGCAGCTCCTGTTGTGAGATTTCTGGTCCTTGATGGTCTTTCTCCTCCTTCTCTACTAAGGTATCTTCAGGTTGTTCTGTCAGATTGCTTGGCTTATCTTCAGTCTCCTTATCATTTGTAGTGACCATGTTGCAATCTTCCCATCTTACTTTCTTCGTTTCACCTCTCGGATTCTTCTCCGTGTCACTTGGGAAGCTATCAGTGGGTCTGGGAATCTTCTCAGATAAATATCCCACTTGGAATTCTAGCTTCTTGATTGCTTCTCCCCATTTCTTCATACTGGCTCGCACCTCCTCTTTGAACACCTTATTGTCTTGAATGTCTTTGCATATGCTTTCAAGGAGGGTTTCTATCTTTGAGATTCTGTCATCAAATGATGGTAGGTTGGGATTAGGGTTAGATAGATGAGATGTGTTGATGTGGGGGTGTTGATATGTCCTCTGTGTGAATTGTTGATGAGCTGCATTGTTGTTGGAGTTGTAACGTCTCTGGTCTTGGCTTTGCTCTTGCTGATTCCCCCACCCAAAGTTTGGGTGGTTGCTCCATCCAGAGTTGTATGTCTTGGAGTATGGATCATGGTTCTGTCTAGGTGAATTCCCAATGTAGTTGGCTTGCTCAAGGTCCTTTTCTTCAACTTCTTCTTGGGTTGTTGATGAGGTGGTGATTGCTGCTACTTGACTTCTTTCCATCTTCTTGGTGAGGTCAGCTAGCTGCTTGGTGATGAGCTTGTTTTGAGCCAGCAGAGCATATACATTGTTTAGCTCCATTACCCCTCTAGTGTTCCCTCTTTCGGAAGCATAGAAGTAGTCATTCTCAGCTACAGTTTCAATGACATCTATGGCTTCTTCAATGGTCTTCTTCTTGTTCAAGGATCCTCCAGAGGAATAATCTACTGCCTTCTTTGATTTATATGACAAGCCTTCATAGAAGATATGCAACTGCACCCATTCATTAAACATATTTGGTGGACACCTTCTTGTTAGGTCTTTGAACCTTTCCCAAGCTTCATAAAGTGTCTCCCCATCTTGCTGTCTGAACGTCTGTACTTCAGTTCTCAGCCTAGGGATCCTTTGCGGGGGGTAAAACCTTGTCAAAAACCTATTCACTACCTCCTCCCAAGTTGTCAGGCTTTCTTTTGGGAAGGATTCGAGCCATTTGAATGCCTTGTCCCTGAGTGAGGAAGGGAACAAGAGCAGCCTATAGACATCCTGGTGGACTCTATTGGACTTCACTGTGTCACAAATCCTCAAGAAGATGGTCAAGTGTTGATTCAGATCTTCTTGAGCACCTCCTCCAAATGAGCAATTATTCTGCACAAGAGTGATGAGCTGAGGTTTTAGCTCGAAATTGTTGGCATGGATGGTTGCCTTTTGGATGCTACTTCCGCAGTTCCCTGGGTTTGGGTTGATATAAGAGCCCAAGACTCTTCTATCCTCCCCACCAGGATTTGCTCTACCTCCTCCACCATGGTTGTGAACCTCTTCCTCACGATGGTCTTCCATGGTTGTTCCAAAGTATTCTTCAAAGTGTTCATCCTCTTCTTCAGCACCAACCACACGTTTTTCTTTTGCCTCCCTTCTTAATCTCAAAAAGGTTCTCTCAGGTTCAGAATCAAAGGAAATTGAAGCCCCGCCTCTTCTCCCTGTCATACAACCAACAGAGTACAAGCAAAGAAAAGAAATGCAGAGAGTATTTCGCTAGGATTACTGTTAGTGTCAGTGATGCATTATATCAAACAATTAGTGGGGTTAGTGAACTGAATTGTAAATAACAAAGAAAAACTAAGAAACAGGGGAGGGGAGAAATTAACTAAGACAGAAAGCAAATTTCTCAAACAGAAAATTAAATCAAACAAAACAAAAGTGCTCAATCAAGTGATCCTCTAATGTAATCATTGTCGATGCACAATCAATCCCCGGCAACGGCGCCATAAACTTGATCGGGGGAAAACTTGTCTCTCAACAAATCTCCATTTGGCAAGTGTACCGAATTTGTCGTTAAGTAAAAACTCACAATAGAGTGAGGTCGAATCCCACAGGGATTGATTGATCAAGCAACTTTAATTAAAGGAATGTTCTAGTTGAGCGAATCCATGAATAGAGTTGATACTTGCAGAAAATAAAATGGCGGGAAAGTAAATGACTGAAAGTAAATTACAGAATTGTAATTGGGAATGGGGGAATTGCTCATAAAAGTAAATTGCAGAAATTAAAGAGAATGGGTAAGATCAGAAATGGGGAGTTCATTGGGCTCAGGAGATGTTGCATTCTCCGGATCAATTTCATTCTCATCTCTTCCTCAATCAATGCACTCATTGATCTCCTTGGCAATCTTAAGTGATTGAACAACAATTTCTTGTGGTTCAACCTCTCAAATCTTGATCAATAGCCAATTCCATGGTCAATTGCTCATGAGAAGAGATGAAGTATGGTCACTGATTATACCACATGCATTTCCCAAATCAAGTGTTGAGAGGGTTATAGCCACATACCCATCCACACCCAATGTGGTCCAGCATGAGAAAGCATTTCTAGCTGATCTCTTCATTCCTCTTTCAAGGTTCCAAAGAGATCCAAGTTTGAATAGCTTCTTTTCCAATATAACTATCCAATTGGATGAAGATCGAAAGCTTTCAAGTAAAATCAAGAGGAAAGATAGAAGAAGAATAATGAAAACTAGTATTGATCCATCAAATTACAACAGAGCTCCCTAACCCAATGAAAGGGGTTTAGTTGTTCATAGCTCTAGAAATCAAAATCAAAGATGGAGAATACATCATAAAGCTAGAAGGTGCAGAGAAAGTAAAATACAAAGAGTAGTTCTCTTTCCTAGCTCTCCGTCCATCCCTTAAACAATTCAAAGCTACTCCTATATATACTATTCTTCTCAGCTTCTAGTTGGCTCTTTAAGTCTTGGGCCTTTGGGTCTTGAGTTTGAAGCAGTTCCTTTCTTCATTTGGGCTTGGCTTTACTTGCAGAGAGAAAGTGTGAAGTGGGTAGAGACTTTAGCTCAAGACGTCATGGGTGTTTAACATTTAGCGAAAGTATAAGTTTGAGAACGTTAGTGACAATTAACATTGTCACTAATGTTCCAATGCACCCCTTAGCCTCACGTTAAAGTCCACGTTAACTAGGTTAACGTGGCTTTTGCCAACCTTCGAGAACGTTAGTGACACTCAACATTGTCACTAATGTTCCAGTGTGCCCCTTCTTGCTTCACGTTAAAGCCCACGTTAACTAAGTTAACGTGGCTTCTAACGTGGCTACTCTTAGCCATCCCAACGTTAGTGACAATGTTGAGTGTCACTAACGTTGGCTCATCCTTCATTCCTCATCGTTAGCTTCCACGTTAACCAAGTTAACGGGGAAGTTAACGTGGCTCTTGGGGGTTGTGTGGTTGCTTCAACGTTAGTGACAATGTTGAGTGTCATTAACGTTGTCGACAATTCTTCATCTCTTACGTTAGCTCCCACGTTAACCAAGTTACCGTGGGAGTTAACGTGGTACTTTGCACCTTAGGCCAACGTTAGTGACAATGTTAAGTGTCACTAACGTTGTCGACAATTCCTCATCTCTTACGTTAGCTCCCACGTTAACCAAGTTAACGTGGTAGTTAATGTGGTACTTTGCACCTTAGGCCAACGTTAGTGACAATGTTGAGTGTCACTAACGTTGGCTTCTTTTCCCCCTTTAACGTTAGAGGCCACGTTAACTCGGTTAACGTGGCTCCTAACGTGGCCATTTGTGAGCAATTGCCAACGTTAGTGATAATGTTAAGTGTCACTAACGTTGGCTCAACTTCTCTTCTCCACGTTAGAGTTCACGTTAACTTAGTTAACGTGACTCCTTAACGTGGCATTGATGGCTTTTGAGAGTGTTATTGGCAATCACTTTTCTCCTTAGCCTTGCAAGTTACTCCCATTCTTTGCTTCATTTGTCCTGAAATTAAGCAATAAAGTGCATCAAAGTTCTAATCCAAGTCATGGGGGATGCAATATCAATTTTGTCATTAAAATCATGCAAAATCCTCATGAAATCATGTAAAATGCACAATGCATGCTTGAATCAGGATGTAAATGATTTTCTACCCAAAACTAGCTTATTTCCTAAGAAAATGCAATGAAACTACCTAAAAACAGTAACGAAAAGGTCAGTGAAAGTGGCCAAAATGCCCTGGCATCACAATTGATTAGTGACTTAGCTGAATTTACTAGGAATCACAGGCAAAAACAAAGTCGGTCAAAAGCTGTTGCAGAGGTATCTTCTAGCAAGGAGACTGCTGCTATAACTCAGAGCTTAAGTGAAATGACCAACTTACTGAAGCAGATGCAACGAAGTCAACAACAAGCTCAGCAAGTTCATCCTTCTCCACCATAGCACAGCCAACAGTTGGTTCCATAAAGAGTGTGCAGGATCTGTGCCGATTACAGTCATTATACTGATGAGTGTCCGCAACTCCAATAGGAAGACCACAATGTGGCAGCCACTCATAACTTCTATGACTGCCCTAATCTAGGGTACAATCAAGGTGGCAACTACAACCATGGATGGCATGATAACTCCAACCAAGGTTGGAGAGATAATTCCAACCAGGGTTGGAGGGAAAATCATAACAGAGGAGGCAGAGATAACAATGGAAATCAGAGGTGGAATAACAATAACTTCAGGCAGCAGAATCAGAATCAGGCCTACAGAGTACCTCATCTAAGGCAGCCTCAAGCATCTCAGCAGACCCCTCAGATCACTTACCCTATTCATCTCCTGATGATGAGTTACTATAATCTATTGATCGAAGACAGCAGGCCATGGAAAACAACCTCACTTCTACTCTAAATGGTCTGAACTCTATCTTACAAGCCCTTGTCTCACAGATTGGATCACTGAATAACTCTAACAACCAGTCCTCAAGCTCTGGTGGACTCCCCTCTCAACCATTACCCAACCCCAAGGGTGGCATCAATGCCATTACCCTGAGATCTGGAACCACACTGCAAGAGGGGAATCCAGAGGAATCAAGCCCACCAAAACACGCCCCAACTGTGGACACGGTTGAGGTAGAGGATGTTGAAAAAGAAGATGAAGCACAAGGCGTGGCTGAAGCAGAAGCAGCCCAACCAAGGAGTGCAGAACCCCAGCAAGCTGAAGCTATAAAAAATGCCACTTCTATTCCATTTCCACACCTTGCTAAGAAGCCTAGAAAGCAGATGGAACTTGATCCAAAAATGGTAGAGATTTTCAAAAAGGTTGAGGTAACTATTCCCCTTTTTGATGTCATTTAGCAAGTGCCTAAATACGTAAAGTTTCTAAAAGAGTTATGCATACATAAAGATAAAATTAATGAATTAGAAACTATTCCTTTAGGTAGTTCTATATCTACTTTAATGGGAAATATACCTGAGAAATGTAGTAACCCAGGCCCATGCATGGTTAACTGTACCATTGGAGGTGTGATATTTTCTGACTGTATGTATGATTTAGGAGCATGCGTGAGTATTATGCCCTTGTCTATATATAATGCTTTAAGGCTCCCTCCCTTAAAAAGGTCGGCAGCTCGTTTTGTGTTAGCAGATAAGAGCATTATCACAGTGGTTGCAATTGCTGAAAATGTATTAGTGAGCATTAAGGGGCTCACGTTTCCCATTGATTTTTATATCCTGGAGATGCCCCAAAATGACTCAGGGAGACCTTCGTCAATCCTGTTTGGTAGACCATTTTTGAAGACTTCAAAATTCAAGCTAGATGCCTTTTCGGGTACCTATTCCTTTGAGGTAGATGGCAGAACAGTGAGCTTCAATCTAGATGAAGCTATGAAGCATCCCCCAGAAAATCACTCCATATTCCAATGTGACATCATTGATGAGATTATAGCTGCAACTCACCAAGAAGAAATGGAAAAAAGTCACATGGAGCAAGATCCAAGTGTGGGGACACCCTCTGAACATACTGAAGATTCATTACCATTTTCACCAGCCCCAGATAATCCAGAACCAAACCATGAGCGGAAAATGGAATTAAAGCCCCTTCCTCCACACCTCAAGTATGCATACCTTGAGGACAAGCAGAAGTTTTCAGTTATCATTGCAAGGAAGCTCACTTCCCAACAAGAAGAACAACTGCTTAGTGTATTAAGGACGCATAAGAAAGCAATTGGATGGAGCTTGGTGGATATAGTAGGCATCAGCCCTCAAGTTTGTGAACATAGAATATTCTTAAAAGAAGGAGCAAAGCCTGTCCGTCAACCTCATAGAAGACTGAATCCCACCATCTTAGAAGTTGTCAAGAAGGAAGTTACCAGACTACTTGAGGCAGATATCATTTACCCCATTTCAGATAGCGAATGGGTCAGGCCAGTACAAGTGGTGCCCAAGAAGTCTGGAGTCACAATAATAAGGAATGAGCAAGGAGAACTTCTGACAACCAGAGTGCAGAACGTATGGAGAGTTTGCATTGACTACAAGCGTCTCAACCAAGCCACTCACAAGGATCATTATCCCTTGCCATTCATTGATCAGATGCTTGATCGCCTGTCAGGTAAATCTCACTACTATTTTCTAGACGGTTATACAGGTTATTTTCAAATCTATATAGCTCCTGAAGATCAGGAAAAGACTACTTTTACATGTCCTTTTGGGACTTATGCTTATAAAAGAATGCCCTTTGGCTTGTGCAATGCACCAGCTACTTTCCAAAGGTGTATGATGAGTCTTTTCTCTTATCTCATTGAGACTTGTATGGAAGTTTTTATGGATGACTTTAGCGTTTATGGTGATTCATTTACCCTTTGCTTGGATAGTTTATCTAAAGTATTGGACAGGTGTGTTAGTTCAAACCTTGTTTTAAATTTTGAAAAGTGTCATTTTATGGTAAAACAAGGTATTGTTCTAGGACATGTTGTTTCTGATACTGGTATCTCTGTAGACCCAGCAAAGGTGGATGTTATTTCTAGTTTACCTTACCCCTCCTCTGTGAGGGAAGTCCGTTCGTTCCTTGGCCATGCATGTTTTTACAGGAGATTCATTAAGGACTTCAGTAAGGTAGCACTACCCTTATCCAGACTACTGCAGAAAGACATTGAGTTCGAGTTCAGTGAAGATTGCAAACAAGCGTTTGATAAGCCAAAGACTGCCTTGACTCAAGCTCTGATTATGAGGGGACCAGACTGGAGTCAACCATTTGAAATCATGTGTGACGCCTCCAATCATGCGTAGGAGCAGCACTGGCTCAATATGAAGGTAACAACCTTTTTGTAATTGCTTATGCATCTAAGACTTTAGACGCTACTCAATCTAATTACACTACTACTGAAAAAGAGCTTCTAGCTATTATTTTTGCTCTGGATAAATTCTGAGCCTATTTACTTGGTACTAAGGTAGTGGTGTACTCAGACCATGCAGCTCTAAAATATTTATTAGCTAAAAAGGAGTCTAAACCAAGGCTAATACGTTGGATTCTACTGCTGCAAGAATTTGATCTGGAAATTAAAGATAGGAGTGGTAACCAGAATTTGGTGGCTGACCACTTGAGTCGCCTTGAGCACATTAAAGATAACTCCATTCCTATTAATGATAATTTCCCATTTGATAGCTTACAGACAGTATCTGATGTAGCCCTTCGGTATGCACCTGTAGCTAATTATCTAGTTAGCCATACTTTTCCTCCTGATTTCACTAAGCATCAGAGAGACAAGCTGAAAAGCGAGTCCAAATACTATGTATGGGATGACCCATATCTATGGAGATGTGGTGCTGACCAGGTAATTAGAGGGTGTGTACCTCAATCAGAATTCCAGTCCATTTTAGAGGCCTGCCACTCATCTGAGAGTGGAGGACATTTTGGCCCTCAACGAGCTGCTAGAAAAGTTTTAGACTGTGGATTCTGGTGGCCTACTCTTTTTAAAGATGCTGCTAATCTTTGTAAATCTTGTCCTCCATGCCAAAGGTTTGGTAATATATCCCAGAGGGATGAAATGCCTCAACAAATTATGCTTTTCTGTGAAATTTTTTATGTTTGGGGCATTGACTTCATGGGTCCATTTCCAAATTCTAATGGCCCCACCTTTATATACTGTTAGCTGTAGATTATGTTTCTAAATGGGTGGAAGCAATTTCTACCCATACTGATGATGCTAACACCGTTGTTTTCTTTGTTAGAAATCATATTATTTGTCGCTTCGGATCACCACGAGAAATCGTGAGCGATCAAGGCACTCACTTTTGTAACAAGAGACTAACAGGTTTACTGAAGAGGCACAGGATCATTCATAAAGTATCAACTACCTATCACCCTCAGACTAATGGGCAAGCAGAGGTGTCTAACAGAGAGATAAAGCGCATACTGCAAAAGGTAGTCAAGCCTCATAGGAAGGACTGAAGCACCAAGCTCCAAGACGCGCTTTGGGCATATCAGACAGCATACAAGACACCGATTGGGATGAGTCCTTTCCGCTTGGTTTATGGAAAGGCTTGTCACCTCCCAGTTGAGTTGGAGCACAAAGCCTTTTGGGCTGTAAAAGAATGCAACATGGACTATGAGAGAGCCGGAGCTGAATGGAAGTTGCAACTGCAAGAATTAGAGAATCTTCGCCTAGAAACTTATGAAAATTCCAGGCTGTATAAAGAGAAAGTGAAGGCTGTGCATGACAAGAGCATTAAGAGAAGAGAATTCCAACCTAGAGACTTAGTCCTACTTTACAACTCCAGAATGCGGCTCATGCCAGGCAAGCTGAGATCCAGATGGGATGGTCCGTATCAAGTAGAGAAGGTGGGACCATACGGAGTTTTTTACTTGAGCCATCCTTCAAGCTCTGAACTTATCAAAGTCAATGGACATCGCTTGAAGCTATTCCATGGCGAAAAGATGACGAAAAACTAGGAACTAGAGATCTTCCTCTTGGAAGATCCACCCACAGCAGATGACTGAGCTAGTGGAGCGTCCAACTTAAGGACATTAAAGCAAAGTGCTGGGTGGGAGACAACCCACCATGGTATGATCGTTCCTCCTCCTCTCCTTATCTTCCCTTGTTAATCCCTCTTCTCAGTACTAATGCCTATCTTTTGTATCTCATCCACATACTATATACTACATTTTTATAAAAAAAAAGGGTGTTAAGGCATGCGACGCTCCAGCGTCGCTGACGCGTTCGCGTCACAGTGCCTTCGCATCATTAGAGAAAAGAAACAGAGAGTTGCGCAAGAATGTGGCTGGAGGTGTGCCTTTGGCACAATTTGACCCACGCAACCGCGTGAATGACGCAATTGCGTCATTAGTCAAATGGCCTCCCCACGCGTCCGCGTCACCCACGCGAACATGTGGCTCTGCAATTCGACGTAAAAGGGTGTATGGCAGTGAGTTGCACTAGAGCTGGGCTGCACTTGTGCTAGTCGCACAAGCCCTGCCCCACATGTCTGCACCATTTTCTCAAGATGACCAGTCACGTGATCGCTTCAACCAAGCGACTGCATCACCCTGAAATTTGGCAAAAACATTTTTCAAACAGAGAGTTGTGTGAGCGCGAAGCTGCCCTCGCGCCCTAAAAGCAAATCATTTCACGCGTCTGTGTCACCGACACATCCGCGTTATTTCCTTCAAGGGCACTCCACGCGACCGCGTGCACCACGCGCCCGCGTCGCTTGCGCCGCCCAACTCATTTAAATATGCCAGATTGTCTTTTCTTTTCCCACCTCAACCCTATTTTTCCCCATTCTTCCTTCTCCTTTCTTCCTCCAGTCTCCTCCCTCTTTCCTACCACCATTATCAAGGTTTTTCTTCTCTTCCTCCCTACTTTTTCATTCTTATTCTTATTTTCATGTTTTCTTTCTCTTTCTCTTCTACTTTCCTTATCCATATTTTCTTTTTCTTTTCTTCTTCCTCCTATTGGTGTTGGAGATTTATTTGGGTCATTATTTTTATATGTTGCTTGTGAATTATTTAGGACTTGTTTAACAATTATATATTATTTTTATAAGGGTTGCTTGCATGTTCTATTTATTATTTTCCATACCTTATTTAACATGCATGCTATGTGTTTGTGAAAACGCCCATATGGCATCGTGCACTACTTTTTCTACTATTCTCTATGCTTGCTTTTCGCAAAATCCTTTTTATATTTTATTAATTAAATATAATTGTTATTACAAACATATTGTTAGTTTGAATGACTTGGTAACTTGGACATTGAATGCTTGATCTATGCTACTCATGCCCTTGCCGGCATGCCAATAAACACCTAGCATTTGACTGTCTTCAAATGCACTTGTTATATTTCCGTTATTGATTTGTCACATGTAGTCATGACCATGTGTTCACATCATTATCCTTTCTTGTGCATTGATTACCACCATTCCCATTCTTTTCCTTGCTATAACCCTTGAAATATTCATGTCTTTACTCGTTTCCTTTCAGGATGGCCACCAAGAAAGGAAAGGAGAAAGCTACCCCCAAATCTACAGCAAGAAAAGGCACAAAAAGAGCATTAGTGGCAGAGCCTTCTTCAACTACAGTCAAACCCTCAACAAAAAGAATTAAAAGGATTATAAAGGTCGATGAAAAGGAAAAACCATTCCCAGCAAATGACACTGCACGATTTCCCAATCACTACTATGAGCAGATGTTCTCCATTCTGGCTGCTCGGAGTTACAATAATGAACACCTTCTTATCCTTCCACCTCGTATTGCCACATTTGTTGAGCCACAAATTGCACAAAGATATTAGGGATTCCTACAGAGACAGCCACGGCAGGTTAATCTTTCTTGGGTAGTTAAGTTCTTCTCCAATTTCCACCTACTGACCCTGCAATCTATTTACGTCCATCAGAAGCAAATCCCATTACAGAAGAGGCCATTCAGCGAGCCTTAGATCTTCTCCCTGCTCCAGAAGGACTAGACGCTTTTCAAGAAGTCGCACTCAAGCGCCAGGTGTACAAATTTGACTGGGACGTTGTTCTCAAAGTTATTGCACAACCTGGCAGCAAATGGATCTTTGGATACCATCGTTCCCGTCCTAAGGGAATCTCGGCTTCCGCACTCACCTTAGAGGCTCACGTATGGGCACAGATTATGTCCCATTACGTCTTTCCGAGCACTCATGAGTCCTCCTTCACCACAGACATGGCCGTTCTACTATGGTTCATCCTCACAGACTAGCCTCTCAATCTACCAAGACACATCTGGAACACTATGGGACACGTATAAATTGCGGGCAACCTTCCTTTCCCCGCCTTGGTCTCAGATCTTGTCTCAGTAGCCGGAGTCTCCTACAGAGCTGGAGACACCAAATCCATACTTCCACGGGATGATCAGTTCGTCCCTAACGGGAGATATCTTAGGCCACCACTTGCCACTACCAGCCAGTCCATAGAAGATGCTGCAGACATTCCACCATCTACTAGTCAGCTGCTGCATCAAATACTGAAGAGGTTGAACCGACAAGACCAGAAAGCAAAGCTCTGAGAGCGCCGCAACCACCGCCGATTCAAATACCTCAAAGAGCTACTCACAGGCAACCACAGACCTGACGAGGATCCAGGCACTCCGAACTCCACTTCCTTTACCAGCACAGGGAGCCATGACGGTCCTGACTGTGGAGATACTACCACCAGCCCACCCTTGTTCCTGACAGATGGCACCGAGGACGGTGCAAAGTCTTAAGTGTGGGGAGGTCGATTAGTACCTAACTTTCGGAGGTAATTCTTTCCCCCTAACACCAACTTTTTTTTCTTTAGAATAGGATAGATTGCATATTAGTAGGTTAATTGCATGCATGTTCTACCTGATTGAAAAGACAATAACTTTCTTTTAAGACCATATATTTTTCGAAAATTTCACTAATTTAAATCAAACATTTATGTTAAATTTTTTTGAAGTTGAAATTGGAATAGGATTTTTGAGCTAAAAGAACACACAACCCGTGAGACTTTGAGCCTAAATACATGGTTACACTATTTAACCATAAACATTTTTTTTCTCATGTGTTTACTTTTCTATGATTGTTATCTGAATTTTGTTTTATCCTATATGTCCAATGTTAATGTGTTATGTGCATGCATATGATTGAGGCCATTGTTTGTTTAGCTCACGTATCCCAAATAAGCCAACCCTTTTAATTACCTTTGTTAACCACTTTGAGCCGTTTTTAGTCCCATTCATTCTATATTTTACCACATTACTAGCCTTAAGCAGAAAACAATTGAAAATTCTAATTGAATCTTTGGTTAGCTTAAGATAGAATTTGTCTGTTAACTGAGTATGGGAAAATTGTGGGAATAAAGGGTAGTAGAAAATATGTCATAATAGAATAAAGGGAATTTGGGTACCTATTCATGTGAAACCATAAAAGAAAGATTACAAATCTATGTGCATTGATAAGCTATACAAAAAAAATAAAAAATAAAAAAATAAAAAATTTCTTTATTTTAGTGAATAAGGGGACAAAATCACCCCAATGATAAGTTAGAGTTTAATAATCAATGCACATGTGATATAAAATTAAAATAAAGGTTGATGCATGAGTATGGAATGTGAAAAGGAGATTTTGGGTAGCTAAGATGAATGTTGGAATTATATAGAATACATGTATGTTAGGTGGGAGCTTAGGTTAATTAAGGATTCAATGTATAAGCTCACTTAGCCATATGTGTACCCTCACCCTTACCTTAGCCCCATTACAACCATGAAAAGATCTCATGATGTTTGGATTGGCACTTTAAAATTGTTGATTGATTAGGTGAAAAACCAAATTTTTGAAAGCATGATTAGAGAAGGATAGAGTGATTACCCCATGTACTAGAGATGATTAAAGTGCACATGCACCAATAGTAAGGGTTCAATGCTCAATCCTGTACTCCCTGCTTTCACGAGATATCTTCTTACAAATTTATTTGCTTTTACAATATGAACTGAATTAGTAAAATCTGCCCCATGTTTTGTCTTAGAGAACTTATCTATTTTTTTAATCATATAGACAAAATCATATAGTTGCATTCATATGTATATAGGTTGCATTGCATTACATGAGTCTTACATGTTCCTATTCATTCATATTTATCTCCTTCAATTTAGAATGAGGACATACTAATGTTTAAGTATGGGGAAGTTGATAAACCGCTATTTTATGATTCATATTGTATTTAATTGTGTGGTTTTATCAAGTCTTCACCCACTTATTCATATGATTTGCATGTATTTACAATTCCTTCCTAAAAATATTCTATGATTGATAACTTGTTTCCTAAAGACCTTTTAGTGGTATATTTTTTATCTTCCTTCGTACCATTCGATGCCGTGATCTGTGTGTTAAGTGTTTCAGGCTTCATAGGGCAGGAATGGCATAAGGAATGAAGAGGAAGCATGCAAAAGTGGAAGGAATACAAGGAATTGAGGAGATGACCAGCGAGAAGTCACGCGGTCGCGTGGCTCACACGATCGCGCGAAATGGAAGAAATCATAGTGATGCGCTCGCGTGCCTGACGCGACCGCGCAAATTGGAAGCTACGTGAACGACGCGAATGCGTGGACGACGCGCACGCGTGGTACGAGAAACGCTGAGTGACGTGAACGCGTGGACGACGCGGCCGCGCGACGTGCGCGATCTGCAGAATTTTAGAAGTCGCTGGCACAGATTCTGGGCCGCATTTCAACCTAGTTTTTGGCCCAGAAACACAGATTAGAGCCAGGGAACATGCAGAGACAAAAGAACAATTCATTCCGCATAATTTCAAGTTTTTTAGATCTGAATTTACTCCTCCCCTAGGTTTCTCACTTGAACATTCATAAATTAGGATTTTGAAGAATTTTGGCTTTAGCTTTTGAGAAGAGTCTACCTCCGGTACTAGTCATTATAGTTTCTTATTTTATTTTTCATTTACTCTTCCATATTCTTAATTTATCCAGAGTTGACATTGGATTATTTTTCATAGTTTATTAATACAAGACTATTTTTACTTTTAATTAATCTCTTTTATTATTATTTATTATGTCTTCTTCTACTTCCCCTTTTGATTTTGTGATGTCTACATTTATAATGATGGAGTAGTCCCTCAACTTGATTGGGAGTGGATTAAAATGAGAACCTTGAGTTTGAATACTCAAGAGTTCAATTGTAATTAGTTCATTATTGGTTGGCTTGTTAGTCACTAACTCTAATCCTTCCCAAGGGAGAGGATTAGGACTTGTGAATAGGAGTTGACTTTTAATTTGACTTTCCTTCATTCATTGAGGGTTAACTAAATGAAAACAATGATTAATTATTAATTGCTTTTGACAAAATTCTGACAAGGATAGAACTTCCACTTAATCTTCTCCCGGTCAAGAATTTATTTAATTCATATAAATTCTCTACTTTAATTTTCTGTTCATCGAACTCAAAACCCATTTTAAAAATCTCTGATTAATAAAATAGCACATCTTCCTGCAACTCGTTGGGAGATGATCTGGGACTCATACTCCCAGTATTTTATTTTTGAAATTTGTGACAACCCTTTTTCTAAATTGACGAGTGAATTTTTGCCGGTTAAGAACTGTACTCGCAACGCCATTTCTCTAATTAATTCTTAATCTGCTAATTTCTGCTCACGTTAGTCTACAACATCAGATAAAAAAATGGATCAAGTGTTCTGAATATCTCCATCTTTATTTATTTTGTCTTTAGTTCTGTCACTTTTAGAAATTTTTGGATAAATTTATTTTTTCCTTTTTTTAGTTTATTTGCACTTAATGTCAGTTTTGTATATATCTTAGGATTTTAATCTGGTTTAGTTGCACTTTCTCTTGTGATTTGGTCTGTAAACATTCTTTTATCTTTCATTGTGTATGGATAAATATGGATGAATATGGATAACAGGACTTAGGTCTTTTATCAAAAGGAAAACTTTGATAGAGAATAAAAATATATTTTGGGTTTATTAAAATTTTTAAGAATTGGATACATATTCATGCCTTAAATACCTAAGCCATATGCATTAATCTTTTGTGTATATATGATGTTTCTCAAATATAAAAAAAGAGAAAAAAAGAAAAAAATGAAAAAAGACAAAAATAAAAAAGGGGATGAATGTTACCCCATAAGAAAAGTTAAGAAATAAATGCATATGTAATGTGAATTGAGAAAATGCATGATTATGTGAAAAGTGAATAATGAGTAGTTAGGTTTGCATTAGAATTGAATAGGTTATTATAGGTTAGGTGGGAGTTTCAGCTAATCAAAGGTTCGAATTTCTAGTCCACTTAACCAATTACATCCTTACCTTGTCTCTAGCTCCGTTACAACCCTCTAAAGTCCTCTTGATAATTGTATGCATGCATTGAATTATTTAAGAACTCAATTGAATAATGGGATTGAATTGCTTGATGTTGCATCTTTGCCCGCTTTGCCTTTTTGCATCTTGAAAATTATTTGATTCTAATCAACCCTATGTGAATAATAGGTAGAAGTAGATAGTTGTACATAATAAGCATAAATGGATTGCATATATATCTTGGTAGACTTCCTTCATCCTCGTGATTATTATTATAGCATGAGGACATGCTAGTGTTTAAGTGTGAAAAAATTGATAAATTTCATTTTATTGTTATAAATTGTATTGAAAAGTATAGAGTTTATAAACCAAATTATACAATTTTTAGCTTAATTCGTGGAGTTTTTTATTTATTGCTTCCAATAAACTCATGAGTGAAAAATATGCTTTATATGCTCTTAATTATTGATTTTTAATTTCTTTTTATGTCATTCGATGCCGTAATCAATTTTGTTTAAATATTTCAAGGTTAAGGTGCTTCAATGGCTTCAAAGGATAAAAAAGAATGGAGTGAAGAAGCGAATTCAGGAAGCAACTTGGATTGGAGTTTGTTGAAGTCTCGTGTAGGTGAAAATATCTCGCATGAGCGAGTTTCTAGATTGGGTGAGCATTCCTCACGTGGGCGAGTTTCTTGCTTGAGCGAAAAAATTTCGTGTGCGCAAAAATCCTTCACGTGCTTGGTTTAGTGAAATATGTGCATCTTTGTTTTAGGCTTCCAAAAGATCCCAAATTGCTATATTCTAATGTATTTTGAGTGCCAAAGGAGTGGAGGAGGAACACACACATACACTTAGATTTTACATTTTTTCTTAGATTTTAGAAGGATTAACTTCTCTCTAGAATGCCTTAGGTTTTACTTTATTTTCTCATTAGTTTTAAGTTTTAGTCTTATTTAATTATAGTCTTGATACTTGAATTTATATTCTTGCACCCTAATTCTCTTAAAATTTAGTGGTAGTTAACTTGTTTTGTTTTCTTAGTTTATGAATATTGAACCTTTGAATATTGAATTTCCATTAATGCAATTTAATGTTTTTATGTTTATTGTTGCTTAATTGAGTTGTTATTATTGTTTTCTTAGAATTGGTAGTTATAGATTTTATTATTCATATAATTTACCATGTTTTTTCTTTTATGCATGTCAAGTGTTTGATAAAATACTTCTTTACTTATGAGTAGTTTTTCATACTCTTGGCTTGGAATTGAATACTTATGTGACCTTGAGTCATTGATGTCCAATACTCATTGATAATTTAGAGTTGTGAGTTGATTTTCACAAATAAGGTACAACTAGAACAAGTAGCACGTAATCAGGTAACATAGCATATATGATATAGAAATCCAAAACAAATAGACAAACCCAAACAATTCAAACATATGCAAATGATGTATGCCTGCCCTATGGCTGATGATATCATCTGTCGGTTATATAGCCAACCCGACATGTCCTGGTAGCTAACCATTGGACAGAAACACCCCTTGCGGAGCAAGTAGGTTTGAGCTACAACCCCCTTGCTACTACCCGCTCAACCCAGAGCCAGTGGAACAACCACTATTGCGGCTACTACCCAAGCGGGTGTTTAAAAGCTCAACCTGTAGCGAGTGGATTCACCACTACTGCTGCTACTACCCAGGCGTCACAATCTCTGACCTGGAGCAAGTGGGACGAACCACAACCCTTGCTACTGCCCAGGTATCTTAAGCATTAACCCGGAGCAAGCGGGACGAACCACAACCCTTGCTACTGCCCAGGTATCTCCAACATATATTCATTCAATCTCAATTCATATTATCAATCCTCATTGTTATCAAATCTCAAACATAAAAACTGGAGCAAGTGGGACGAACCCCAACCCTTACTACTACCCAGGTATCAAAGTCATATTCATTCAAAACTCCATAATTAACTCATTTATCGTAAACATCCTTTTCCGTCTCATACCCGGAGCAAGTGGACAACGCCACTGCCTACTACCCAGGGTTACAAATCACATTTCAACATTTTCCATTATTATCCATTTAACACATTCATTCATTAATCATATATGCATTTATACTCAGCCAAAATCAATAATGGCTTTGCCGTGACCCGGCAATAACTCAGCCATCCGGCTCATGGTTCAATAAAGAACCAGCCATTTATCAATAAATATAGCCTTTCGGCTCATGGCATACACGGTACTTCTACCGTCATCCTCCATATCTCATATAATCATCGTTGAACATCATTGATCATAACTTTTTCCCTTGCTTCACTTGCAAGTTACCACATTCCCTAGCTCCTTTCTCATCACTAGGCATATCATAATGATTTAATACATAAGGGGTGAGATCGGAGGCTTAAAAGTATGAGATTTGGCTTTTAAAACTCAATTATCAACTTTGGCAGGAAAACAGGGCCACGCGTACGTGCACTCCTAGCGCACGCGTGGATGGCCACAAAACTCATCGACACGTATATGTCATACACGCTAACGTGTGGATTGAAAAATACCCAAGCGACGCGCACGCGTCCACCACGCGAACGCGTGGGTGCTCTCGTGCCCAAGGCACAAAACAGGCACAGTTCAGGCACAACCCTCTAGAAAATGGCTGGGTATTGAGTGCAGCACATTGGCGCGCCCACGCACACCACGCGCACCCGTGGATGGCGTTTTCTGAAAGAACGGCGCGTACGCGCCAAGTGCGCCTACGCGCGAGGGGCCATTCTGCTAAAAATTTTCTAAGTTTAAAGCTATAGAATTCACAGATTCAACCCCCCAATCTACCAACGGACATAACTTTCTCATTTTAAATCATTTTTCACCCGCTCTTCAAACGGCATGGACATCCCGGATCCAATTTCATTTCTAAATAGATTTGGCACAAAACAGAGATCCGTAGTCCAAGTTATGTCCCGTCAAAGTATGCCCAAAAACCATGTTTTTCATACAAAACCACAAAGTGCCATTTTCAAAACAAGCCATTTTCAACTTTTTTCAAAATCAACCAAACATGCCAATTTCAACCCTTTTTGAAACCAATCAAAATATACCAAAATCAACATCAAGCCTCCTCAACTCATACATTAACACTTTACCACGATTCACAAAACCACCATATAACCAATTTTACCCATTTCAAACAAATGGCTAAATTACAAACATATCAACATGTCATACACCCTTGCTCATCCCAATTTCCAAAAATACTATTTCCAATCAACCATCATTATACATAATCAATATCATACTCACTATCACGTGGTTTCACCCCCAAATCAACCTTAATCATTCCTCAAGCATATATCACAACATACATATCTCTCATGCATTATCATACTATCAAGGCATCAATAGTCATACTCACATATATGACCACATAATATATCTCAACCAAAATCAAACATACATCATCTATACAATTTCACCCAAAATTACCAATTTCCACACTTCAACTCCTCAAACCTCATTATTCAATAACCAACCCAATCATTCATATATTCATTATCTGAAATTCATCCAATCACTTGTGTCATCATACAATGCACACAACAACTTATCTTCCTTACCTCTTTCCGGCCTCCGGCCTAAAATTTACGGCCTCCGGCCCAATTTCACAATTTAAATGCATAAACCAAAAATTAATACTCATTACTCAATACATCAAATTTTCAATACACCAAGCATACAAGGCCACACAATTCTCAACCCAATCATCAATTCACATTACATACCAACTATGCATATTAGCACCAACCATTTACACAATCCAAACTTAATCCTAGGGGGCATCTAGCCTAGGAATTCTCATCACACCACACGGTACATAAATGAAACTTAAATCGTACCTGTAACAACCACCCCTTCTAGAAACAAAATTAAACTTCGAAGTTTGAAAATCGGTTAGGAGATAAGATTAGAATTTTGGATAGGAACCTAGTAACCACCCTCAGTTTGAAATTTAAAATGTCCCAACCACCCCACCCCCAAACGTATATAAATAGGGGAGCACCCATAGGTAGAAAGTCACTCCTCTCAAACACTAATCCTCTCCCTTCTCTCTCTACAAAGAAATAATATTCTGTGGGCAAACATAAGAGGCAAGCTCGAAGAAGCGTTAAGAAAAAGTGTAGGAAATTATGCCTTTCTTACTTATGTTGGCATGTAGTATGTTCTGTTTTATTTTCTTCCATCCATGCATGGCTATCATCTTTCATGTATTTTATGGCATGAATTATTCTTTGCTTATCTCTCATCTACACTGAGCATGATTATCTATTATGTCAATTATACCCTCTTGAATTTATTAATATGTATCCCATGTCTTTTCTATGTGCATTTACATGACCTTTTAATTACCATTCATTCCTTTCATATTGAGAGTACATGTCCCTTTAAAATGTTTTATTAAATTATTTAACATTCCCTAATTTTACTATGTGCCCTTACATAACCTTTGATACCGTTACATCATTATTATTCCTTTAATGTTGAGAGTACATGCTCCTTTTTGTGTCTTGTTCAAAGAACCCTATTTTATTATATGCAACTAAATGACCCCTTATATTATTATGTTATTATTGCTCTTTTATTTTAAAGATCAAAGGGTACATGCTTCTTATAATATCTAATCCAAGTATTTCAAATACCCACTTTCTTACAATATGCACTTGGATTATGTTTTGTACATTATATCATTAATATCTTCTTAGGGTCAAGAGTACATGTTTCTTTATAATTGTTTTATTCAGCTAATTAATATCCCTCATTTTATTACATGAAACTATATTGACTTTTATACCATTAGATTAATATTAATATTTCCATGAGTTAAAAAGAGTACATGCTTTCTTAAATATTTTATTCAAACATCTAATATATCCTATTCTACTATGTGCATATCATTATGTCATTATTACTCCTTTAAAGTCAAGGATACATAATTTCTTTAATATTTTGTGCAATTATTTAAAATGTCCTATTTTCTGCACTTTGATATGACCTCTTTCAATCCATGCTATTATATCACCAAGATCTTTTAATTAGAAAATCTATACACATGCTAGAGTCTCGTGATTTTCATATATCCCTTTATTATCACAATTGTTACTTTTCTTCCATGATATCTTCTTATATGATTTTTCTCTCGTGTATGTTTAAACAACCTAATTGTAAATTGAACTGAGGGAATGATCCTTCGGTAAGGGAAGGAGACTCCCAAAGACAAGATAATCGAGATGATCCTTCGGTAAGGGAAGGTGATCGAATCGAGATGATCCTTCGGTAAGGGAAGGTGATCGGCAAACTTTTGGAAACCTTCGGTAAGGGAAGGAAACTCCCATCAATGTTATATAATAAGATATCTTTGTTGATATAACTCTTTTCTTGTGTATGTCTAAATAACCTTGATTGTAAATTGAACTGAGGGAGTGATCCTTCGGTAAGGGAAGGTGACCCCCAAAGACAAGATATCGAGATGATCCCTCGGTAAGGGAGGGTGATCGATCGAGATGATCCTTCGGTAAGGGAAGGTGATCGCCAAGACACTCGAGATAAGAACCTTCGGTAAGGGAAGGGGACTCTCATTTATACCGGTTTGAGCTCAATACCTTCCATAAAAGTTAAAAGTTAAGAAAGCATGAATGAAAGTTTGATGTTTATGTTTTTTTTTCTTTAGATTTAATGATGATTATGTTGATGTTACTTAAGATGTTATCCTTCTATCTCTTTCTTTTTGCACACATGTTTTACAAGAAAGATACATATTACATGCCATGTTATACGCTTGTTTTTTTTTAAATCCCGCACGTGGGCTGGAGATGGATATGCAGGTGTTGCATAGCACTCCTACTGAGACGCTAGGTTCTCACTCCCTTTCTTTTCCCATACTGTCTCTGGAGGAACATGGCACAGCGGATAGAGACGACGCAGTGCCCCCCGAGGGTAACTTCTGAGTATGACCCCTCGAAGCACGCGTGGGTAGTTGCGACCACTACTACCGTGCTCCATACTATCTATTTAGGTCGAGAACCCGTGGAAGAAGGACCCCAACTGCCCATCGTAACCTTCCTAGATAGGAATGCTTCGACATCTGGAAAGCGGTCACCTAAGGTGGTACACCTCGAGTCCGACTCCGAGGCCGAGGGAGAGGAGTCCGACAACCCTGGCCAGAAGGAAGACACCATGGAGGAGGATCCAGAGGAGGAGTTGAACCCTTACGGAAGTCCAAAGGTGGAATACGTGCCCTATTTCCCCACTTTGGCACCCCGTCGAGTTTTTATTCACCCCACGCAGCGGAACTGGGTCTTCACTGTGCGAAAGGGGGTTGGAGGGAGACCCCTGGTACCTCGATTCGTGAATAACTGAAGACTCCTGATCAAGGATAGGATAGGACGCAAGTATGGGAGCCTCTTCGACGAGATTAGTTTAGGACGTAGTTAGTTTCTTTCCTATTTTAGTTTCCTATAAGTATTTTTATTTTGAAACGTACTCATGGTTAAGATGTCTTTAAAAAAATTCCAACGTTTTAGTGCTACTCATTTTCCGCTCTACGCGCATTTCCTCCTGCCTTGCATAACGATTAAGTCATTCTTTTTCTTGGTCAAGTATGGCACCTTATTTTAAAGACCTCCACGATAGTATGAAACTTGGGGTGTTACAGTACCTCTTGTAGCCAAATCAACTGAGACTTTTCTTTGGAAGTCTCTACCAACCTTAGCCCCAAGCCTCACCAAAGCTCCTCAAACAACACCAATCTCCCAATTGTGCACCAAAACCATCAAATGCACTAACATAACCAATATTACGTACATACATCAACATAGGGCTCATAAAAGTGACAAATCACAAGGGTTGGAGAGTTTCTTACCTTAACCCACTGAAGTTTGTGATGAATATCACCTATGGCTCATACTAGAGCACTCCTAAACAACCAAAATCACAAGGTTTCCTCAAAACCCAAACCAAATTCGAATTTGAAGAGGAAAATGAAAACTGGGCAGAGGACAGTGAATTAATCACCACAAAACTTAGATAGAATTGTAGAGGATGAGAAGAGCGACGCGTGGCCGCAAACGGCTCATCAATCGGAGCTCCGTTGCTCAAGTTATGGTGGTTTGAAGATCAAAGAGAGTTAGGTTTTCTCTCTTCTCTTCTCTCTTCTCTATTTCAGCGCCCCAACCTCTCTTTTAGGGTAAAATGAGCTGAAATGCACATAACTAATATTTATATATGTTGGGTCTTGGGCCCACTTAGGCCCAGTTCACTTATTTTTGTCCGTTGGCCCAATTTTGGACTAAAACCTTTAAGATTAGCGCTCTAAATCGTACTTCAAATATTTCTACCTCCCCTAATTATAATTCCTCATTTCTTAATCTTATTTACTCATAATCAATTTTCTCAGCTGCAGTACCAGACAGGTCTCAGTCGGTACTGCCGATCAAAATTCCACTGCGTTTACGCAGAAAACTATGTCTTTTGACTCGGAAAAATTCACTGAATCCGAATATCATATTTAAATCATCAAATTCCAATTGCCAAATCTTCCAACCATATTCGCTGCTACTTAACTCATTATTTAATTAATTTTGGTTAGACCGGGTATTACATTCTACCCCCTAACAAAAATTTTCGCCCTCGAAAATTCCATCCATCCCTACGAGTACGCGAGCATAGCATGCCTTTATATCAAACGCATAACAGTTCCAAGGTCCTTTTACTCTGCGCGCTTCCGTTGCCGCGCTCTGATTTCTCCATTCCTGAGGGTCTCGGTCGTTCGTTCAACGCTGACCAACAGCCTCGTTCCTTACTTTTACCGTTTCATCAACCCACGCCCTATTAAATCTCAAATCATGTCATCAATAATATTGCCATCATCGTTAATCATAGCCATCATCCCACATCACTATGATCAATCAAAGCTTTCTTCGTTTTTTGAATTCAATGAGTTTGGACTAACAAGCTGACAAACTCTTAAGAATCTGCTTTCCTTTACTAATCTATAAAAGCTTTCGAGACACATCTCTTTTGTTGAAGTTACTCAGATCAAAAATCATTTTCAAAAATATAACCAAAACTCCTTCAAATTCTTGGAAAAAAATTCAACAGCACCTCCCTAAAAATTGGAGTTTACCACCCGTCACGAGTTCCCTCAAACCAATCTCAGTACCGCATCAGCATTGCAATTTAAAGGTTTCCAAACGATTCCTCTGAAACCAATCATTACAAATCTTGATCTAAATCCAAGGTCACCATGACCAAACATCATAGCACTCATCTCTCGAACACGACAACTTGCACTCAATCATCATCTAAATCTGACTACGCTTTAATGATAATTTCCTCATCCGTTTCAGAACCATTAAGGCTCACAGCCGCAATTAATTCCAATTATCGAGAATCAGTATCTGTATAAGCTCACTAAACTTTTAAGTACTCAAAGCATAAAGCATTTCTAATCATACCCCACTTTTCCTTATTATTACCATACTATGCTAACGCTTTTAGCAAGCTTCCGCTATGCCACTTTGATTTCTCGTCAAGTATTAGCTCCATCACTTATTTCCTCAAGTACCCAACCACAACTTAGCATGACTGGCATTTCAAATCAACATTTCCAAATCCATCATTTCGGACCATTTCTTATCTATTTAAATAAAAGGAACTAAAAGTCACGGGTTCAATCCGTTTCACCAAAAATCCAGAAATTAACCAACTGTATAACAAACACAACACATCATTCTCAACAGAAAATCATTTACATCACAAGCATTTATCCATTTGTATTAAGGAAAATCCTTACTCGGACCATCCGGTTTGCTTCTCAGTCTAATATTAAGCTCGACATTCCCAGTTTTACTGTACAGGCGGTATTATAAAATCACACACTGCCATTTAAGCCTGATTATTGCAATTACCTCAATCTTACTGCCACAATCGGCCCGCATCCTGACTCTCTCCTTGTTGGCAATTTCTTGATACATGCCCTGGTAACCCGCACTTGTAACATACGTCTAACCCCAATCGGCATGGCCTATTTGGATGATGACTTCTACACCTCTGACAGCTCAAAACATTAGAAGCAGCCGCTGCCCGTTTTCCCTTACCATTCCTTTAGGACTCCTCACTCGTCGCAAAGCTATTCCGTCCTTGGGGAAAATGTTGTATGTATCCTCTCTCCTTAAACTCTCGACCCCTTGGTGTGAATCCTTGGTTGTGCTCTCTATGACTTCCTTCCTCTGCAACCCTCCTTTTCACACACGCTTCAACAAGTCTGCTCTTATTCACCAACTTTGAAAAAGTTCAGACCTCCATTGGTCCCACTGAACTCAAGATGTCGCTTCGGAGCCCTCCTTTATACTTAATGCATTTCCATTCCTCGAAGTCTCCCGGAGCTCCCTGACACATGCGGGAAAAACTGAATAGCTCCTCAAATTTGTCTATATACTCAGATACGGACATAGCACCTTGCTTCAACTATAGTAACTCCAATTCCTTGGCTGTCCTGGCGGAATTTAGAAAGTACTTCTTATAGAATTCCCCTGGAAGGCATCCCAAGTGATATGATCATTCCCCTGTTGTAGGAGACGTTGAGCCCCTTGCCACCAATGCGATGCTTCCCCCGTGAGCAGATAGGTAGCAAATTCAACACGCTGCTCTTCAGGCACCAACTGTGCTTGCAGTGCTCGCTCCATGGCCTGAAACCAAGTATCAGCTTCAGGCGGATTGGTGGTTCCCTTGAACTTAGGTGGATTAACCTTTAAGAAAGTTGCCAGTGTCATCGGGTCCTGAGCTTCCCTTCCGCCATTGCCGTTATTGGTTATCTATTGCCCAAGAGCCTCTGCAGTGGCTTGCATAGCAGCAGCCATATTCTCCGCCATAAGGTTTACCGAGTTATTCGGGTTGATTTCTAGTTTCTGCGTACTAGTACAATCTCTCTTACATCCCCGACTAGGTCCACGAGGCGCCATCTGGTTCCTATACACACCAAACAATCGATATCAAGTTGATCAGTCTCAATATTGGAAGTATAGTGCTTCAAGGTTCCAAAGGTACACTCATGGACTTCATGCTAGATGTATCAGTTAGATACCCTAACTAGCACAGGCACAGACTCAGAGTATGCATTGAAGCATAAGCAGTTCCATCCCTCAGGAGGACGAACTGCTCTGATACCATAATGTAACACCCTAATATTCAAATCCTTATGCTCGAGTCATAAGTCAATGATATTACGGTGGTACGACTCTCAGGTGGATTTTTAATATATAAATATAGGTAATTTCGAAAGGAGTATTAATCGAGAAGCCTGAAAAGAGTAGAAATAAAATCGCGAAGACGTATCACTCACGTTTCGACAACGAAAAGTTAAACTGTGAAGCCGAAAGCGATATACAGACAAGGCATAAAGGAGATTAAGAGATAGATAACAGATGGATATATGTATAACATAAGTAAATAGCCACTAGTCGCGACCCGCGAAGTTTAGGCCGGCTAGGGTACAGTATGAAAGTAACTGACAACAGTACATCCTAATCTCTCCCAAAGGAAACATAAGAGCCTCTATAGAAGTTCCAAAAGAGTTCAACACATAATATAATCTTTTCAACACATAAATATCTTCGTCGTCTCTCAGACAAACCGCAGCTCACTTCTGAGCACCTGAACTTATATCTGAAAAATAAGAGATATATACGGAATGAGAACCCCGGGCACATGGGTTTCCAGTATGGTAAAAGTGCCAAAATACAATGCACTGCAATAAAAACTCACTAAGCATCCTAAACTCCTTTTCACCAAGTATCCAGCATAGATTCTTACTAATCCATAAATAGGCATCTGTCGTAAGGGGATACTAAATATAGTTCATGTTACACATGTTTCCCAACTCGCTGATTCTTCCATGAATCAGACTCAGAATCATAAGCAAAACCATCACCAGTTGTTCTACCTCAGCAACTCTATATCAATACATCATACCCTCGCCGGGAGCTAGTGAAATCACATCACTGCGTCTACCCAGGGGGCTCAAATTATCTCATTCAAAAATCATCATCATCATGCAATCGCATCATCAATTCATCTCATCAAGAACAGCCCCTAACATCCACCGACACCAACATGAGGGATCTCTCAGTTGTACAAACACAAGCAATACAGACAAGTAATACACAAATAAAGTACAAGTAGAACAAGTAGCACGTAATCAGGTAACATAGCATATATGATATAGAAATCCAAAACAAATAGGCAAACCCAAACAATTCAAACATATGCAAATGATGTATGCCTGCCCTATGGCTGATGATATCATCTGTCGGTTATATAGCCAACCCGACATGTCCTGGTAGCTAACCATTGGACAGAAACACCCCTTGCTACTACCCGCTCAACCCAGAGCCAGTGGAACAACCACTACTGCGGCTACTACCCAGGCGGGTGTTTAAAAGCTCAACCTGGAGTGAGTGGATTCACCACTACTGCTGCTACTACCTAGGCGTCACAATCTCTGACCTGGAGCAAGTGGGACGAACCACAACCCTTGCTACTACCCAGGTATCTTAAGCATTAACCCGGAGCAAGCGGGACGAACCACAACCCTTACTACTACCCAGGTATCAGAGTTACATTCATTCAAAACTCCATAATTAACTCATTTATCATAAACATCCTTTTCCGTCTCATACCCGGAGCAAGTGGACAACGCAACTGCCTACTACCCGGGGTTACACATCACATTTTAATATTTTCCATTATTATCCATTTAACACATTCATTCATTAATCATATATGCATTTATACTCAGTCATAATCAATAATGGGTTTGCCGTGACCCGGTAATAACTCAGCCATCCGGCTCATGGTTCAATCAAGAACCAGCCATTTATCAATAAATATAGCCCTTCGGCTCATGGCATATACAGTACTTCTACCGTCATCCTCCATATCTCATATAATCATCGTTGATCATCATTGATCATAACTTTTCCCCTTGCTTCACTTGCAAGTTACCACATTCCCTAGCTCCTTTCTCATCACTAGGCATATCATAATGATTTAATACATTAGGGGTGAGATCGGAGGCTTAAAAGTATGAGATTTGGCTTTTAAAACTCAATTATCAACTTTGGCAGGAAAACAGGGCCACGCGTACGCGCACTCCTCGCGCACGCGTGGATGGCCACAAAACTCATCGACACGTATATGTCATACACGCTAACGCGTGGATTGAAAAATACCCAAGCGACGCGCACGCGTCCACCACGCGAACGCGTGGGTGCTCTCGTGCCCCAGGCACAAAACAGGCACAGTTCAGGCACAACCCTCTGGAAAATGGCTGGGCATTGGGTGCAGCACATTGGCACACCCGCGCACACCACGCGCACGCGTGGATGGCGTTTTCTAAAAGAACGGCGCGTACGCGCCAAGTGCGCCTACGCGCGAGGGGCCATTCTGCTAAAAATTTTCTAAGTTAAAAGCTATAGAATTCACAGATTCAACCCCCCAATCTACCAACGGACATAACTTTCTCATTTTAAATCGTTTTTCACCCGTTCTTCGAACGGCATGGACATCCCGGATCCAATTTCATTTCTAAACAGATTTGGCACAAAACAGAGATCTGTAGTCCAAGTTATATCCTGTCAAAGTATGCCCAAAAACCATGCTTTTCATACAAAACCACAAAGTGCCATTTTCAAAACAAGCCATTTTCAACTCTTTTCAAAATCAACCAAACATGCCAATTTCAACCCTTTTTGAAACCAATCAAAATATACCAAAATCAACATCAAGCCTCCTCAACTCATACATTAACACTTTACCACGATTCACAAAACCACCATATAACCATTTTTACCCATTTCAAACAAATGGCTAAATTACAAACATATCAACATGTCATACACCCTTCCTCGTCCCAATTTCCAACAATACTATTTCCAATCAACCATCATTATACATAATCAATATCATACTCACTATCACATGGTTTCACCCCCAAATCAACCTTAATCATTCCTCAAGCATATATCACAACATACATATCTCTCATGCATTATCATACCATCAAGGCATCAATAGTCATACTCACATATATGACCACATAATATATATCAACCAAAATCAAACATACTTCATCTATACAATTTCACCCAAAATTACCAATTTCCACACTTCAACTCCTCAAACCTCATTATTCAATAACCAACCCAATCATTCATATATTCATTATCTGAAATTCATCCAATCACTTGTGTCATCATACAATGCACACATCAACTTACCTTCCTTACCTCTTTCCGGCCTCCGGCCCAAAATTTACGGCCTCCGGCCCAATTTCACAATTTAAATGCATAAACCACAAATTAAGACTCATTACCCAATACATCAAATTTTCAATACACCAAGCATACAAGGCCACACAATTCTCAACCCAATCATCAATTCACATTACATACCAACTATGCATATTAGCACCAACCATTTACACAATCCAAACTTAATCCTAGGGGCATCTAGCCTAGGAGTTCTCATCACACCACACGGTACTTAAATGAAACTTAAACCGTACCTCTTGTAGCTAAATCAATTGAGCCTCTTCTTTGGAAGTCTCCACCAACCTTAGCCCCAAGCCTCACCAAAGCTCCTCAAGCAACAGCAATCTCCCAATTGTGCACCAAAACCATCAAATGCACTAACATAACCAATATTACATACATACATCAACCTAGGGCTCATAAAAGTGACAAATCACAAGGGTTGGAGGGTTTCTTACCTTAACCCACTAAAGTTTGTGATGAATATCACCCATGGCTCATACTAGAGCACTCCTAAACAACCAAAATCACAAGGTTTATTCAAAACCCAAACCAAATTCGAATTTGAAGAGGAAAATGAAAACTGGGCATAGGACAGTGGATTACTCACCACAAAACTTAGATATAATTGTAGAGGATGAGAAGAGCGACGCGTGGCTGCAAACGGCTCGTCAATCGGAGCTCCGTAGCTCAAGTTATGGTGGTTTGAAGTTCAAAGAGAGTTAGGTTTTCTCTTTTCTCTTCTCTCTTCTCTATTTCAGCGCCCCAACCTCTCTTTTAGGGTAAAATGAGCTGAAATGCTCATAACTAATGCTTATATATGTTAGGTCTTGGGCCCACTTAGGCCTAATTCACTTATTTTTGTCCGTTGGCCCAATTTTGAACCAAAATATTTAAGATTAGCGCTCTAAATCGCACTTCAAATATTTCTACCTCCCCTAATTATAATTCCTCATTTCTTAATCTTATTTACTCATAATCAATTTTCTCAGCTGCAGAACCAGACAGGTCTCAGCCGGTACTGCCGATCAAAATTCTACTGCGCGCTTTTACGCAAAAAACTATGTCTTCTGACTCGGAAAAATTCACTGAATCCAAATATCATATTTAAATTATCAAATTCCAATTGCCAAATCTTCCAACCATATTCGCTCCTACTTAACTCATTATTTAATTAATTTCAGTTAGACCGGGTATTACATCAATAGCTTCAAAGGATCGAAGAGCGCAGAGCAAAGAAGCGAATTCGGGAAACAATTTGGAATGGGGCTTACTGAAGTTCTCATGTAGGAGAGAAATATTCGCGCAGGCAAATTTCTAGAATGGGCGAGCCTTTCTTGCGTGTACGAATTCCTCGTGTGAGCAGCATTCTTTCACGCGAGCGTGATTCTCACGTGCGCGAGCATTTTTTGCGTGAGAAAAAAACCTCAATGTGCCTTATTTAATAAAACATGTGCATCCTCATTTTGTGCTTCCAAAAGGCCCTCAATTGCTATATTCTGAAGTATTTTAGGTGCCAAGATGAGAGAGAAATGACACACATTCATACACTTACATTTTTACAGATTGTTTTCTTAGGTTTTAGTGGAAATCTAAAGAGATAAGTTCTAACTTTTCTCTAGAATCCCATAGATTTTACTTAATTTTCTTATTAGTTTTAGGTTTAGTCTTGTTTAATTGTAATTTTGATACTTTTTTACTTGTTCTTGCACTATAATTCTTTTAGAATTTAGTAGTTGTAGCTTGCTTTGTTTACTACTTTATGCACTTGTGAATTCTTGGTTTATATTAATGAATTTGATGTTTTATGTTTAATTGAGATGTTTTGGTTGAATTCTCTAAGTAAATTATCTTAATTTTAGTTAATTCTTGTAATTTATCATGTTTTATCTTTTTGCACACCAAGTGTTTGATAAAATACTTGGATTAGTTAGGGAGTAGAATTTTCAACTCTTGGCTTGGGTTAGTAATTTGGGTGACCTTGAGTTACTAATGTTCAAGTTAATTGATAATTTAGATATTTTAATTAATCATATTTCTATTGACGCTAATCTTTTGCTAATTCAATTAATAAGTTGATTATGACTTATGGATTAGGATTAATTAAGCCCGGTTGACTTTCCTTGCTGTTTAGAGGTTGATGAATTGGGTTTGGTTTTTGTAATTATCATATTGTGGTTAGAGATTAGGATAGTGATCCTTAACCATCAATCCTTGCCAAGATCTTTCTTAGTTAATTTCCCTAATTGTCTTAGTTTCATTGACTTTGATATTTAGTTATTGTTTGCTTCTTCAATTTCTTGTCATTTAACTTCTTGTTAATTGCAATCAAAACCCCCGATTTCTTATAGGAAATAATTAAGCACTTTATTACAATTTCTTTGAGAGACGACCTAGGATTTAAAAACTCCCAATTATTTTATTTGAATTGGGACAACCTTTCTAAACTTTAATTGAGTGCTATTTGTGGGTTTAGAACTATATTTGCAATAAAATTCGAGTTTTATAACTTGTGGAAATTCTAAACCGGTATCTAGCCCGCATCATCGTTGCCGTAACTCCTTGCCATTGTCATAGCTCCTTGCCGTCATCGCAGGTCCTTGGCAGCACCTCTTAGTCCCGTTGCTCCTCTCCATCGCTGCTCACCTCCTGGCTGCCGTCGCTGCTAAGTTGCGCAACTCCTCGCCATAGCTACTAAGCTCCCAACTGTTGTCGCTGCTCAGCCCACAACTCCATAAGTTGCTCTCTCTCTCTCTCTCCTACTCTCCCGCAATCTCTGTCTCTTTATCATTATGAGATTTAAGTTCTTCTCTTGTTCTTCCACAGATTCATCACTTAGTCGCCATCACTGTAAGCTTGGCCATCACCGTTGCTTGTGAGCCTATCACCGGAGTTCTTTTTCTTTGTCTCTGACCGCCAGCCTCTCATGATAATTCATTTTTTGTAGCACAAAGCATTAATTGCATAACACTATGAGCATTGGATATTATAACCTATAGGAACACCAGAGAAGTTTTTGAATTTCAAGCATTCACATTTGGAAACTTATATCCAATTTGATGCATTATGTATCAATTCCATCACAAGCACTAGGAATAAATTCTCCCATTTTCAAATTTGCCATCCCACAAGCATGATCTACAATCTCTGCAAAAAATACAGGAAGCTCACTTTAAAATAATTATAAAAAAAACTGAATTAAAAATTTTGTTATAAGCACAAACTTTTACTACAAAAATATGGAATTAAAAAGTGTTATATTTTCATGTGTGGCATTAGTTAGCATTATTTGTTTCTTGGACTGATTATGCATAAAACATAAAACCCATATTTCACAAAGCATTATTTGTTTGTTGGTTTCGTTCCTTAGTATGATTTGTGACTTTATATTATGCTGGCATTGTTTGTTTGTTGCCCATGCATGATTTGTGGCTTTATATTATATTATTCAGTTATTGAAAGAAAAATAATTGATTTTAAAGATGCAACTCACAATTCACAAATTAGTCACTACCCAAGTGATTATGTCTCTTTATGATAATTCAATATGTTAATATTTTTAGTTCTAATAAATCATTATTCTTGTGTTAAGTTTTGTTTATATGTGTTTGATTGCAGTTTTTTATTTTTTATTTTAAATTGTTATTGGCTTGGGTTTTTGCTTTTATATGTGTTGCAATTAGTTATATATGTTGATTGAGAATGGGACAATCATATAATGTCAATATCTCTTTTTGATATGGAGTGTATAAAGTCTACCTATTTGTTAAAGGTTCTATATGGTTTGCTTAGTTTTTTAATTTTTTTTCAATATAGGTTCTTTAAGATTATTTCATGGCTAGTGATGCTAGAAAAGACACACAAAGCAACATTGTTGCTCCTAACGATAATAAAATTGAAGTTCAGAGTAATGCTAATCCAACTTCAGAAACTCCACAAGTAACGGATAATAATGCCTCAAATCCAAAAGGATTAACTCCTGTTGAAGGTGACAATAAGGCTAATATTAAGAGTGCCTATTGGGAGTATTTTGATCATTTGAATGTTGAAGGTGAAGGGAAGGAGAAATGCAAATTTTGCAAAAATGTGTTTAATGCAAATCCGAAGAATGGTACCAAGTCATTGAGGAACCATGTGAACCGATATTATAAGAGAATAAAAGTGGCCAACTCAAGGCAATCATTAATTGTTGAATCACTAGCAAAATAAGCACAAATGTAAAATGTAAATGATGATGGCTTTGTGTTTGACCTTTCAAAGACAAGAAAATGTGTCGTCGAAATGATTGTCTTGCATGAGTATCCTTTGAGTTGTGTGGACCACCATGGATTAAGACGAGCGTTTGCATCAAGGTATCCAATATTTAAAATGCCTAGTCGAAACACAGTCAGGAAAGATATCTTGAAGATGTTTAGAGATGAGAAGCTGAAGTTAACTCTTCAACTAGATGAAATGATAATAGAGTTGCAATAACTAGCAATATGTGGACTTCCAATCAAGAAAAAAGATACATAGTCATCACGGCTCACTATATTGATAGTTCGTGGAAGTTACAAATGCACCTATTGAGGTACTTCAAAAATTTTATAAACTTTTATACATTGTGTTATCTTTGTATGTTGAATTTTGTTAATCTAAAATGCATGCATGTTTGTTTTATTTTTTAGCTTTTGTTATATTCCTTGTCTCCATACAAGTGATATTCTTACTCAAACGTTGATGAAAATATTGTTAGAATAGAACATTAATAGAAAATTTTCTATTATTACATTTGATAATTGTTCTACTAATGATGCTATGATAGATGAACTATTGGGGCTTAGATTCTTCATTCTTGATGTTGCGGGGTAAATTGTTACATATGTGTTGTTGTGCTGATATATTGAATTTAATTATGAAGGATGGTTTAAGTATAGTTAAGAAAAGTATTGAAAAGATTTGTAGCAGTGTATTGTAATTGGGGTGCAACATAGAAAAGGAACAAAACTTTTGTGAGTTGGTGTGCTAAAACAACAATTCTATTTACTAAAAAAATAGTTCTTAATTGTCCGACTAGGTGGAACTCAACTTATTTAATATTAGAAATTGCTTTGTTATATAGAATTGTGATAAACTACTATTTTATGGTTTATCTTGTGCTAATTTGAGTGGTTTTTATCAAGCGTTTGCACACTTATTCATACTATTTGCATGGTTTCACAATTCCTTCCCAGAATTTATGCTATGATTGAAAACATGCTTCTTTGGGCTTTAAATTTGCTATGTTTAATCCTCTCTTATTACCATTCGATGTCTTGATATGTGTGTTAAGTGTTTTCAGAGATTACAAGGCAGGAATGGCTTAGAGGATGGAAAAGAATCATGCAAAAGTGGAAGGAATACAAAAACTGAATGAACTGCTAAGTTGTCCAGCCTGACCTCTTGGTGCTAAATCAACCATAACTTGAGCTATAGAGATCCAAATGATGCAGTTTCAGTCGCGTTAGAAAGCTAACATCCAGGCCTTCGTAACGATATATAATTTGTTATAGCTGCCTCAAAGACAGGTGACACGAACGCGTTGATAACTCGGACGTGTGACCTGACAAAAACCCAATCCACGCGTTACGCTTCCGCGTGACTTTGCAGCGACCTGTACGAACCAGAAATTGCTGGGAGAAATTTCTGAGCTGTTTTTGACCCAGTTTTTAGCCCAGAAAACACAGATTAAAGGCTATAAAGTGGGAGAATGCATCCATTCATCAAAGAAGCTGACAATTCACAATTTTAGGTTTTAGATGTAGTTTTTAGAGAGAGAGGCTCTCTCCTCTCTCTTAGGATTTAGGATTAGAATTAGGATTTAGGATTAGGATTTCTTCATCTTTTCAATTCCAAGTTTAATATTCCTTTACTTTACTTTCTATTTTCTTCTACTTTTATTTATTCTATTACTTTAGTTGATTACTTGATGTTGCCAATTTGGTTTATGAATTTCTATGTTCAATCTAACTTTCTATTTAATATAATTCGAGGTATTTCAGATATATGATTTTTGGATTTGTCTATTGTGGGAAAAATAGAAGCTGGTTCTTAGAGGACCTGTTTGGAATATGCTAAGATTGTGGTTGTCATTTGTGCCATACATGAGAGTGGTATCTAAAAGGTTTATCCCAAAACTTTTGATAATACAATAGGTTCCCCATGTGATTAAGGAAATGAATGATGACATGGAGGCTGTTTAAAAGAGTTGTATTGTTTGGGCTAGGAATAACAGACTGGACTAACATTGGACATGTATAGAATCAGTAAGGCCCATACAGTGCTAAGCTCATGGCACCCCAAAAGAATCAGCCCGTCATAAAGACTGGATTAAATGTGAATTAAAAATGAGTTTTCTTAATGACAAAAAAAATGAGTTTCCTTATGAATTTGAAGTTGTACAATGTTAAAATATTAATTCAATAATTAATAGAGATGGTTGTGGTTATTTTTAATTTTTATAGTCGTCGTTATTGTTACATGGTTACACCATTAGTGCATTATTGTTAATTTGTTATTGTTGTTATTATTATTATTATTATCGTTGTCGTCGTCGCGGTTGCTTTTTTTTATGACTAACGAATTTTTAACGAAAATATTTTAGATTTTTTAATTAAACTGTTTTTAAAAATGAGTAAGTAATCTAAATTTGTAGTGTTTTTTTTTGTTAGGGATATTGACACGTGTGAAGGATAATATAGACTTTTTATAGATATAATTTTTTTTTTGCCATATTTCAAAATAATTTCTATATTTTTTATATATATTTCTAACCTATTCTGATCCTTTAAAAACCTTAAAATACTTTTTTTACAATAGGAGCGTCCTCATAATATTCTACCATCGTTATGTATGTATGTAACTAAAATCAGACACTAAAAGAGGTAACACTTTTAAACAGCTAAAAGACATCGCATAAAGGTTAGACGTAATTTACATATCAATATATAGGATATTTTGAAATGAGTAAAGTATCATTTTTGTTCTTAACGTTTGGAGTAAGTCCCATTTGTATTCCTAACGTTTAAATCGCCATATTTCTGTCCCTAACGTTTAAATTGTCTTATTTGTATCCCTAACATTTATAAAAGTGATTTAATGTTATTCTGCTATTAATTATACTAACAAATCAGATTATATTTTCAATTATTTCTTATTTGGATGTATTCATTCTTAATTAGGTCTCATTTAGATGTGTTCGATTTTAATATTATATCCACTATTTGTATTTAGATTCAATTATGTCATTAGAAAAGTGAATTATGTAAATGTTGTAAGAATTAGTTTCAACTTTTGATAAGCTATTTTTCGGAGTGGATCATTGATTCTATCCCAGACATTTACCGGCAGATTTATTGACGATTTTGATGTGAAATTTGTTTGGCCAAATTTTTACCAACTATTTTTTGTTTCGGACGGTAAATTCACTAGTAATATTTAGAGAAAAAATGAGGTAAATAGGCGCCAAATTTAGCGTGGGATTAGCTGTCGGAACAGTTTGTCGGTAATCCCATTTTAGTGAAATGTTATGTTTTTATGACCCGCAATAGGTTATCGTCGGATTTATTTGCGGTAAATCCGACAGTAACGAGCTCTAAAATTCAAAGCGCGAATACTCTCTCCCTTTAATTCGAAACTACTCTCTCTCTCTAACCTCTCTTCTCCCTTTCTCTTTATAGACACCTCTAAACCCCGTTGCGCTGTTAGCCCCACCACCACCTGCCCTTCCTGTTATTGCCTCCCTTATCTCCTCGCCGCCGTCGTTGTAAACTGTAGCCTCTATTGCAATTGTCGTTCTTCTCACCGCTAATGAGTACCGTTCTTTGCGTCAACAGCTTTTTCTCTTGATCTAGCACCCTTCGTCCGCCACCAGGTCCAGTTTTGTCGTCGTTTGCCAGGTTCGAGTTAATTAATTTTTCTTAGCTTGCTTTTTTTAACCTATTTTGTAAAAAATGTGATTTGGTTAATTTAATTTGTAATGTATTTAGAATGATTAGCTAAAAATAATTAGTTGATTTGCTATCATACAATTTAGTTGATTTGTTATTATACTCATCTAATAGTAAATAAGTGTATATGAGGATAACTTAGTGTATATATATACTATTGTACAAAATAATTACTATTAATTTATTATTTTATTGAGATTTGGTCGATTAGTAAATAATGGGTTGTATTATTTTGATTTGGACTTTGGCAGCGCCTATAATATGCTGAAATTTCAATTGAAACAAATATGATTGGTTAACAACTAAACCAAATTAAAAAAGAAAGTAGAAAGCAAAAAGTTGGGTGCTTACGTGGTACTAGTATTCTTACAAAGTAGGATACTATGTACTTGTTAAATGTTCATTAGCTATCTCAACTATGTCACTAATTTATACCCACTATTTGTTTTTAGATTCAATTATGTCCCTAGAAAATTAAATTACGTAAATGTTGTAGGAATTAGTTTCAACTTTTGATGAGCTATTTTTCGGAGTGGATCATCGATTCTATCCCAAACATTTGTATTCTAACTTTAAAAAGATATTTTCGAAACTCAAACTAAAGCATTCATGATGTGAAATTGACGGCATGATAACATTGAATCACTTTTACAAACGTTAGGGACCCAAATAGGATGATTTAAACGTTTAGGACACAAATAGAATTTACCCCAAACGTTGGGGACAAAAACGATACTTGACTCAACAATTATTTAAGGGACATGTTTTAGGATTCATTATGTTTAGGGTAGAGTAAAGTATCATTTTTGTTCCTAACATTTGGGATAAATTTCAAAATTGTCCATAACGTTTCAATCGTTCTATTTAAATCCCTAACGTTTCAAAATTGATTCAATGTTGTCCTGCCATTAGAGATCCGTTAACAAAATTGATGGCGGGACAAAATTGAGACGATTTTGAAATGTTAGAAACTTAAATTGGATGAAAACATTGGGAACAAAAACGATACATAGAAATAAATTTTAATTTTATCCTTCAATAATATTATTTTTTTACTGTACATAGTATTCAGTTATTTTTTTAATCACATCTAAGTAAATTATACTTAGTCATATTACTTTCATTCTAAATAAATTAATTTTTTTTATAATTTTACTCTTAAAGATTTGTAGTTATCATGAAATGTTTGTAGAATGACTAGTACATAAATTTTAAAAAATATATATATATATATATACAGTTATATATGGTATCTTTTAACCTGACAAGTCAATGACTAATCAGTCATGGATTTGAACTCTATTTAGGGATTTATGTTTGTTGCTGGCCAATGAATAACTGCATACACAAGACGAAATTCGAACTCCTGACACTTACTTGATCTCATTTTTTACACCTTAAAAAATATAATTATCTTTAACATTATAGTGTTTATGTCATCATGCTGGATTGTGATTCTAACACAAGATTTGAGGGATGACTGGATGAGAGACAATTTGACATATTATTTGTTGTTATATATTACATTTTTTTAACTATATTACATAACCCTATATTATATTTTTAATTAAAATATATCATTTAAAACATTCGACTATATATTACTTTTATATGTATTTAATATTTTTTATTTTATATTCACTCTTTTTAAATTAATTATTTTTAATTATATAAAAAAATAAATACTAAATTTTATTAAACATCTATAAATTAAAAAAGTAAATACTATATGATTAATAAAATTATTTTTGTTTATTTTTTATAAATGTTTAATAA
>NC_029780.3:31882972-31886094 GCF_000817695.3 Arachis duranensis
TAAACATTTATGATTTATGTATTTGAGAAAAGGTTATATGAATATATATTTTTTGTTGATGAATTCGAACAATTTTTTTTTATATTTTTATAACATAGAATAAATGCAAGAATAATAAATAATCAATATATATATATATATATATATGAATTTAAAATATATTGATGAATAAGATATTTAAAATATAATCCTTTTAAAGAATTTACTTAGTATGTTATAATTTTATTATCATGAGAAAAATAAATAAAATTTAAAATATTAGATGTCAATGTTATTATAAATGTTAAAATATTTTTATATTATAGTTAGTATTTAATGTTTAAGGTTTATAGCTAATATTTTAGGTTCTATGGTTGAATATTGTGTCTAGGGATTAGTGTTTAGGATTTTATGTTTTAGGATTTTAAAAATGATAGTTTAGATTTAGGGTTTAGAATTTATGATACAAGGGTTAAAGTATTAGAAATAATAGTTTAGGATTCAGGATTTGGAGGGTAAGGTTTAGGATTTAGGGTATGTAGGGTTTAGGGTTTAGGGTACAAAGATTACAGGCTTAGAAATGATAGTTTAGAGTTTAGAATCTAGGGTTTAGGGTTTACGATGCAAGAGTTAGAATATTAGAAATGATAGTTTATGATTTAGAGTTTAGGGTTTACGGTACAAGGGTTACAAGATTAGAAATTATAGTTTAGGTTTAGATTCTAGGGATTTAGGGTTTAGGAGTTATGTGTTAGGGGTTACGAGTTAGATTATTAGAAATGATCGTTTGTGTTTAGGGTTTAGGATTTAGGGTGTAAGGATCATAGTATTAAAAATGATAGTTTAGAGTTTAGGATTTAGGGTTTAGGTTATAGGATTTAGCGTTTAGGTTTTAATTTTTAATATTTAGGATTTAGGATTTAGAAATTTTTTTTTAATATTTTGTAACATCAATTTAATGCAAGAATAATAAATAATTAACATATATTTTTATATGAAAAAGAGAAATTTATTATTTAAAAATAATTATGCCACAAAAAATTGTGTTTGAGAATCAAAAAAGGATTTTGAATTAAAAAAAATACAAAATAATCAAAATAGATAATTTAGCAGATTGGATAAGGCATAAAGAATTTTTTATTGGAGAAGATTATGCAGCAGCACTTTATGATGGAGAAATCCATCGATCGTATTCAAAAAGTGATTACAACAGTTGGAAATAAACATGAGTCTGATATAATTGAAATTAAATATTTGTCTCTATAATTATAATTTGTTGAGAATATTAATGTTCTCATTAAAAATTAAAATTAAAATTAAATTGTTTTAAAAATAATAATTTTTATTTAATTCTGTAACTATCAATATGATTTTATTTACACTAGTATGTAATTATGTTTGGTATACAAATTGAGGAAAAATACTATTTTTAAATAGCATAATAAAAATAAATTATTTTTATTTGTATAATAGACCTTAACATCTAATACGAGATAAGATTCGAACCCAGAAACGCGATTAAGGCTCAGGCTCCAATACCTCAACAACAGTAACTTACTCGAGAAGTTAAGAGAGGTGAAGCAAATTAAATGAGATTTTTGAACTTAATGATGGAGTTGACGTGGCATATTTCTTAGAGTATTTTTCGATTTATTTTTTTTTAATTCATTAAATACAAGTTACTACCGTGAATTAATTATAGCAACTAATTGATTTGATTATACATTTAAATATCATACAATTTATAATAATTTATATCAAACAATCAATTATTAAAAGTGATTCTAATTTATTTCTTTTAACTCATTAAATATAATTCATTACAGTAAATTAATTATATAAACTAATTGATTTAATTAGATATTTAAATATCACACAATTTATTATTATTTATATCAATTAATTAATTATAATTTATTATATAGATTATTTTAATTTATTAATTTATAAGATGCATATTAAAATAGATAATTTGTTATTTATTCTAATTGAATATAATAAACACAGATCAATTTAGTTAAGTAAATCATCGTCTCCTAAAAGAGTGTTTCTTTATTTGTCTTTTAATTCATTAAATTTGATCAACTATTTTTTTATGAGTGAATACCTCATCCGACCCCTGACATTTATCTCCAAAGTTATTATGGATTTTTTTCATACAAATTAATACTCAACTATAATGTTGTACCCTAACCCTTTTCTGCGAGTACCCTCCCAAACTCTTACCCTTCCTATAACAATTAAATAATACTTTAAGATTTATATATTTATACATAAATTAAGATAAAAAATTAAAATTTATACATAAATTAAAATGCAAACATAAAATTCATATAATGTCAAATAACATGAAATAAAAAAAATAATGCCTGATCACTACAAATTTAACATGAAATATATTAGCATTATTCTAAATGTCAATCTCAATGTACACTGTTGTTTTGTGCGTCCTCTATAACATTACTAGGCATGAAATAATATTAAAGCACCTATATTGAAAAAATTGAAAAATCTAAATAAACCATATATAAAGTACTTACTCAATATACATTTTTAAATAAATAATTTAATTATTTTAATTAGTAAATTAATTATTTTGTAGCATATTTATCAATTTGCACCACATTTATCTAGTTCGTTTACGCTATAAACAAGATAATTTTGCACATAACTTGTTTACTGTGTAAATGAAAGACTTATATTTTCTCAATGTCTGTATGTCTCGGTTTCAATGTAAGCAAGATAAATAAAAAATTATATCGTTTATCGTATAAACAAGATGTATGTATTTATAAATAATTAAATATGATTATTGAAAATAATAAAAAATATTAACAATCTAAATTAGACCAAACTCTTAAAAATATAACGTTTCAAATAATAAAAAGATGTACGATTTAACATAATAAAAAAATTAAACAGTCTATTTTAAATAATAAAAAAATAAATCATCCATTTAAATTGGTAAACACATTACAAGTTATTTATTTTGATAATTAAAATCAATAAATTATTTATTTAAAAAAATCCAGTTAAAGTGAACATAATATTAAAGCGTGGGAGAATTAGCGAAAAAAAGAGAAGGAAATAGAAAAACACTATTTCCGCCATTGGAAAACATAAAATTTCATTTTTTAAAATGG
>NC_029780.3:31886134-31910378 GCF_000817695.3 Arachis duranensis
TTTTAATCTGTTGTAATTTTTTATTATTATAATAAAAATTAATATTTATTTATTAAAATTAAAAATAACATACAAATAATATATTATAGTACTCTTTTTAAATACTTTCAATAATTTTATTTTTATTACTGTTTAGACTCTAACTTGTTACTAGTTATGCTTTTATGATTAATTATGATTGTTATTTTACTTAACTTATTATTTTTAATAGGAAAATATAAAATATTAAAAAATTTTATATTATTTATTATTTGTTTTATTATTTTATTAATAATTTTATTTTTTACGTTTGACTGTTTTCGTTAATTTTTTATATTATGTAATATTTTTTAGCCAAATTTATATCACCTGACATTCACAGGAAGCGGGTTTTAGGGTTAGATCTAACCCCACACAAATGTAACCCTTCATTCTTCAATTTCTTAGCTGTTGTAACCAGGGAGTTGTGGGACTCGAGCACAGTAAAGATAGGTTATCCATGATGGTGTTCCGCGTCAACGGCAACTGTTACGTGGTTTTCAGGGGGTGAATACCCGGAATCTATCCAACGTGGGAGGCGGCAGAACAACAGGTCACGGAGTTTCCAGGAAATTTGCACCACCGGTACCATAGCTACGAGGCTGGACTCAACGCGTGGATGGCCTACCATGGTGGAATGTCAGCCGATTCTTCCTTTGGAGGTGTAGGTGTTACAGGGTTGGATATGAACCACCCCCCAGTGTGGAGATGACGACGAGGGCTCCATTCCCACCAGGTGGTCTCCAGTCCCAAGATGGTTCCCGCTCGCACCCGACGCCACACAATCAGCCGGAGTTTTAGCACCAGCTCGGGAATGGTAAAATTGTACTTGAATCAATTATGAGATTTATGTGCATTACATATTATTGGACTTGAGGGATTCATTTAATAATTTTATGCAGAGAGTGTTACAATTTGACAGTTAGTGGAGGTGGTGGGGTCACTGCAAGCTCGTGTGTCTCGACTTGAGACGGAGAAGCGGGAGTTGTTCATTCAGATGGGGAAAATTATTGAAAAATTGTCTAGTGTGTTCGAGATGAAGGATCAAAAGGATTGATTGCAGATCTGTCGCATGCAAGGGGTAGGTTGCATAAACTACTTGTTGTAAGAACTAATTTGTGACTTCATTGTTTCTTTCTCACTGTTTCTTACTTCTTTCATTATCTAATCAAGTAGCACTAGAAATGGTACTAAGTGTGTCTGCTATGGTATGAGTGGCAGTTGTATTTAAGTTAAAAAAATATGTGTAAAATGTTATTAGTGCTGAAGTAGATTAACGATTATTATGAACCTCCACTGGATATGGTAAATTGGATTTAAATCATTTGTCATATGAGCGGGCGATACTCACTTTCTAGGTTATATTGAGAGAATAATGCATCCTCTTTAGGGATGACGGATTCAATCAAAATTTGAAAAATGCGTAAATATGAAGGATATAACTATGGTAATTCTAAATAGAATTATTCTCCCACCAAATTAAAAAATAGGTAGTAGGAGCTTATAATGGCTAAATGAATTGATTGACGCCACAAATATTTAAGTGTATAATAAGAACTTATAATGACTAAATGTATTTATTGACGACACATATATTTAAGTGTATAATGCTCTAACGGAAATCCAATTTTTTAAAAATTTTTTATATTGTGATCAATGATTTAAAAATATAATATAAAAAATGTAAACCAGCACGATAAAAATTAAAGATTTCAATCTATGAAATATTTCAACAAAAAATGGTGTGTATGTGTAAAAAAAGGAATTTACACAATGTATCAGATTTTTTTTTGTCCAAAGAAGTTTATTTATTTCACCACATTACCCATTTTATTACATTTTTCAAGGATTAATAAGTGTATCTGACATTATCAATTGTATCTTATTTTTTATACCATTAAATATAATAAATTATAATAATTTTATACACATGTCAAATAGGAGGATTCCATGCTAACAAATTAGTTGATGTTTGAGTGTTGTGGATGATTTGTGACACCATCATGTCTCATTCACTTAGATTAGGTATGGTGTTAGCAGGTTAGGAGTAGAGAAGATACTAAAAGATGTCTCATTCACATAGGTCGAATAGGGTGTTAGCAGAGGTTAGGAGAATAGAAGACCAGAAGGTTACACTGAGATTCTCTCATTCTCATGGATGTAAGATGGTTTAACCATCAGATTTTCTGCTATAGACCACAGACGGGAGATTAAGCTAGATATTATGCTTCCCCTTTTCCCATAACGCCACCCTATGCCATAACCTAAGAGAATTCCACTCATTACCTCTATTCATTCACTTCTCAAGACAACCCTTCACTACTCCTTTAAGTAGGATTATGTCTTACCATTCACACCAATCAGAAACTGCTTCTCTTGCTTTACCATTCACTACCCAAGAACTGGTTCTCTCCTATTATGGATGCTGATGAGGCATTGAAGGCTGTGGGAGAACACCAAGATGGGTCACCTATTCCTGAGGTGCATTGCTCCTTATTACTCATTCTCATTTCTTTTAAACTATGATGTCGTACTCATATGATATTAATGTGTGAGTCTGTGTTGTTTTCTCAGGATAGTGATGTTTGTGCTGTGTTGAAGGTCCTGAATAGAACCATGGAGGGTCTTGCCAAGAATATGTTCAAGGTTCTTCAGTTAACTCTGTTTGACAAAATCCTTGAGTTACATAACGATATTCTGGTTTCGAAATTTACATAAATAACTTACCAAAATTTTATTCTGTTCCTCAAAAATAGACTTTCGAGCAGGGAGCCGAGCAGGTTGGAGCTATTGCCGGTGACCTGAAAAGAGCCATCACTTCGGTTGACCAAGCGTTGAAAACTTTTGGGCAGAAAGATGGACAACCTAGCAACTCTCTCAACGCCGCATCTGATGTCATTGTTGTTGACGATGATGACGTCGGCGGTGGCAAGAACATAACCATTCCAGTTGCAAGAGATGAGAAGGAGGTTTACATCCCCGAAAAACCAGTTGGCCAACCTGCGGGTGACATCGTGCCCTCTATGGAACCCTTGCTACACTCTGGGATCCTTGGCAACTGGAATGAGGACACTCTTATATTGGGCTCTATTATTCATCAAGAACAGACCCGCATGTTCAACACATCCGGCGCCGGAGGTTCCTCTTCAGGTGCCATAGCAACTGCCTCGGTCCACTCCTCCTATATCCCTCTGCAAATGAGGGGTAAAGTCAGGGTAATTATGTTTACTGTATTTCCTATGAATCTGTTTGAAACTCATTTGTTGTTGTTAATGTAGAGGTTATTTTTTTATTTGAACTTGTTTAGGGTAGACTTGGTGAGAATGTTGCATGCGGTGCACCTTCCGTGCTTGGAACACCAAAACTTTCGAATATTGCAAAGATTGCTCAACGCTCTCTAGAGGATATGAAGAGGAGTGGTAAGATGTGCAAGCCAATGCGAGAACCACTACTGAAGTTGAGCTGCGCTACTGTGGTGGTTACCTTTCCTCCAGTAAGAAGAATTGTCTATGGACTATTAGGTGCTTATCTTTTGCCATTATCTAAACTCTAACAACCTGTTTCATGTCTTAACAATTTATCCATTTGAACTTCAAGATTACGCAGGCAATGCGTTATAGCCTTGAGGAGGCTCAGGCAGCGGCCTATTTATTTGGTGCTTCATTGAGTTCGAATGAGGTTCTTTTCAAGAGAGGAACTCATACTATGGACTGTGAAGCATTCTCTTGTCTTTTGCCAGGGAATGATCTATTGGAGTTTGTCATGGAGCTCATGTCTTATAAAATTGCATGGACACAAGCTCAACTCCATGAATGCACTATATGGTCCCTCCCAGTCATTTTCTCAGTAAGTAGTTATCCTATTTAAAAACCTAGATAACATTCACATTTGGGACACAAATAAATAAAATTCGCTTCGCTCCTTCCTTGCAGGACTTCATACTAGACCCGGAGATCGACGACGAGCATGTTATCACGTATTATGCCGATGATTACTTTTCCAAACCAACTGCTCTGAAATATGTAAGTTCACCTTGTATCCCTTTCATTGATTTTTATGTTTCTAACATGCTGATATGTTCTCACATGATTGTCTTGTATATTATTCAGATTTATGTTCAAATGAAAGATGTGATGATACCGTCAAAAGAAAGCCACTACTATCTTATGACAGTGGACATCCCAAATGGAAAAAATATGGTTGTTTGATAGTTTTCCAACACTTGAAACCCATATAAGGAGGGTTCATGCTGCTTCAGAGGTGGTAAGTTTGACCCCTTCTGAGCTACTTGGTGGTAATTATTTCCTTTTATTATACATAAATGAACACTATTGATTTTCAAATTATTAACCACAGATAAAAAAGATAACTAAGAAAATTAAGTTTATTTCATTATAATTAGTTGTTGCGTTAACTCCTACTGTGGTGGGTTTTGCTCAACCTGATTTATAGTGCATTAGTGCATTGAATGTTTGCCAACTAGAAGCATATGCTAATGAAACTATGTCAATAGTTTCATAGACTACCAAAAAGCATAGTTCAACAGTAACATGCACCTTTTTCTGCATAGTAGTGTTGTTATCTTTCTATAAATAATCATTCTTCACACATCAAATAAATTGATCCTTAATTTGTCTTCCAATATCTTGTGAGTTCCTCACCTTTATGATTAGCCATAAACCAATAACCATTCATGGGAATTCTCAGCTATCTATATACAATAAGAGAGTCATAAGAGTCATTTGTGTCATGATATAAGTTGACATAATCTCCTTATAGTCCTCAAATTGAAGCAAATCAATATGCATTTATGCAATCGAGTGTCTCTATTCTGCCATTATTAACACAACAACATTTTTCATGGTCCTCTTCTATGGTTTATCTAAAGGCAAGGGCACTAGATAAGGTCATGAAGGTCTTGTACCCTGACCTGAACGTTTTGGGCGGCAGACCTCCTCTGGCTGAATGGCACCCAAATTTTGTTCTCGGGGTTCCAAATATGAACAACTGGTAGGGTATTTTGACAGTTGCTAGTTTTTTGATAATATTATCTTCATTAAATCATGATGGGCTCTATAATTTGATTATCCATGCAGCTACTATGACAAACTGTGGATGCTTCTCTGGCTCCAAATGGAGCAGCTGTTTACTCTGAACCCTGTTGAGCAGTGATGAGCGGATATGTTATACACTTTTTGGGGGTAATTTCATATAGATTTTAGTATGTTTTAGTTAGTTTTTAAGCAAAAATCATATTTCTGGACTTTACTATGAGTTTGTGTTTTTTTTTTGTGATTTCAGGTATTTTCTGGCTGAAATTGAGGGAGCTGAGCAAAAATCTGATTTAGGCTGAAAAAGGACTGCTGATGCTGTTGGATCCTGACCTCCCTGCACTCGAAATGGATTTTCTGGAGCTACAGGAGTTCAATTGGCGCGCTCTCAATGGCGTTGGAAAGTAGACATCCAGGGCTTTCCAGCAATATATAATAGTCCATACTTTGCGTGAAGATAGACAACGTAAACTGGCGTTCAACGCCAGTTCCATATTGCAGTTTGGCGTTCAGCGCCAGAAACAGGTTGCAAGTTGGAGTTCAACACTAGAAACAGGTTACAACCTGGCGTTCAACTCCATAAATAGCCCAGGCACGTGAGAAGATTAAGTCTCAGCCCCAGCACACACCAAGTGGGCCCCAGAAGTGGATTTCTGCACTATCCATCTTAGTTTACTCATTTTTTGTAAACCTAGGTTACTAGTTTAGTATTTAAATAACTTTTAGAGACTTATTTTGTATCTCGTGACATTTTAGATCTGAATTTTATACTTTTTGACGGCATGAGTCTCTAAATAACTTACCAAAATTTTATTCTGTTCCTCAAAAATAGACTTTTGAGCAGGGAGCCGAGCAGGTTGGAGCTATTGCCGGTGACCTGAAAAGAGCCATCACTTCGGTTGACCAAGCGTTGAAAACTTTTGGGCAGAAAGATGGACAACCTAGCAACTCTCTCAACGCCGCATCTGATGTCATTGTTGTTGACGATGATGACGTCGGCGGTCGCAAGAACATAACCATTCCAGTTGCAAGAGATGAGAAGGAGGTTTACATCCCCGAAAAACCAGCTGGCCAACCTGCGGGTGACACCGTGCCCTCTATGGAACCCTTGCTACACTCTGGGATCCTTGGCAACTGGAATGAGGACACTCTTATATTGGGCTCTATTATTCATCAAGAACAGACCCGCATGTTCAACACATCCGGTGCTGGAGGTTCCTCTTCAGGTGCCATAGCAGCTGCCCCGGTCCACTCCTCCTATATCCCTCTGCAAATGAGGGGTAAAGTCAGGGTAATTATGTTTACTGTATTTCCCATGAACCTATTTGAAACTCATTTGTTGTTGTTAATGTAGAGGTTATTTTTTTATTTGAACTTGTTTAGGGTAAACTTGGTGAGAATGTTGCATGCGGTGCACCTTCCGTGCTTGGAACACCAAAACTTTCGAATATTGCAAAGATTGCTCAACGCTCTCTAGAGGATATGAAGAGGAGTGGTAAGATGTGCAAGCCAATGCGAGAACCACTACTGAAGTTGAGCTGCGCTACTGTGGTGGTTACCTTTCCTCCAGTAAGAAGAATTGTCTATGGACTATTAGGTGCTTATCTTTTGCCATTATCTAAACTCTAACAACCTGTTTCATGTCTTAACAATTTATCCGTTTGAACTTCAAGATTACGCAGGCAATGCGTTATAGCCTTGAGGAGGCTCAGGCAGCGGCCTATTTATTTGGTGCTTCATTGAGTTCGAATGAGGTTCTTTTCAAGAGAGGAACTCATACTATGGACTGTGAAGCATTCTCTTGTCTTTTGCCAGGGAATGATCTATTGGAGTTTGTCATGGAGCTCATGTCTTATAAAATTGCATGGACACAAGCTCAACTCCATGAATGCACTATTTGGTCCCTCCCAGTCATTTTCTCAGTAAGTAGTTATCCTATTTAAAAACCTAGATAACATTCACATTTGGGACACAAATAAATAAAATTCGCTTCGCTCCTTCCTTGCAGGACTTCATACTAGACCCGGAGATCGACGACGAGCATGTTATCACGTATTATGCCGATGATTACTTTTCCAAACCAACTGCTCTGAAATATGTAAGTTCACCTTGTATCCCTTTCATTGATTTTTATGTTTCTAACATGCTGATATGTTCTCACATGATTGTCTTGTATATTATTCAGATTTATGTTCAAATGAAAGATGTGATGATACCGTCAAAAGAAAGCCACTACTATCTTATGACAGTGGACATCCCAAATGGAAAAAATATGGTTGTTTGATAGTTTTCCAACACTTGAAACCCATATAAGGAGGGTTCATGCTGCTTCAGAGGTGGTAAGTTTGACCCCTTCTGAGCTACTTGGTGGTAATTATTTCCTTTTATTATACATAAATGAACACTATTGATTTTCAAATTATTAACCACAGATAAAAAAGATAACTAAGAAAATTAAGTTTATTTCATTATAATTAGTTGTTGCGTTAACTCCTACTGTGGTGGGTTTTGCTCAACCTGATTTATAGTGCATTAGTGCATTGAATGTTTGCCAACTAGAAGCATATGCTAATGAAACTATGTCAATAGTTTCATAGACTACCAAAAAGCATAGTTCAACAGTAACATGCACCTTTTTCTGCATAGTAGTGTTGTTATCTTTCTATAAATAATCATTCTTCACACATCAAATAAATTGATCCTTAATTTGTCTTCCAATATCTTGTGAGTTCCTCACCTTTATGATTAGCCATAAACCAATAACCATTCATGGGAATTCTCAGCTATCTATATACAATAAGAGAGTCATAAGAGTCATTTGTGTCATGATATAAGTTGACATAATCTCCTTATAGTCCTCAAATTGAAGCAAATCAATATGCATTTATGCAATCGAGTGTCTCTATTCTGCCATTATTAACACAACAACATTTTTCATGGTCCTCTTCTATGGTTTATCTAAAGGCAAGGGCACTAGATAAGGTCATGAAGGTCTTGTACCCTGACCTGAACGTTTTGGGCGGCAGACCTCCTCTGGCTGAATGGCACCCAAATTTTGTTCTCGGGGTTCCAAATATGAACAACTGGTAGGGTATTTTGACAGTTGCTAGTTTTTTGATAATATTATCTTCATTAAATCATGATGGGCTCTATAATTTGATTATCCATGCAGCTACTATGACAAACTGTGGATGCTTCTCTGGCTCCAAATGGAGCAGCTGTTTACTCTGAACCCTGTTGAGCAGTGATGAGCGGATATGTTATACACTTTTTGGGGGTAATTTCATATAGATTTTAGTATGTTTTAGTTAGTTTTTAAGCAAAAATCATATTTCTGGACTTTACTATGAGTTTGTGTTTTTTTTTTGTGATTTCAGGTATTTTCTGGCTGAAATTGAGGGAGCTGAGCAAAAATCTGATTTAGGCTGAAAAAGGACTCCTGATGCTGTTTGATTCTGACCTCTCTGCACTCGGAATGGATTTTTTGGAGCTACAACATCCCCGAAAAACCAGCTGGCCAACCTGCGGGTGACACCGTGCCCTCTATGGAACCCTTGCTACACTCTGGGATCCTTGGCAACTGGAATGAGGACACTCTTATATTGGGCTCTATTATCCATCAAGAACAGACCCGCATGTTCAACACATCCGGTGCTGGAGGTTCCTCTTCAGGTGCCATAGCAGCTGCCCCGGTCCACTCCTCCTATATCCCTCTGCAAATGAGGGGTAAAGTCAGGGTAATTATGTTTACTGTATTTCCCATGAACCTATTTGAAACTCATTTGTTGTTGTTAATGTAGAGGTTATTTTTTTATTTGAACTTGTTTAGGGTGGACTTGGTGAGAATGTTGCATGCGGTGCACCTTCCGTGCTTGGAACACCAAAACTTTCGAATATTGCAAAGATTGCTCAACGCTCTCTAGAGGATATGAAGAGGAGTGGTAAGATGTGCAAGCCAATGCGAGAACCACTACTTAAGTTGAGCTGCGCTACTGTGGTGGTTACCTTTCCTCCAGTAAGAAGAATTGTCTATGGACTATTAGGTGCTTATCTTTTGCCATTATCTAAACTCTAACAACCTGTTTCATGTCTTAACAATTTATCCGTTTGAACTTCAAGATTACGCAGGCAATGCGTTATAGCCTTGAGGAGGCTCAGGCAGCGGCCTATTTATTTGGTGCTTCATTGAGTTCGAATGAGGTTCTTTTCAAGAGAGGAACTCATACTATGGACTGTGAAGCATTCTCTTGTCTTTTGCCAGGGAATGATCTATTGGAGTTTGTCATGGAGCTCATGTCTTATAAAATTGCATGGACACAAGCTCAACTCCATGAATGCACTATTTGGTCCCTCCCAGTCATTTTCTCAGTAAGTAGTTATCCTATTTAAAAACCTAGATAACATTCACATTTGGGACACAAATAAATAAACTTCGCTTTGCTCCTTCCTTGCAGGACTTCATACTAGATCCGGAGATCGACGACGAGCATGTTATCACGTATTATGCCGATGATTACTTTTCCAAACCAACTGCTCTGAAATATGTAAGTTCACCTTGTATCCCTTTCATTGATTTTTATGTTTCTAACATGCTGATATGTTCTCACATGATTGTCTTGTATATTATTCAGATTTATGTTCAAATGAAAGATGTGATGATACCGTCAAAAGAAAGCCACTACTATCTTATGACAGTGGACATCCCAAATGGAAAAAATATGGTTGTTTGATAGTTTTCCAACACTTGAAACCCATATAAGGAGTGTTCATGCTGCTTCAGAGGTGGTAAGTTTGACCCCTTCTGAGCTACTTGGTGGTAATTATTTCCTTTTATTATACATAAATGAACACTATTGATTTTCAAATTATTAACCACAGATAAAAAAGATAACTAAGAAAATTAAGTTTATTTCATTATAATTAGTTGTTGCGTTAACCCCTACTGTGGTGGGTTTTGCTCAACCTGATTTATAGTGCATTAGTGCATTGAATGTTTGCCAACTAGAAGCATATGCTAATGAAACTATGTCAATAGTTTCATAGAATACCAAAAAGCATAGTTCAACAGTAACATGCACCTTTTTCTGCATAGTAGTGTTGTTATCTTTCTATAAATAATCATTCTTCACACATCAAATAAATTGATCCTTAATTTGTCTTCCAATATCTTGTGAGTTCCTCACCTTTATGATTAGCCATAAACCAATAACCATTCATGGGAATTCTCAGCTATCTATATACAATAAGAGAGTCATAAGAGTCATTTGTGTCATGATATAAGTTGACATAATCTCCTTATAGTCCTCAAATTGAAGCAAATCAATATGCATTTATGCAATCGAGTGTCTCTATTCTGCCATTATTAACAGAACAACATTTTTCATGGTCCTCTTCTATGGTTTATCTAAAGGCAAGGGCACTAGATAAGGTCATGAAGGTCTTGTACCCTGACCTGAACGTTTTGGGCGGCAGACCTCTTCTGGCTGAATGGCACCCAAATTTTGTTCTCGGGGTTCCAAATATGAACAACTGGTAGGGTATTTTGACAGTTGCTAGTTTTTTGATAACATTATCTTCATTAAATCATGATGGGCTCTATAATTTGATTATCCATGCAGCTACTATGACAAACTGTGGATGCTTCTCTGGCTCTAAATGGAGCAGCTGTTTACTCTGAACCCTGTTGAGCAGTGATGAGCGGATATGTTATACACTTTTTGGGGGTAGTTTCATATAGATTTTAGTATGTTTTAGATAGTTTTTAAGCAAAAATCATATTTCTGGACTTTACTATGAGTTTGTGTTTTTTTTTGTGATTTCAGGTATTTTCTGGCTGAAATTGAGGGAGTTGAGCAAAAATCTGATTTAGGCTGAAAAAGGACTGCTGATGCTGTTGGATTCTGACCTCTCTGCACTCAGAGTGGATTTTTTGGAGCTACAAGAGTCTAATTGGCGCGCTCTCAATTGGGTTGGAAAGTAGACATCCAGGACTTTTTAGTAATATATAATAGTACATACTTTGCACGAAGATAGACGACGTAAACTAGCGTTCAATGCCAGTTCCATGTTGCAGTCTGGCGATTCAGCGCCAAAAACAGGTTACAACCTGGCGTTCAACTCCAGAAACAGCCCAGGCACGTGAGAAGATTAAGTCTCAGCCCCAGCACACACCAAGTGGGCCCCAGAAGTGGATTTCTGCACTATCCATCTTAGTTTACTCATTTTTTGTAAACCTAGGTTACTAGTTTAGTATTTAAATAACTTTTAGAGACTTATTTTATATCTCGTGACATTTTAGATCTGAATTTTATACTTTTTGACGGCATGAGTCTCTAAATAACTTACCAAAATTTTATTCTGTTCCTCAAAAATAGACTTTTGAGCAGGGAGCCGAGCAGGTTGGAGCTATTGCCGGTGACCTGAAAAGAGCCATCACTTCGGTTGACCAAGCGTTGAAAACTTTTGGGCAGAAAGATGGACAACCTAGCAACTCTCTCAACGCCGCATCTGATGTCATTGTTGTTGACGATGATGACGTCGGCGGTGGCAAGAACATAACCATTCCAGTTGCAAGAGATGAGAAGGAGGTTTACATCCCCGAAAAACCAGCTGGCCAACCTGCGGGTGACACCGTGCCCTCTATGGAACCCTTGCTACACTCTGGGATCCTTGGCAACTGGAATGAGGACACTCTTATATTGGGCTCTATTATTCATCAAGAACAGACCCGCATGTTCAACACATCCGGTGCTGGAGGTTCCTCTTCAGGTGCCATAGCAGCTGCCCCGGTCCACTCCTCCTATATCCCTCTGCAAATGAGGGGTAAAGTCAGGGTAATTATGTTTACTGTATTTCCCATGAACCTGTTTGAAACTCATTTGTTGTTGTTAATGTAGAGGTTATTTTTTTATTTGAACTTGTTTAGGGTAGACTTGGTGAGAATGTTGCATGCGGTGCACCTTCCGTGCTTGGAACACCAAAACTTTCGAATATTGCAAAGATTGCTCAACGCTCTCTAGAGGATATGAAGAGGAGTGGTAAGATGTGCAAGCCAATGCGAGAACCACTACTGAAGTTGAGCTGCGCTACTGTGGTGGTTACCTTTCCTCCAGTAAGAAGAATTGTCTATGGACTATTAGGTGCTTATCTTTTGCCATTATCTAAACTCTAACAACCTATTTCATGTCTTAACAATTTATCCGTTTGAACTTCAAGATTACGCAGGCAATGCGTTATAGCCTTGAGGAGGCTCAGGCAGCGGCCTATTTATTTGGTGCTTCATTGAGTTTGAATGAGGTTCTTTTCAAGAGAGGAACTCATACTATGGACTGTGAAGCATTCTCTTGTCTTTAGCCAGGGAATGATCTATTGGAGTTTGTCATGGAGCTCATGTCTTATAAAATTGCATGGACACAAGCTCAACTCCATGAATGCACTATTTGGTCCCTCCCAGTCATTTTCTCAGTAAGTAGTTATCCTATTTAAAAACCTAGCTAACATTCACGTTTGGGACACAAATAAATAAACTTCGCTTTGCTCTTTCCTTGCAGGGCTTCATACTAGACCCGGAGATCGACGACGAGCATGTTATCACGTATTATGCCGATGATTACTTTCCCAAACCAACTGCTCTGAAATATGTAAGTTCACCTTGTATCCCTTTCATTGATTTTTATGTTTCTAACATGCTGATATGTTCTCACATGATTGTCTTGTATATTATTCAGATTTATGTTCAAATGAAAGATGTGATGATACCGTCAAAAGAAAGCCACTACTATCTTATGACAGTGGACATCCCAAATGGAAAAAATATGGTTGTTTGATAGTTTTCCAACACTTGAAACCCATATAAGGAGGGTTCATGCTGCTTCAGAGGTGGTAAGTTTGACCCCTTCTGAGCTACTTGGTGGTAATTATTTCCTTTTATTATACATAAATGAACACTATTGATTTTCAAATTATTAACCACAGATAAAAAAGATAACTAAGAAAATTAAGTTTATTTCATTATAATTAGTTGTTGCGTTAACTCCTACTGTGGTGGGTTTTGCTCAACCTGATTTATAGTGCATTAGTGCATTGAATGTTTGCCAACTAGAAGCATATGCTAATGAAACTATGTCAATAGTTTCATAGACTACCAAAAAGCATAGTTCAACAGTAACATGCACCTTTTTCTGCATAGTAGTGTTGTTATCTTTCTATAAATAATCATTCTTCACACATCAAATAAATTGATCCTTAATTTGTCTTCCAATATCTTGTGAGTTCCTCACCTTTATGATTAGCCATAAACCAATAACCATTCATGGGAATTCTCAGCTATCTATATACAATAAGAGAGTCATAAGAGTCATTTGTGTCATGATATAAGTTGACATAATCTCCTTATAGTCCTCAAATTGAAGCAAATCAATATGCATTTATGCAATCGAGTGTCTCTATTCTGCCATTATTAACACAACAACATTTTTCATGGTCCTCTTCTATGGTTTATCTACAGGCAAGGGCACTAGATAAGGTGATGAAGGTCTTGTACCCTGACATGAACGTCTTGGGCAGCAGACCTCCTCTGGCTGAATGGCACCCAAATTTTGTTCTCGGGATTCCAAATATGAACAACTGGTAGGGTATTTTGACAGTTGCTAGTTTTTTGATAATATTATCTTCATTAAATCATGATGGGCTCTATAATTTGATTATCCATGCAGCTACTATGACAAACTGTGGATGCTTCTCTGGCTCTAAATGGAGCAGCTGTTTACTCTGAACCCTGTTGAGCAGTGATGAGCGGATATGTTATACACTTTTTGGGGGTAATTTCATATAGATTTTAGTATGTTTTAGTTAGTTTTTAGTAGATTTTTATTAGTTTTTAAGCAAAAATCATATTTCTGGACTTTACTATGAGTTTGTGTTTTTTTTTTGTGATTTCAGGTATTTTCTGGCTGAAATTGAGGGAGCTGAGCAAAAATCTGATTTAGGCTGAAAAAGGACTCCTGATGCTGTTTGATTCTGACCTCTCTGCACTCGGAATGGATTTTTTGGAGCTACAGGAGTCTAATTGGCGTGCTCTCAATTGGGTTGGGAAGTAGAAATCTAGGACTTTTTAGTAATATATAATAGTACATACTTTGCACGAAGATAGACGACGTAAACTAGCGTTCAATGCCAGTTCCATGTTGCAGTCTGGCGATTCAGCGCCAAAAACAGGTTACAACCTGGCGTTCAACTCCAGAAACAGCCCAGGCACGTGAGAAGATTAAGTCTCAGCCCCAGCACACACCAAGTGGGCCCCAGAAGTGGATTTCTGCACTATCCATCTTAGTTTACTCATTTTTTGTAAACCTAGGTTACTAGTTTAGTATTTAAATAACTTTTAGAGACTTATTTTGTATCTCGTGACATTTTAGATCTGAATTTTATACTTTTTGACGGCATGAGTCTCTAAACTCCATTGTTGGGGGTGAGGAGCTCTGCAGCATCTCGATGAATTAATGCAATTATTTCTGTTTTCCATTCAAACATGCTTGTTCCTATCTAGGATGTTTATTCGCGCTTCACTATAAAGAAGGTGACAATCCGTGACACTCATCACCTTCCTCAATCCATGAACGTGTGCCTAACAACCACCTCCGTTCTATATCAGATTGAATGAGTATCTCTAAGATTCCTTAATCAAAATATTCGTGGTATAAGCTAGGATTGATGGCAGCATTCATGAGAATCCAGAAAGTCTAAACCTTGTCTGTGGTATTCCGAGTAGGATTCAAGGATTGAATGGCTGTGATGAGCTTCAAACTCGCGATTGTTGGGCGTAGTGACAGACGCAAAAGGATCAATGGATCTTATTCCGACATGATCGAGAACCAACAGATGATTAGCCGTGCAGTGACAGAGCATTTGGACCATTTTCACTGAGAGGATGGGAAGTAGCCATTGACAACGGTGACTCCCTACATACAGCTTGCCATGGAAGGAACTTTGCACTTTTGAAAGTGAGGAAGCATTATATTACAGGAATTCAGAAGACAAAGCATCTCCAAAACTCCAACATATTCTCCATTATTGCGTAACAATTACTTATTCCAAACACTTTCACTTTTTGCAATTAAAATTAAAAACTTTATTATTGATATTATATCCTGACTAAGAATTACAAGATAATCGTAGCTTGCTTCAAACCAACAATCTCCGTGGGATCGAACCTTACTCACGTAAGGTATTACTTGGATGACCCAGTGTACTTGCTGGTTAGTTGAGCAGATTGCAAAAGTGTGATTGCAATTTTGTGCACCAAGTTTTTGGCGCTGTTGCCGGGGATTGTTCGAGTTTGAACAACTAAAGGTTTATTTTGTTGCTTAGATTAGGAATAATTTATTTTTGTTGCTATAGAGTCATTAAATCTGAGTCCTTTATTTTCTTTTCAAAAATTTTTTTTCAAAAATATTATTTTTTCTTATTAATTTTTAATTTTTCCGTGAGTTTAGTTTTATATTTTAAGTTTGGTGTTAATTGCATATTTTATATTTTCCTTTAAATTTTTTAATTTGTGTTCTTTATTCTTCCTTGATCTTCAAGTTGTTCTTGTTTATTTTTCTTGCTTTTTCAAAACAATAGTTTTCAAAAAAAAATACCTCTTTAAAACAAGTGTTACATTTACAGCTCAATTGGCTAGAGCGTTGGTTTATGTTCTTGGTAATTGGGTATCTTCTTTTTAAAATCTTTTTCAAAAATAATTTTTCTTTGATTGAATCTTGTGCCAAACTTTAAGTTTGGTGTTTTCTTGTTAATCTTTTTATAATTTTCAAAAATTTTATTGAAGTTTTCTAAAAATTAAGTTTGGTGTTCTTTCTTTTGTTCTTGTTGTTCTTGTGAATCTTCAAAGTGTTCTTGAGTCTTCTTTGTGTTTTGATCTTAAAATTTTTAAGTTGGTGTTCCTTGGTATTTTCCCTCCAAAATTTTCGAAAGCAAGGAGCATTAGATCTAAAAATTTTAAGTCTTGTGTCTTTTGTGTGTTTTTCTCTTTCATCATAAAATTTAAAATTCAAAAAAAATATCTTTTCTAACTATTTTTAAGCTATATTTTCGAATTTTTTTATAAAAATTCAGATTTCAATTTAAAAATTCTTCAAATCTTATCCTTTTAAGATTTTTTTAAAAAAATATTTTTATGTCTTTTTCAAAAATATCCTAACCACTTTCTCTCTCCTCACTTTTTCAAAAATCTTCATAAAATATTTTCAAATTTTTATTATTTTTTAATTTTAATTTTTTATTCTATTTTTATTTTGGTTTTTATTTTATTTTATTTTATCATTTCGAAAATCATTTTTTATAATAAAATAAATAAAATAAATCCACGTCATCTCCCTTTCTCCATCATGGACTTAAGTGGGCATGAACAATCCAGAAGGACTTTGGGGTCATATGCTAACCCCTCTATTGCCTCATATGGGAGTAGTATATGTATACCCTCCATTGGAGTTAGTAGATTTGAGTTGAATCCTCAGCTCATTATCATGGTGCGCAAAGTTGCCAGTATTCCGGTCTTCCACAGGAAGAACCTATAGAGTTTCTGGCACAGTTTTTACAAATTGCTGACACAGCACATGATAAGGAAGTAGATCAGGATGTCTACAGATTGTTACTGTTTCCATTTGCTGTAAAAGACCAAGCTAAAAGGTGGTTAAATAACCAACCTAAGGACAGCATAAAGACATGGAAACAGCTGTCAGAAAAATTCCTGAATCACTATTTTCCTCCAAAACGGATGACACAGCTAAGGCTGAGCATCCAAGGCTTCAAACAAGGAGATAATGAATCTCTTTATGATGCTTGGGAGAGATACAGAGAGATGCTAAGAAAATGCCCCTCTGAAATATTTTTAGAGTGGGTACAGTTAGACATCTTCTATTATGGGCTTACAGAAAGAGCTCAGATTTCTCTAGACCACTCAGCTGGTGGATCTATACACATGAGAAAGACAATAGAAGAAGCTCAAGAGCTTATTGATACAGTTGCCAGAAATAAGTATATGTACCTAAACAGTGAATCTTCCATCAATGAAGAGGCTAAAACAGTAACTGCTGAACTCAGTCCTGCAGATCAAGCTACTGAATTCAATCAGCAATTAGACTTTCTAACAAAACAGTTAGTCGAATTCAAGGAGATATTACAAGAAACAAGAATGGCTAATATGAATATAGAAGTACAGTTGAAGCATACAGAACATCAGTTATCAAAACAAATAACAGAAGAGTGCCAAGCAGTTCAATTAAGAAGTGAGAAAATATTAAATACCTCACTTCAAGGTAGTAGGAAGCAAAGAAATGAGTAAACTACCCAAAATCCATCTGAGGACAGTAAGAGCCCAGAGAGGAATGATTCTGGCACTCAAACACCAGAGAATGGGTGAAAAGCTAGCGCTGAATGCCCAAACCATGCTCAGTCCTGGCGTTCAACGCCAGAAACAAGCAAGGATTTGGCGTTGAACGCCCAAAGGGAGCACAGTTCTGGCGTTCAGACGCTAGAAACAAGTAAGGAGTTGGCGTCTAACGCCACTCCAACTTCCACCCCTAGCATTCAAATGCCAGTGGAGGATCAAACACATGCAAGTGTTGATAGCAACCCCTCTAAAAAAGGCTTCTCAACCCACATCTGTAGGCAATAAACCTACAGCAACTAAGGTTGATGAATACAAAGCCAAAATGCATTATCCTCAGAAACTCTGCCAAGCGGAACAGGATAAGCAATTTGCCCACTTTGCAGACTATCTCAGGACTCTTGAAATAAAGATTCCGTTTGTAGAGGCACTTGAGCAAATACCATCTTATGCCAAGTTCATGAAAGAGATCTTAAGTCATAAGAAGGATTGGAGGGAAACTGAAAAAGTTTACCTCACTGAAGAATGCAGTGCAGTTATTTTGAAAAGCTTACCTGAGAAGCTTAAAGATCCCGGAAGCTTTATGATACCATGCACATTAGAGGGTACTTGTACCAAGTAAGCTCTATGTGATCTTGGGGTAAGTATCAACCTAATACCTGCATCTACTATTAAAAAGCTTGGTTTGACTGAAGAAGTCAAACCAACCCGGATATGTCTTCAGCTTGCTGATGGCTCCATTAAATACCCATCAGGCGTGATTGAAGACATGATTGTCAAGGTTGGGCCATTTGCCTTTTCTACTGACTTTATGGTGCTGGAAATGGAGGAGCACAAGAGTGCAACTCTCATTCTAGGAAGACCTTTCCTAGCAACTGGCCGAACCCTTATTGACATCCAAAAAGGGGAAGTAACCCTGAGAGTCAATGAAGATGAGTTCAAGTTGAATGTTGTCAAAGCTATGCAGCATCCAGAACCCCAAATGATTGCATGAGCATTGATATTATTGGCTCTCTGGTAAAAGAGGTCAATATGACTGAGAGTCTCGAATCAGAGCTATAGGATATCTTTAAAGATGTTTAGCTTGATCTGGAGGAATTAGAGAGAATAATAGAACCTCTTAAAATCCCTCAGGAAGAGGAGAAACCTCCTAAGCCCGAGCTCAAACCATTACCACCATCCCTGAAATATACATTTCTGGGAGAAGGTCATACCTTCCTTGTAATCATAAGCTCTACCTTAGAGCCACAGGAAGAGGAAGCACTAATTCAAGTGCTAAGGACACACAAGATAGCACTTGGGTGGTCCATCAGTGATCTTAAGGGCATTAGCCCAGCCAGATACATGCACAAGATCCTATTGGAGGGTGACGCTAAGCCAGTGGTTCAACCACAAAGGCGGCTGAATCCAGCCATGAAGGAGGTGGTGCAAAAGGAGGTCACTAAATTACTAGAGGCTGGGATTATTTATCCTATTTCTGATAGCCCCTAGGTAAGCCTTGTCCAAGTCGTCCCTAAAAAGGGTGGCATGACAGTGGTTCATAATGAAAAAAATGAACTAGTTCCTATAAGAACAGTCATAGGGTGGCGCATGTATATTGATTACAGAAGGCTCAATACAGCTACTAGGAAGGATCATTTTCCTTTACCATTCATAGATCAGATGCTAGAAAGACTAGCAGGTCATAAATACTACTGCTTCCTGGATGGATATTCAGATTATAATCAAATTGCAGTAGATCTACAGGATCAAGAGAAAATAGCATTCACATGTCCATCTGGAGTATTTGCATACAGAAGGATGCCATTTGGCCTATGCAATGCACCTGCAACCTTTCAAAGGTGCATGCTCTCAATTTTTTCTGATATGATGGAAAAATTTCTGGAAGTCTTCATGGATGACTTTTCAGTATTTGGAGACTTATTCAACTCCTGTCTTAACCATCTAGCACTTGTTCTAAAGAGGTGCCAAGAGACTAACCTAGTTTTAAACTGGGAGAAATGTCACTTTATGGTGACTGAAGGAATTGTCCTTGGACACAAAATTTCGAATAAGGGAATAGAGGTGGATCTAGCTAAGGTAGAGGTGATTGAAAAATTACCACCACCAACCAATGTTAATGCATCAGAAGCTTTCTGGGGCATGCAGGATTCTATAGGAGGTTTATAAAGGATTTTTCAAAAATCGCCAAACCTCTAAGTAATCTGCTAGCTGCTGACACGCCATTTATCTTTGATAAGGAGTGTCTGTAGGCATTTGAGACTCTGAAATCTAAGCTGGTCACAGCACCAGTCATCTCTGCACTAGACTGGACATTGCCTTTTGAACTAATGTGTGATGCCAGTGACCATGCCATTAGTGCAGTGTTGGGACAAAGGCATGACAAGCTTCTGCACGTCATTTACTATTCCAGTCGTGTTTTAAATGATGCACAGAAGAACTACACAACCACAGAAAAAGAGTTACTTGTAGTGGTTTATGCCATTGACAAATTTAGATCTTATTTAGTATGATGAAAAATGATTGTGTACACTGACCATGCTGCTCTTAAATATCTACTCACAAAGTAGGATTCAAAACCCAGACTCATCAGATGGGTGTTGCTTCTGCAAGAGTTTGATATAGAAATAAGAGACAGAAAAGGGACAAAGAACCAAGTAGCAGATCACCTGTCCTGAATAGAACCAGTAGAAGGGGCGTCCCTCCCTCTTACTGAGATCTCTGAAAACTTTCCGGATGAACAACTCTTTGCCATCCAGGAAGTGCCATGGTTTGCAGACATTGCAAACTACAAGGCAATGAGATTCATACCCAAAGAGTACAGTAGGCAACAATCTAAGAAATTAATCATGGATGCAAAGTACTATCTTTGGGATGAACCATATCTCTTCAAGAGATGTGCAGACGGAGTAATCCGTAGATGTGTGCCTAAAGAAGAAGCACAGAAGATCCTCTGGCACTGCCATGGATCACAGTATAGAGGACATTTTGGAAGTGAGCGAACAGCCACAAGAGTCCTCCAGTGTAGCTTCTACTGGCCCACTCTCTATAAAGATTCCCAAGTGTTTGTACTTAATTGTGATAGTTGCCAAAGATCTGGTAACCTACCTCATAGTTATGCCATGCCTCAACAAGGGATCTTGGAGATTGAATTGTTTGATATATGGGGTATTGACTTCATGAGGCCTTTCCCACCATCATACTCAAACACTTATATTCTGGTGGCAGTGGATTATGTATCCAAATGGGTGGAAGCTATTGCAACACCCATTAATAATACTAAGACAGTGCTAAAATTCCTCTAGAAACACATCTTCAGCAGATTTGGTATCCCTAGAGTATTAATCAGTGATGGGGGCACTCATTTCTGCAATAAACAGCTTTACTCTGCTTTGGTTTGATATGGAGTTAGCCACAGGGTAGCCACTCCATATCATCCATAGACAAATGGACAAGCTGAAGTCTCTAACAGAGAACTTAAAAGAATCCTAGAACGGACTGTGATTAACCGTAGAAGGGATTGGGCAAGAAGCTTGGATGATGCTCTGTGGGCATACAGAACAGCATTCAAGACTCCTATAGGGACCTCTCCAAACCAGCTTGTGTATGGAAAAGGCTTGTCACTTGTAGTGGAATTGGAACATAAGGCCTACTGGGCAACCAGATTCCTAAGCCTTAATGCCAAGTTAGCTGGAGAAAAATGTTTGCTCCAGTTAAATGAGCTAGAGGAATTCAGACTCAATACTTTCGAAAATGAAAAAATTTACAAGGAGAAAGCAAAAAGATGGCATGATAAGAAACTATCATCCAGAGTCTTTGAGCCAGGGCAGAAAGTTCTGCTATTTAATTCCAGGCTCAGATTATTCCCCGGGAAATTGAAATCCTGGTGGAGAGGACTATATGTGATTACAAGTATGTCACCATATGGATATGTAGAGCTTCAGGATAATGATTCTAACAAAAAGTTCTTTGTTAATGGACAGAGAGTCAAACATTATCTTGAAGAAAATTTTGAGCAACAACCATTCAGAAAGTTTATTTGTTAATTAATTGATTTTTAAAGGTATATGTCAATTATCTTCAAGGTAAAATAACAATTGCTTGAGTTCACAGAGTTATAGAAGGAGTCGCAGGATAAAACAGCAAAAAGGAAGCTCACTGGTGCGAAAAAGCCAGTAAAAGCTGTTTTGGGCGTTGAACGCCCAAAAGAAGCATCCACTGGGTGTTCAACGCCAGTAAGGATAGCCATCTGGTCGTTAAACGCCAGAAAGAAGCACCTTCTGGGCGTTTAACGCCAGATTTACAGCATCCTGGGCGTTCAGAAAAAAGCCCAGTGACAAAGGAGTTCGTGGCGTTCAACACCAGAAAGAAGCAACAGCTGGGCATTGAATGCCCAGGAGAAGCTGCACATGGGCGTTAAACGCCCAAAACATGCAGCATTTGGGCGTTTAACGCCAGGATGGTGGGGAGGAGGTAAATTCGTCTTTACTTCACAATTTTTTAATTTTTTTATGTTTCAATTCATGATTTCTTGCATAAACATGTTCCAAAATCTCATCCTTCAATTCCAAAAATTTTAATCCTAATTTCTAAAATCCCTTTTTCAAAAATATCAAATGTATCTTAATTGATAAACACAAATCTTTTTTCAATCCAATCCAACTCTTTTTCAAAATTTTCAAAACTCAATTATCTTTTAAAATCTTTTTCAAAATAAAAATTCAGATTTATCTTTTCCAAATATCATTCACAACTTTTTAATTTTAAATTATATCTTTTTCTTATCATATTTATCTTTTATAAATCATATCTTCTATCTTATCTTTTCTCAAAATTTTCGAAAACCCACCCCCTCCCTTTTAAATCCACATTCGGTCTCCCTCCTCTCATCCACCATTCGACACTAGCTCTCCTTCTATCCCTCTCCTTTCTTTTCTTTTGCTTGAGGACAAGCAAACCTCTAAGTTTGGTGTGTTTATCCGTGATCACTAAACCATACCCACTAAGATCATGGCTCCCAAAGGAAAACAACCCGCTCCAAGAGGTAAGAAAGAGAGTATTCTAAAACCACTTTGGAATCAAGGGAAGTTCTTAACCAAAGAACATTCAGACCACTACTACAAAATAATGGGTCTAAGGTCAGTGATCTCGGAGGTCAAATTCGATCTGAAAGAAGATGAATATCTGGAGATCCAAGAGCAAATTCGAAACAGGAACTGGGAAATCCTAGCTAATCCTGAAACAAAAGTGGGAAGGAACATGGTTCAGGAGTTCTACGCTAATCCGTGGCAAACAAACAGGCAGAGAATATCTGGAACTGTCCTCTATGACTATCGGACCTTGGTCAGAGGAAAGATTGTTCACAACTACCCTAACAAAATCAGGGAGATCTTTATGCTACCTCAGCTGAAAGATGACCCAGACTCCTTTAATAGGAGAATGATGAGAACAAACAAGGGCTTGGACAAGATTCTAGAGGATATATGCATCCCTGGAGCCAGGTGGACCACCATCACCAAGGGCGTCCCAAATTAACTCAAGAGAGAAGATCTCAAACTAGTCGCCAGAGGCTGGCTGAACTTCATTGGGCATTCTATATTGCCCACTAGCAACCATTCTGAAGTTACTGTTAAAAGAGCAGTGATGATCCATTGCATTATGTTGAGAAAAGAAGTTAAAGTTCATCAACTGATTTCATGTGAACTTTACATAATTGCAAACAAGAACTCCAAAGATTCCAAGTTGGCTTATCCAAGCTTAATTTCTATGCTCTGCAAAGATGCTGGAGTGAGGATGGGAATAACTGAGTATATCTCAGTTGAGCAACCAATTACCAAAATATCAATGGAAAAATAACAAGTACAGGATGACCCCATCAAGAGGAGAGCACAGGAATTTCTCCCAAAAATCCCTCAATTTGAATATTGGGAACATCTTGAAGCATCTGTTACCAAGTTGCAAGAAGCTATGGACCAAATAAAGGAGGAATAGAATAATCAAAATATCATGCTTTGCAAATTGCTTAGGGAACAAGAAGAGCAAGGGCATGACTTGAAGGAACTGAAGTGCCAGAAATGATCTCTTGAAGGACCAAGCACCCCACAGACTAAAGGAACATCCACTTCCCAAAATAAAGGTTGTTGAGTTCTAATTTTAGCTTTAACTCTGTGATAGTTGTTATTATAGAAATTTACCTTAGAAGTTATATATAAGTAGTAGTAATTAGTATATCTATTTTGATTTTATTTTCAATTAAGCTATAATTTATTTTTCTCATCATCATCAAACATGAATAAAATAGTAGATTTTTAGAATAAAGAGGCAATTTATATTTTTCAAATATTTAATAAGAAAAATTCTATTTAATTATATGTGGTGTTAATACTTTTTGTCTTCTGAATGAATGCTTGAATAGTGCATATTTTTTATCTTGAATTTTATGAATGTTAAAATTGTTGGCTCCTAAAAGAATGATGAACAAGAGAAATATTATTGCTGATCTGAAAAATCATGAAATTGATTCTTGAAGCAAGAAAAAGCAGTGAAAAAAAATTTTACAAGGAATCATTGGATAAAGAAAAAGAAAAAGCCAATAACCCTTAAAACCAAAAGGCAAGGGTAAAAAGGATCCAAGAATTTGAGCATTAATGGATAGGAGGGCCCAAGGAAATAAATCCAGGCCTAAGCGGCTAAATCAAGCTGTCCTTAACCATGTGCTTGTGGCATGCAGGTCCAAGTGAAAAGCTTGAGACTGAGTGGTTAAAGTCGTGATCCAAAGCAGAAAGAG
>NC_029780.3:31910406-31927552 GCF_000817695.3 Arachis duranensis
TGGGGACTCTAGCAAAGCTAAGTCACAATCTGAAAAGGTTCACCCAATTATGTGTCTGTGGCATGTATGTATCCGGTGGTAATACTGGAAGACAGAATGCTTAGGGCCACGGCCAAGACTCATGAAGTAGCTGTGTTCAAGAATCAACATACTAAACTAGGAGAATCAATAATACTATCTGAATTCTGAGTTCTTATGGATGCCAATCATTCTGAATTTCAAAGGATAAAGTGAGATGCCAAAACTGTTTGGAAGCAAAAAGCCACTAGTCCCGCTCATCTAATTAGAATCTGAGCTTCACTTAAAACTCTGAGATATTATTACTTCTTGATTTCTTTTTATCCTATTTTATTTATCTAGTTGCTTGAGGACAAGCAACAGTTTAAGTTTGGTGTTGTGATGAGCGGATATTTTATACACTTTTTGGGGGTAATTTCATATAGATTTTAGTATGTTTTAGTTAGTTTTTAGTAGATTTTTATTAGTTTTTAAGCAAAAATCATATTTTTGGACTTTACTATGATTTTGTGTGTTTTTCTATGATTTCAGGTATTTTCTGGCTGAAATTGAGGGAGCTGAGCAAAAATCTGATTTAGGCTGAAAAAGGACTGCTGATGCTGTTGGATGCTGACCTCTCTACACTCGGAATGGATTTTTTGGAGCTACAGAAATCCAATTGGCGCAATCTCAATTGGGTTGGAAAGTAGACATCCAGGGTTTTCCAGCAATATATAATTGTCCATACTTTGCGCGACAATAGACAACGTAAACTGGCGTTCAACGCCAGTTCCATGTTGCAGCCTGGCGATTCAGCGCTAGAAATAGGTTACAACCTGGCGTTCAACTCTAGAAACAGCCCAGGCACGTGAGAAGCTTAAGTCTCAGCGCCAACACACACCAAGTGGGCCCCAGAAGTGGATTTCTGCACTATCCATCTTAGTTTACTCATTTTTTGTAAACCTAGGTTACTAGTTTAGTATTTAAACAACTTTTAGAGACTTATTTTGTATCTCATGACATTTTAGATCTGAATTTTATACTCTTTGACGGCATGAGTCTCTAAACTCCATTGTTGGGGGTGAGGAGCTCTGCAGCGTCTCAATGAATTATTTCTGTTTTTCATTCAAACATGCTTGTTCCTATATAAGATGTTCATTTGCGCTTCACTATGAAGAAGGTGATGATCCGTGACACTCATCACCTTCCTCAATCCATGAACGTGTGCTTGGCAACCACCTCCATTCTACATCAGATTGAATGAGTATCTCTAAGATTCCTTAATCAGAATCTTCGTGGTATAAGCTATAATTGATGGCGGCATTCATGAGAATCCGGAAAGTCTAAACCTTGTCTGTGGTATTTCGAGTAAGATTCAAGGATTGAATGGCTGTGACGAGCTTCAAACTCGCGATTGTTGGGCATAGTGACAGATGCAAAAGGATCAATGAATCTTATTCCGACATGATCGAGAACCAACAGATGATTAGCCGTGCTGTGACAGAGCATTTGGACCATTTTCACTGAGAGGATGGGAAGTAGCCATTGACAATGGTGACGCCCTACATACAACTTGCCATGGAAGGAACTTTGCACTTTTGAAAGTGAGGAGGCATTATGTTACAGGAATTCAGAAGACAAAGCATCTCCAAAACTCCAACATATTCTCCATTATTGCGTAACAATTACTTATTCCAAACACTTTCACTTTTTGCAATTAAAACTAAAAACTTTATTATTGATATTATATCCTGACTAAGAATTACAAGATAATCATAGCTTACTTCAAGCCAACAATCTCTGTGGGATCGACCCTTACTCACGTAAGGTATTACTTGGACGACCCAGTGCACTTGCTGGTTAGTTGTGCAGATTGCAAAAGTGTGATTGCAATTTCGTGCACCAGGCAGCGAAAGGTTTTCTTCCCTTAACTTTTTCTGTTGTCACATTATCCAAGCCTAATAGAGATGGCATAAGTAACTATAACATTATCTTTTATTTGTCACTCACCTTTTCAGAACAACATTGACTGTATATCTGACAAGATAAGGATGGACACTGCATTTGCATTGGCTACGGAGCACTTCAATGAAATGCGAGATGAATTTTCGGAGCAGTCCCTGGTTGACTGGAATTCTCGAAGGACTGCAAGACAAATCTTGCCATGAGCACATATGGTTGTTATATACATGCCTTAGGAACCTACTTATGTCTTAGTATTATGAATGTTTAATATTTTGGTTACTGTCACGTATTAGTATAAGGTTAATGTTCTTAGTGCACTCTATGCTAGCATGGTCCGTGAACAATATTAGCGCCGATTTAGATGTCCATTTTTTTGTTATCCCAATATAGTTTCAACATCCATGATGGTCATCTAAATTGGCTTAACTATGTCAAGGGAGCATTAGCATGCAAGTGCACATGTAGGTTTTGGAATGTCTTTCTTGTTAGCTACGCATGTCACTGCTGTTGTGAGAACTATTATCAGCACTTCATTGAAACTAATGAATGCTTTGGACATCCTTATATTATGTGTTGGGTCCTGCTAGAATTGTGGTTTATAATGCTTTTCACATCTTAACTACTTGATTAATTTCCCTCGTCAGAAAAAAGAACAATCTTTTTATTTTTCCTTGCATCTGAAAAAAAGGAACCACATTAAAGGGAGTTTTTTGTTGTTATTACCTTTCTGTACCTGTTTATGGAAACAACTATACACACATTCATAGGAGGGAGAATTAGAACATGATATGATGATGATGATGATGATGAATAAGCAATTACTAAATCTCTGGACATTAGTAACTCAAGAAATCCTAAGTTACCTTCCCAAGCCAAGAACATAAAATTCTACTCTAACATCCTTCCAAGCATTTTATCAAACACTTGGAAGGTACAAAAGAAAAGTATAGTAAATCACAACAAGAATGAATTCTAACAACAATTGAATGCAAAGAATTAACAACAACAATCAAGGAAATTACAATTATCATGAATTACCTCAAATTGCATTATTAAAAGAAAATAAAGAGAACAAGAGTATCTCAATTACAAAACCTAGAAACAAAATAAGAGAAATTACAACAAGAGAATAGGGATAGAAAGAAGAAATAAAGTGTAGCAATCATCGATTGAAGGTAGAAGTAGAAGGAGACTTGAATTAAACCTAGAACTATGAGATCCTAATCTAACCCTAATTCCTAATCCTAGAGAGAAGTGAGAGCTTCTCTCTCTAAAACTAACTAATCCTAATCCTAATGAGTGTGTGTGAACTAAAAAATGCTAGAATGGTAAGTGGACTGGTTGGAGTGCCACCGCGAAGGGTGACGGTCACGGCAGAGCAGCGGCGGTGTGCTCGGAAGAGTGAGAGACTGAGTGACGGGAAGCTGGCAGTGGTGATAGAAGGAGAGTGATGGGAGAGTGTGAAATGGAGGAAAGAGAGGGAGGGGCCGCTGAGTGCTGTCGCCGGCAGTGATGGTGGTGGCGACGGGCAGAGGTGACTGCGGTGGTTGGTTGTTTGACCGAAGGGAGGAGGGGGGAGTGAGTGGAGGAGAGAGAGGATTGATGGTGAAGGACGGCGGTTGGCCGTGTGGTGGCGGCGATGGCACCGCTGTGACGGTGGTGGAGGTGAGAAGAAGAAGATGGAAATGGTGAGGGAGAAAGGAGTGCGCGACTACGCAACGTTCTCCGCATCTTAGGTACATGGTGCAATCGCATGGGTTGGGTGTAGGATAGGTGACGCGGATGCGTGAAGCACGCGAACACGTCGCTGATATTTGTGCTAGACGTATGATTCCAGCGTCGTTTCAGCGCAACTCTTTGTTTAGTTTGAGGGTCATAATATCCGCGCGACGGATCGTGTCGCTCACACTTTCGCTTGGTGTGGGTGTTATGTAGGTGACGCGTTCGCATCAGGGACGCGTACGCGTGGGTTGTTTGGTGCTACACGCACAATAGCCGCACGATTCCAGCCAACTTTCTGGGCGTTGGATCTTCACGTCGATATCCAGATCACACGTTCGCGTGGGTGACGCGGACGCGTGGGAGGCCTTTTTTGCAACTGACGCGATCGCGTGGGGCACGCAGTCACGTAGAGCAATTGTGTTAAAGGCACGCCTCCAGCCTTGCTTCAGCGTGACTCTCTGTTCACTTTCCTTTTCTTTTAATGCACTTGTGATGCGGACGCGTCAGTGACGCTGTCGCGTCACGTGCTCTCTCTTTTTTTTATGCAGTATGCAGAATGCAAAATGCAGTGAATGTTATGCAAAAATTCAGGTTCAAACAAAATTCAAAAACAGAGCAAAATAGAGGGGGAACGATCATACCATGGTGGATTGTCTCCCACCTAGCACTTTTAGTTAAAGTCCTTAAGTTGGACATTTGACGAGCTTCCTGCTATGGTCGCTTGTGCTTGAATTCATCCAGAAATCTCCACCAGTATTTGGAATGCCAGCATCCTCCAGGGTTCCAAACAAGGCACGTAAAGCCTTTGAGCAGTTTCAAACAGGTTTCCAGGCTCCTGGGGTGTTGAATGGCAGAATAGATTCCAGGATCCCAAACTTTGCTTTTACACCCGTGTTTGTCTTGATCTACATTTTTCCAGCCGGGTGGTGAGTAGTCTAAATTCTCACTGTAGTGACCAAACAGCTTCCGAGATCCTTCCAATTGAGCTTAACACCAATTCTTGCACCTTAAATTGAAGTGCAAAGCCTCATTGAATCTTGCATACCAGCTCTGAGTGCGAGTCATTTCCCTTTTGCTCTTAAAGCCGCAAAGAGCTCTAAGCTGGCCATCTGTTTCAACTAAACCATATTCAAGTGGAAAATTGAAGAGAAAGGTCAAGGATTTTACCCACTTGAAGGTTGTGTTGGGTGGTAGCTTCTAGTGGTTCTGCAAGCTCTACCCCCTTGTGGTCTTCAGTGAATTCCTCCACTTCTTTGCAAATTTCTTCAACTTCAACCATGTCTTGATCAAAGTCATTGATACCTTCCTCATCACTTAAGTCATAAATAGGAGGTTGAGAGAAGTCGACCTCAGCATCATCTTCATATTCACTTGGGGAAGATTCTTCTGTCTCAAAGAATTCACTTGCGGATGTAAGTTCCTTACTAAGAGGACTTGACTTGTGATCATCATCATCAAGGAAACATGTGTCTTGGCTAATTCCGTCTAGTTCTCCATAAGATACCTGCTTTGGGGGTTGTGCACTATCCTCTTTAGCATCAATTGTAGCGTCCTTGACAGAATTCTCCACAACTCTAGATTCAGGTGGTGGTTCAGCATCTCCTAAATATTCAACCAACTCTTCTTCTTCTACAATGACAGCTTCCTCTATTTGTTCCAGTACGAAGTTATGCTCTATACTGTCCACTGGAGCTTCTAGTGTCTTTTTCGTGCTGCGTTCTTCATTAGATTCCCCACATGAAGCCATGGGAGTCTGTTAAGTGTCTGAACGTCTGGAAGATAATTGATTTATTGCTTGCTCCAGTTGATGAAGGGTTGCATTAAATTGGTTTACTGATTCTTTGAAGCAAACCTGTGATTCTTGGCTCGATAAATGTGAACATGGTATGTAGGGGAGTGGTAGTTCTTGGGAGTAATTGGATTGGCGTTGGGGTGGATAAGGATCATGTGGTAGTGAATGGTGAAAAGAAGCTTGTGAGTATGGTGGTTCGAAGCTATGTTGAGAGGATGGTCTCTGGGTATAGGGTGGGGCTTGTTGGTAGCTACAAGGGGGTCCACCAAATCTATCAGTTGGGTATGCATTGTTGAATGGTCTTTGTCCATGATATCTAGGAAGTTGTTGTTGCCAAAAGGGGTGATCAGATCCTCTTGGTTCCATCCATCTTTGATTGCTTAGACCTTGATACATAGTCCTGTTATAGCTTCCATTCTTTTCAACAAAAGTAAAACCAAACTCAAAGTGAGAGGGGTGAGAATTCATAGTAGTTATCAGAAATAAGAAGGGAAGAGAAAAAACAAAGAGACAAGTAAAAGAAAAAAAATTATTTACAATAACCAATAATAAGGCACACGTTTGCAACTCCCCGGCAACGGCGCCATTTTGACGTTAGGATTTTTGCCAGTAAAGAATTTTGTAAAAATATAGTTGCATTGTGAGTATAGATTCTAAACCAACAGAAAATCCCTTCGTACAAATGTTTTGGTTGTCACAAGTAACAAAACCCAATAAATTTATAAACCGAAGTATTCAAACCTCGGGTCGTCTTCTCAAGGAATTATAGGGAAGTATGATTTATTATTGGTTATAGAAAAATAGTGTTTGGGTTTGAAAAAGGTTTTAAGCAAGAGAAATAGATTGCAAGAATTAATAAATTAATAACTAATAAAACTCTTGGCAAGGTATGAAAACTGGAAATCCTATCCCAATTATCCTTATCAATTGTGATGAGAATTGAATTTTTCTCCCACTAAGTTAACCTCTAACTATGAAGGTAAGTCAAGTGGATGGAATAAGTTTGGTTCCTCAGGTCCTAGTCTTTCCTTGGAAAAGGCTAGAGTTACTGGAACTCGAGTTAATTCTTGAAGAATTCCAATTTTCAGTCAACAATGATTTTGACAACTCAAGAGTTACCAATTAATCAACCAAGGCCAAAAGGGAAGAAAATCTACTCGAATGAAAATAATTTGGATAAAGCCAAAGCATCCATAATATATAAGTCTGAAATACCTCAATTTATATTAAATAAAGAAAATCCTAACATGAATGGCTCATAAGCCAAATAGGCAACATAAGTAATACAAGCATTAAAGTATCTGAAAATAAAAGAGAAATATAAAGTTAAAGGAATATTGAACCTGATGAAGAGTTGAAATTCTAAATCCTTTAAGAGGAATCCTAATCCTAAATCCTAAGAGGGAGGAGAGAACCTCTCTCTCTAAAAACTACATCTAAAACTATAAAAAGTGAAAATTCTCCGCTATCTGATTGTCATCCCCTGTATGAATGCATTCTCCCACTTCATAACTTCTAATCTGTGCCTCTTGGATTTGGATCTGGGCCAAAAGGGCCCAAAAATTGCTGGAAACGAGATCTGCAAATTTTGCAGATCGCACACGTCACGCATTCGCGTGGGTCACGCGGTCGTGTCATCTGAAGTGTTGCTCTACCACGCGGTCACGTCAGTCATGCGCCCACGTCAGTTGTATTTCGCAAGTCACGCGTTCGCCTCATCCATGTGCTCGCGTCGATTCTCTTTTGTGCGAACCACGCGTTCGTGTTGTCCATGCGGACGCGTCACTGCTAGTTGCTCCGAAACTCCAATTTGTGCTTTCCTTCTATTTTTGTATGTTTCCTTTCCATCCTTTAAATCATTCCTACCCTATAAAACCTGAAAGTACTCAACACACAAATCACGGCATCGAATGGTAATAAAGGATAATTAAATTTGATTATTTTAAAGCATAAAGGACATATTTTCTCATATATCACATAATAAGGAAGGGAAAGTGAAACTATGCAATTTACATGAATAAGTAGGTGAAGGGTTGAACAAATCACTTAAATTGAGCTCAATATACATCATAAAATATGGGTTTATCACTGCTGCCTTTGCCTTTGAACTTTACCATTTTCCTAAATTTTTTGGCAAACAACACAAATTCATTTTCAGAGGAGTTATCACTGGATTCATTATCCAGAGGGTTAGTCACAGAAGAAAAAGCAATTCCTTTTTTTTAATCTTTTTTTAAATAAGTGTTTTCAAAAGCAAGAAGGTTTCGTCTCAAATCATCACATGTCATGGAATCAAGGCTACTGCTCTCAGAAATAATTAAAGCTTTTGTTTCCCACTCTTTTGTTAGACATCTTAACACTCTCCTCACAAGCACAAATTCAGGATACATAATTCCCAGAGCATCTAAGCTAACAATGATGATGTTGAATCTCTCAAACAGTTCATCAATGGATTCACCTTCCATCATTGCAAATATTTCATACTCTCTATTCAACATATATGTTCGAGTCTTCTTCACAATGGTGGTTCCTTCATGAAAGATTTGCAATTTGTCCCAGATTTCCTTTGCCGTTGTGCATCGTAATACCCGTCGGTATTCCTCGAAGCTAATAGCACAGTTGAGTAGATTCACAGCTTTGGCATTTAACTCTACTTTCTTTCTATCATCTTCGGTCCAGGCTACTTCAGGTTTGAGAGAAACTACTCCTTCTACACTTGTGGAGGTTGGAAATTGAGGACCCTCCAGGATAATCTTCCATAGTATGTAGTCTACTGCTTGCACAAAGATCTTCATTCTCTCCTTCCAATAGGTGTAGTTTTTTCCATTGAAAAGAGGTGGTCTGTTGCTTGACTGTCCTTCTGTAAGGTTGTAGGACACCAGATTTGAGCCACTGCTTTCAGCCATCTGGATCTTTTTCTCCAAGCTGCAAAGCTTGATCTCTTTGAGACCAAGCTTTGATACCAATTGATGGTTTCAGTGGCTAAGAGAAGGGGGGGTTGAATCTTAGCCCCTTTTTTGCTTAGTAACACTTACTGGTATTTGAAGCAACTTTCTGGAGACCCTTTAATTTTTGTCTCGTCCCTAGCCATGAGACTTTTCTTTTTGTCTTTCACTTGGCACGAGATATTTTTTGGTTTTATCTCCTGTGCAACAGAAACAGAAATGGAGTATAAGAGAGAGAAAATTACACTTAGATATATCCTGGTTCAGCTGCTAAGTGCAATGCAGCCTACATCCAGTCTCCATCACAACAATGATGGAATTTCACAATAATCTTCTTGGTTACAGACTGTAAAGTGCTAACCCAACTTACAAGGAGATTCCCACAGAATCATAATACACAACACAGATGTACAAAGGAACTCTAAGGACATCTATGGCTTTTTCTTTTACTTTTGCACTCTCTGCCTTTTTCCGCTCTATGGCTTTTTCATACAAACCTCACTGTTTGACTTTATCCATGAGACTCAAGACATGACAAAATTAAAAAGAAAAATACAAAATAGAATACATTGAAGGAGAAGAAAGTCTGTTAGCTCAGGTAGCTTTGAGAACCATGTGCCTTGCACTCTCACCCTTTCTCCTTACTTCAAACCCTGAGTTTTCACTCTTACTTATAGAGAAGCCTTCACGGTTGAAACTAAACAAACCAAGCTAAACTTCTTCTTCTTTAAAAAACTAAACCGGTTTGGCCAGAAAGAGAGAAAAGATAACTCATGCAAAACCCAACATGCAATTACCTTTAGTCCTTCCTTGGTCATCAATCTTCATCAATCCGAGCGCTCCATCCTTGGCTTGCTCTCCAAGATGAATTTTTGGCCCTTGATGCTTCATGATGATGATAGCTTCATCTGTTCTAATTTCTGCCTCTTCCATCACGTAGCCACCCTAGCTACTTCCTGTGGTGGTTAAGCAGAATCAGAGACAAGACATCCCTCCAAGGATCTTCTCTTTGCTGGCCGAATCTCCTTCAACCATTTTTGGTATGAAGAAGCCAAGATCTCATCACAAAATCTTACCATAAGTGAATAAGAATCTTAGCCACAGCATACTTTTTTTTTGCTTTTTCTTGCCATTATTTTGATGGTCTTATAGCGTGCATCTTCTTCTCTTCGGTGTCTAGCCAAAGCCTCCATACTTTCTCTGTGTTGATATGACCAAAAATGGAGAAGAAAGATGAGAGAGAAGAAAGTGTAGAAAGAAAAGCAATCAAATGGGTTTGATGAGTTAAAGTGAATTACTTCCTTTTGCTTTAGGTAGCGTGGCTAATTATGCCATCAATCAAATCAATGACAATTTCTCTCTCATAGTTCCCATGTATTAACTTCACTTTAATGAAATTTGAATTCCATTACATGATGAAACATGAGATCCGTTGGAGGCAATGAAATTTTGCTTTCTTTGCTTAATGGTTTCGGATCATGTAAGCAAAATAAATTGGGCTTATGGTAAGTTTGAATTCTGGCCCAACATTATAATAATTCAGCTACTCATCATATATTCTTGCATCAATGCTGATGGATTTAACCAATTGGGCTTAAGTAACAATTTCTGGCCCAAATATCATAACCATGATTTCAGCCACCATAATCACAATATCTTAATACCAAGGCTGAATATTTTTGATACAATTGGGCTTGTTATATTTTTCTTTTCTTTTCGGCCCAATAGCAAATCTGCACACACAAAATTATTAATTAAGCAAGTATGAATTAAGATCAAATTAATAATTTTGTAATTAATTGTTTTTAATAATGTTTGTTCATCATCAAATTAAATTAGAGTTTTCCAAACTCATCACACTTAACTAGGAAACTCTCTTTTAGTTCTGATTTTTCTTTTAGTTACTTCCAAACAGTGGTGCTCAAAGCCTTTGGCATATTCTGTTGACTGCACTTGATCTCGACTCTTAGTGCTCTGTCACAAGGATTACTTAACACATTTACACCACAAGCATATGACTAGGAAAACAACTCTTTGAGATTTTAATCATATTTGACCTTCCTAGTCATTGATGCTCAGAGCCTTGGACATTGCTTTTATTTTTCTTTTGCTGTTTCTTTTGCTTCAAGGATTAAGCTTTTGTCTACTTCAGAGAATTTATAATAGTTCTTTGAATTCTTGTTCCTCATACATCAACATCCTTTGATTCAAATTCAAATATGCACTGTTCATATCATGCATTTAGAATCACAAATAATACCACCACAATTAAGTAAATAAGACTACTCTTAAATATAAACTCAATTTCTCATGCAATACATCACTTCTTTTCTTCTTTTTTTAGATTCAAGCTCAGTAAGCAGTGCATGAGACAATTTTTAAAAAAAAAAACTAAAAGCAAATAATAGAATGAAACTAAATCTAAGAACTGAAAGTACTAAAGATCATATAGTTAATCAAAGCAATAGAAAACAAAAGACAACAAAATAAGAACAGAAGGGGAAGTAGAATAAAAGGATCTCAATCACCTCAGTTATGCTAGTGGCCATCTCATTCCTCCAGCTGTGCTCCTCCATGAAGAACATTCATCTCCCCATGGTGCCACTGATGATAAGGTAAATAGAGAGCGCACTCTACAATACCAAACTTAAAAGTTTGCTTGTCCCTAAGAAAAGAAAAATTCTAGGGTGTCAAAAATTCCTTTTAATTGCTCCTGTTCCTGTTCTAATCACTCTGCATGACCAAACTACATGTAAAACAAGAAAAATTATAAAAAAATTGAGATAAAGTAATTTAAAACCAAAGTAACTGCAAAACCAAGGATACTAGTAGTTGGGTTACCTCCCAACAAGCGCTTCTTTAACGTCATTAGCTTGATGGTTGATTGTTGCTTTTTCTTCCTCTTCTTCCAGTTAGTTAAGAGAAATGACTTTAGTGGACATGAGAAGAAAAATGATACCCACCAAAAAGCAACTCCCATACAACTCTCTGATTCATTAGGACCAAGGAAAGCATATTCAAGTGTTGGGGGAGAAGACAACAATTCAAATGTGGGCAGTGCATTCAGATTTTTCTTCTCAGGAGCTTGCATGCATAGAATTAAAGGGACTTGTATGGCTTCCTCTGGAATTATTGGAATGTGCAAGCATGGACTGTGCATGGCTTCCTCCTTTGTTTGTGCATCTTCCTCTTTTGTTTTTGCATCTTCCTCTTCTTCCATGTGTGAGGGTGGAGAGTTTTCTAATTCGATGGAGTATGAACTCCTTTGATTGATTTCCTTACTTTCTTCCATAGGATCTTACATTGTATCTCTTGGGAAGGAATTTGCTTGTTCCTCTTCCTGGGGCTCGATAATCAACTCCACATATTTTTCTATATTTTTAACACTCATCTTCATATCATGTATGCATTCTTTCATGAGAAGCTCAAGAGCTGATGGTTCTTGATATGAATAAGGACATAGTGACTCTTGATATGAATAAGAAGGAGATGATGGTTCTTGATAAGAGTAAAAAGAGGATGGTTCTTGGTATGAATAGGGAGATGATGGCTCTTGATATGGGTAGAAAGATGATGGTTCTTGATATGGATAGAGAGTTGGTGGTTCTTGGTATGAATATGGAGATGGTGGCTCTTGATAGTTGGAACATGGGACACTGAAGTTTCTTTGGTTTTGACTTTTCCAACCAAAATTTGGGTAGTTCCTCCATCCACAATAATAAGAATCACTCCTTGGGTGTGAGTAGTAACCCATGTGATCTCTTTCCATTATTTTTTCTCAGCACAAAACACCAAACAGAATTAAACGCACCATGTGGTAAACAGGCAAGCAAAGAAGAAAGAACATAAAGAAAAATAAAATAAAATATAAAAGATAACAAAAATAAAAGAAAAATAAAATAAAAAAATAAACTGAATAATTAAGAAAATAAAATAACTAATCAGCAAAAAGGAATATAAAATTTAAACTCAATAAGTAAAATAACTAGGAAGAATAAAACAACTAAGGGAACACCAAACTTAATTTCAGAAATTAAGCAAAAAAAAATTTAAATAAAATAAATCAAAATAAATTGTTTTTAATTTTGAAGAAATAAGTTAAATGAAATTAAAGCAAAAACACCTAATCTAAGAAATCAAACAACTAGTAGTTGTCAATCACAGACAATCCCCGGCAACGGCGACAAAAACTTGGTGCAGAATTTATAAGTCACGAACTAACCATCAAGTGCACCGGGCCGTACCAAGTAGTACTTCAAGTGAATGAGGTCGATCCCATGAGGATTGATGGACTAAGCGACAAATATTTAGTGATTTACTTAGTTAGACAAATAGAAAATGGTGCTTTGAGAGTTCAATTGCATCAAACAGTAAATTAAGAGAATTAATAAAGCAAGCAGTAAATAGGTTGTTAAAAATATATGGAGAAAACACTTAAGGTTTCATAGATATTTATTTTCTGGATTAACTTTTCTTACTAACTATTTTAATTATGCAAGATTCAATTCATGGTAAACTATATGTGACTAAACCCTAATTCCTTAGACCTTTTTAGTCTCCTCTAACTTTCATCAACTGCTAATTCCTTGGTCACTTGATTCCAATTAGAGAGTTTAGTTCAAAACTAGTTTATGTGCCACAGAAACCCTAATTATCCAAATATAAGAGGATTATATGTCACGTATCCCGTTAAGTCCAGATGATTAGAAATTTAGGAGAAATTGTTTTCAAGCTGTTGTTCAAGCAAAGAGCTTTTCCAAGTTTTACAAGAACTCAATTAGAACAAGGGTCATACTTCCGTTCCACCCAGATTCATAAGATAAAGAATGAAAACAATTCTTGAATTTGAAATCAATACATAAATTAAAATAGAACAGTAATAGTATTAATCCATAGAATAAATAGAGCTCCTAACCTTAAGAGTGGAGGTTTAGTTGCTCATGGTTCAGAGAGAAAACTAGGGTTCTGTAAAACTGTAAAGTGCAAAATTAGGTAAGAGAGGAGAGAAGAGAAGAGCCTGAAGGGCTAATTCTTTTCCCTTTTTATATCTAATCCTAATTAATGTAAAATATATTTTCTAAAACTAAATAATACCTTTTTTATTTATAAATAAAATAAAATTTTAATAAAAAATAATTGAAGATCTTTGTGGCTTTCCTTGAGGAGCGTGGGGACCATTAGGTGTTATAAGGCTGGTGCTTAATGGTGTACGAAATTGTGATCATCAACAATGGCACCAAAAACTTGGTAGCGCTCTCAAACGTGAATCACACTTTATCACAACTCCGCACAACTAACCAGCAAGTGCACTGGGTCGTCCAAGTAATACCTTACGTGAGTAAGGGTCGATCCCATGGAGATTGTTGGTATGAAGCAAGCTATGGTCATCTTGTAAATCTCAGTTAGGCGGATTCAAATGGTTATAAAGGTTTTTGAAAATAATAATAAATAAAACATAAAATAAAGATAGAGATACTTATGTAAATCATTGGTGGGAATTTCAGATAAGTGTTTGGAGATGCTTTGTCCCTGTTGAATCTCTGCTTTCCTACTACCTTCCTTCAATCCTTCATACCCCTTTCCATGGCAAGCTGTATGTAGGGTGTCACCGTTGTATACTCAGAATACCACAGACAAGGTTTAGACTTTCTGAATTCTCAAGAATGGCCGCCAAAGGGTTCTAGCTTATACCACACAGATTCTGATTAAGGAATCCAAGAGATATGCGCCCGATCTAAGGTAGAACGGAGGTTGTTGTCAGGAACCCGTTCATAGGTAAGAATGATGATGAGTGTCACGGATCATCACATTCATCATGTTGAAGTGCAACGAATATCTTAGAATAAGAATAAGCTGAATTGAATAGAAAATAGTAGTAATTGCATTAAAACTCGAGGTACAGCAGAGCCCCACACCCTTAATCCATGGTGTGTAGAAACTCCACCATTAAAAATACATAAGTGATGGTCCAGGCATGGCTGAATGGCCATCCTCCCCCCATAAACGTGATCAAAGGATCATAAGGTAATCCAGAGATGTAAATACAAGAGTAAAGAGTCCTATTTATACTAGACTAACTACTAGGGTTTACAGAAATAATTCTAAGTGCAGAAATCCACTTCCGGGGCCCACTTGGTGTGTGCTTGGGCTGAGCTTGAGCTTTACACGTGCAAAGGCTTCCCTTGGAGTTAAACTCCAAGTTGTAACATGTTTTTGGCGTTTAACTCTGGTTTGTGACGTGTTTCTGCGGTTTTACTCTAGAATGCAGCATGGAACTGGCATTGAACACCAGTTTGCGTCGTCTAAACTCGAATAAAGTATGGACTATTATATATTGCTGGAAAGATCTAGATGTCTTCTTTCTAAATCTGTTGCGAGCGCGACATTTAGAGTTCTGTAGCTCCCAAAAATCCATTTCGAGTGCAGGGAGGTCAGAATCTAACAACATCAGCAGTCCTTTTTCAGCCTGATTAAGATTTTTGCTCAGGTCCCCCAATTTCAGCCAGAAAATACCTGAAATCACAGAAAAACACACAAACTCATAGTAAAGTCCATGGTGCACGAAATTGCAATCACACTTTTGCAATCCGCACAACTAACCAGCAAGCGCACTGGGTCGTCCAAGTAATACCTTACGTGAGTAAGGGTCGATCCCACGGAGATTATTGGTTTGAAGCAAGCTATGTTTAATTTATTATTCTTAGTCAGGATTTCAATTAAAATTATCAGTTTGAATTATTAGAAAAATAAAATAGCGTGAATTAATTACTTGTAATGCAGTAATGGAGAATATGTTGGGGTTTTAGAGATGCTTTGTCCTCTGAATCCCTGCAATATAATATTCAACTCAATAACATAATTGCAAAGTTCCTTCCATGGCAAGCTCTATGTAGGGTGTCACCGTTGTCAATGGCTACTTCCCATCTTCTCAGTGAAAATGGTCCAGATGCTCTGTCACAGCACGGCTAATCATCTGTCGGTTCTTAATCAAGTGGAATAGAATCCAATGATTCTTTTGCGTCTGTCACTAATGCCCAGCCTTCAGGAGTTTGAAGCTCGTCACAGTCATTCAATCCCGGAATCCTACTCGGAATACCACAGACAAGGTTAGACTTTCCGGATTCTCATGAATGCCGCCATCAATCCGGCTTATACCATGAAGATTCTGATTAAGGAATCTAAGAGATATTCATTCAATCTGATGTAGAACGGAGGTGGTTGTCAGACACACGTTCATGGGATGAGGAAGGTGATGAGTGTCACAGATCATCACCTTCTCCATAATTAAGCGCGAATAAACATCTTAGATAGGAACACACATATGTGAATGGAAAAATATAAATAATTGCATTAATTCATCGAGATGCTGCAGAGCTCCTCACCCCCAACAATGGAGTTTAGAGACTCATGCCGTCAAAGAGTATGTAGTTCAGATCTAAAAATGTCATGAGGTACAAAATAAGTCTCTAAAAGTTGTTTAAATAGTAAACTAGTAACCTAGGTTTACAGAAAACGAGTAAACTAAGATAATTGGTGCAGAAATCCACTTCTGGGGCCCACTTGGTGTGTGCTGGGGCTGAGACTTAAGCCTCTCACGTGCTTGGGCTGTTTCTGGAGTTGAACGCCAGGTTGTAATGTGTTTTGGGCGTTGAACTCCAACTTGTAACTTGTTTCTGGCGCTAGACGCCAGACTGCAACATGAAACTGGCGTTGAACGCCAGTTTACATCGTTTATCTTTGCGCAAAGTATGGAGTATTATATATTGCTGGAAAGCCCGGGATGTCTACTTTCCAACCCAATTGAGAGCGCGTCAATTGGACTCTTGTAGCTCCAAAAAATCCATTCCGAGTGCAGGGAGGTCCGGATCCAACAACATCAGCAGTCCTTTTTCAGCCTAACTCATATTTTTGCTCAGCTCCCTCAATTTCAGCCAGAAAATAACTGAAATCATAGAAAAATACACAAACTCATAGTAAAGTCCAGAAATATGATTTTTTCCTAAAAACTAATAAAATTCTATTAAAAACTAATTAAAACATACTAAAATCTACATGAAATTACCCCCAAAAAGCGTATAAAATATCCTCTCATCACAACACCAAACTTAAACTGTTGCTTGTCCCCAAGCAACTAGAAGAATAAAATAGGATAAAAAGAAGTTAAGAAGCAATAATATCTCAGAGTTTCAAGTGAGACTCAGGTTTTAGTTAGATGAGCTGGGCTAATAGCTTTTTGTTTCTGAACAGTTTTGGCATCTCACTTTATCCTTTGAAATTCAGAATGATTGGCATCCGTAGGAACTCAGGATTCCGATAGTATTATTGATTTTCCTAGTGTAGTATGTTGATTCTTGAACACAGTTACTTTATGAGTTTTGGTCGTGGCCCTAAGCACTTTGTTTTCCTGTATTACCACCGGATACATAAATGCCACAGACACATAATTGGGTGAACCTGTTCAGATTGTGACTTAGCTTTGCTAAAGTCCCCAATTGAAGGTGTCCAGAGCTCTTAAGCACACTCTTTTGCCTTGGATCACGACTTTTAACCACTCAGTCTCAAGTTTTTCACTTGGACCTGCATGCCACAAGCACATGGTTAGGGACAGCTTGATTTAGCCGCTTAGGCCTGGAATTACTTCCTTGGGCCCTCCTATCCACTGATGCTCAAAGCCTTGGATCCTTTTCACCCTTGCCTTTTGGTTTTAAGGGCTATTGGCTTTTTT
>NC_029780.3:31927772-31932434 GCF_000817695.3 Arachis duranensis
ACAAAAGGTATTGCCACCACATATAATTAATTATAATTTTTATTATTAAGAACTCAAAAATTATAAATTACTTCTTTATTCTAATTATCTACTATTTTATTCGTGTTTGATGATGATGAGAAAAATAAATTATAACTTAATTGGAAATAAAACTAGAATAGATATGCTAATTACTACTACTACTGTATAACTTCTACGGTAAATTCCTATAATAACACTATCACAGAGTTAAAGCTAAAATTAGAACTCAACAACCTGTATTTTAGGAAGTGGATGTTCCTCTGATCTGTGGGGTGCTTGGTCCTTCAAGGATTAATTTCTGGCGCTTCAGCTCCCTTAAGTCACGCCCTTGCTCTTCTTGTTCCCTAACCAATTTGCAAAGCATGCTACTTTGATTGTTCTGTTCTTCCTTTATCTGGTTCATAACTTCTTGCAACTTGGAAACAGATGCCTCAAGATGTTCCAAATATTCGAATTGAGGAAGTTCTGGGAGGAATTCTTGTGCTCTCCTCTTGATTGGATCATCCTGCAGCTGTTGTCTTTCCATTGATATTTTAGTGATTGGCCGCTCAACTGAGATATACTTAGTTATTTCCATCTTCACTCCGGCATCTCTGCAGAGCATAGAAATTAAGCTTGGATAGGCCAATTTGGCATCCTTGGAGTTCTTGTTTGCTATTTTGTAGAGTTCACACGAGATTAGTTGATGAACTTCTACTTCTCTTCCCAACATGATGCAGTGAATCATCACTGCTCTTTTAACAGTAACTTCAGAACGGTTGCTGGTGGGCAATATAGAATACCCAATAAAGTCCAGCCAGCCTCTGGCAACTGGTTTGAGATCTTCTCTCTTGGGTGGATTTGGGATGCCAGTGGTGCTGGTGGTCCACCTGGCTCCAGGGATGCATATATCCTCTAGAATCTTGTCCAGGCCTTTGTTTACCCTCATCATTCTCCTATTAAAGGAGTCTGGGTCATCTTTCAGTTGAGGAAGCTTAAAGATCTCCCTGATTTTGTCAGGATGGATGTGAACAATCTTTCCTCTGACTGAGGTCCGATGGTCATATAGGGCAGCTCCAATTATTCTTTGCCTGTCTGTCTGCCACAGATTAGCATAGAACTCCTGAACCATATTCCTTCCCACTTTTGTTTCAGGATTAGCTAGGATTTCCCAGTTCCTGTTTCGAATTTGTTCTTGGATCTCCAGATATTCATCTTCTTTCAGATCGAACTTGACTTTCGGGATCACTGATCTTAGACCCATTATTTTGTAGTAATGGTCTGAATGTTCTTTAGTCAAGAACTTCCCTTGATTCCAAAGTGGTTTTGGAATACTCTCTTTCTTGCCTCTTGGGGTGGGTTGTTTTCCTTTAGGGGCCATGATCAAAGTGAGTATGTTTTTGTGATCACGGATAAGCACACCAAACTTAGAGGTTTGCTCGTCCTCAAGCAAAAGAAAAGAAATGAGAGGGGTAGGAGGAGAGCAAGTGTGGAATGGTGGATGATGAGAGGGGCACCGAATGTGGATATAAAGGGAGGGAGGGTGGGTTTCGAAAATAAGAAGAAACGATAAGATAGAAGATATGATTTATAAAAGATAAATATGATAAGAAAAAGATATAATTAAAAAATTGTTAATGATATTTGGAAAAGATAAATTTGAATTTTAATTTTGAAAGAAGATTTTTAAAAGATATTGAGTTTTGAAAAACTTAAAAAAAGAGTTGGATTGGATTGGAAAACAATTTGTCTTTATGGATTAAGATGCATTTAAGATTTTTGAAAAAGGATTTTAGAAATTAGGGTTTTTAGAAATTAGGATTAAAATTTTTGGAATTGAAAGATGATATTTTGAAACATGTTTATGCAAGAAATCATGAATTGAAATATAAAAATTAGAAAATTTGTGAAGAAAAACGAATTTTACCTCCTCCCCACCATTCTGGCGTTAAACGCCCAAACGCTGCATGTTTTGGGCGTTTAACGCCCAATTGCTGCTTCTCCTGGGCGTTCAATGCCCAGCTGTTCCTTCTTTCTGGCATTGAACGCCAGGAAGTCCTTTGTCACTGGGCGTTTTTCTGAACGCCCAGGACGCTGTCAATCTGGCGTTAAACGCCCAGAAGGTGCTTCTTTCTGGCGTTCAACGCCCAGAAGATGCTCCTTTCTGGCGTTTAACGCCCAGATGGCTACCCTTACTGGCATTGAATGCCCAGTGGGTGCTTCTTTTGGGCGTTCAACGCCCAAACTGTTTCTTACTGGCTTTTTCACGCCAGTGAGCTTCCAAATTCCCTTGTAACTTTGTGAATTCAAGCAATTGCTATTTTACCTTGAAGATACTTTGACATATACCTGTAAAAATCAATTAATTAACAAATAAACTTTGTAAATGGCTGGGTTGCCTCCCAGCAAACGCTTCTTTATTGTCATTAGCTAGACTATTACTGAGCTTTAATCAAGCCTCAGTTTTGAGCATTCTTGCTCAAATTGCCTTCAAGATAATGTTTGACTCTCTGTCCATTAACAATGATCTTTTTATTAGAATCATTATCCTGAAGCTCTATGTATCCATATGGTGATACGCTTGTGATCACATATGGACCTCTCCACCGGGACTTCAATTTCCCGGGGAATAATTTGAGCCTAGAATTAAATAACAGAATTTTCTGCCCTGGCTCAAAGACTCTGGATGACAATTTCTTATCATGCCATCTTTTTGCTTTCTCTTTGTATATTTTTGCATTCTAGAAAGCATTGAGTCTAAATTCCTCTAGCTCATTTAACTGGAGCAATCGTTTTTCTCCAGCTAACTTGGCATCAAGGTTCAGGAATCTGGTTGCCCAGTAGGCCTTATGTTCCAGTTCCACTGGCAAGTGACATGCCTTTCCATACACAAGCTGGTATGGAAAGGTTCCTATAGGGGTCTTGAATACTGTTATGTATGCCCACAGAGCATCATCCAAGATTCTTGCCCAATCCGTTCTATGGTTAATTACAATCCGTTCCAGGATTCTTTTGAGTTCTCTATTTGAGACTTCAGCTTGCCCATTAGTCTGTGGGTGATATGGAGTGGCCACCCTGTGGCTAACTCCATAACGAACCAAAGCAGAATAGAGCTGTTTATTGCAAAAATGAGTGCCCCATCACTGATTAGTACTCTAGGGGTGCCAAATCTGCTGAAGATGTGTTTCTGGAGGAATTTTAACACTGTCTTAGTGTCATTAGTGGGTGTAGCAATAGCTTCTACCCATTTGGATACATAATTCACCGCCACCAGAATATAAGTGTTTGAGTATGATCGTGGGAAAGGTCCCATGAAGTCAATACCCCATACATCAAACAACTCAATCTCCAAGATCCCTTGTTGAGGCATGGCATAACTGTGAAGCAAATTACCAGATCTTTGGCAACTGTCACAATTAAGTACAAAAACTCGGGAGTCTTTATAGAGAGTAGGCCAGTAGAAGCCACATTGGAGGACTCTTGTGGCTGTTCGCTCACTTCCAAAATGTCCTCCATACTGTGATCAATGGCAATGCCATAGGATCCTTTGCGCTTCTTCTTTAGGCACACATCTACGGATTACTCCGTCTGCACATCTCTTGAAGATATATGGTTCATCCTAAAGATAGTACTTTGCATCCGTGATCAACTTCTTTGAGTGCTGCCTACTGTACTCTTTGTGTATGAACCTTACTGCCTTGTAGTTTGCAATGTCTGCAAACCATGGTACTTCCTAGATGGCAAAGAGTTGCTCATCCGGAAAGGTTTCAGAGATCTCAGTAAGAGGGAGGGATGCCCCTTCTACTGGTTCTATTCGGGATAGGTGATCTGCTACTTGGTTTTCTGTCCCTTTTCTGTCTCTTATTTCTATATCAAACTCTTGCAGAAGCAACACCCATCTGATAAGTCTGGGTTTTGAATCCTGCTTTGTGAGTAGATATTTAAGAGCAGCATGATTAGTGTACACAATCACTTTTGATCCTACTAAATAGGATCTAAACTTGTCAATGGCGTAAACCACGATCTAAACTTGTCAATAGCGTAAACCACTGCAAGCAGCTCTTTTTCTGTGGTTGTGTAATTCTTCTATGCGTCATTTAAAACACGACTGGCATAGTAAATGACATGCAGAAGCTTGTCATGTCTCTGTCCCAACACTGCACCAATGGCATGGTCACTGGCATCACACATTAATTCAAATGGTAATGTCCAGTCTGGTGCAGAGATGACTGGTACTGTGACCAGCTTAGCTTTCAGAGTCTCAAACGCCCCTAGACACTCCTTATCAAAGATAAATGGCGTGTCAGCAGCTAGCAGATTACTTAGAGGTTTGGCAATTTTTGAAAAATCCTTTATAAACCTCCTATAGAATCCTGCATGCCCCAGAAAGCTTCTGATTGCCTTAACATTGGCTGGTGGTGGTAATTTTTCAATTACATCTACCTTATCTTGATCCACCTCTATTTCTCTGTTCGAGATTTTGTGCCCAAGGACAATTTCTTCAGTCACCATAAAGTGACATTTCTCCCAATTTAAAACTAGGTTGGTCTCTTGGCATCTCTTTAGAACAAGTGCTAGATGGTCAAGACAGGAGCTGAATGAGTCTCCAAATACTAAAAAGTCATCCATGAAGACTTCCAGAAATTTTTCCATCATATCAGA
>NC_029780.3:31932631-31935018 GCF_000817695.3 Arachis duranensis
GGGAGCAGTAGTATTCATGACCTGCTAGTCTTTCTAGCATCTGGTCTATGAATGGTAAAGGAAAATAATCCTTTCTGGTAGCTGTATTGAGCTTTCTATAATCAATACATACGCCACCCTGTAACTGTTCTTGTAGGAACCAGTTCATTTTTTTCATTATGAACCACTGTCATGCCACCTTTCTTAGGGACGACTTGGACAGGGCTTACCCAAGGGCTATCAGAAATAGGATAAATAATCCCAGCCTCTAGTAATTTAGTGACCTCTTTCTGCACCACCTCCTTCATGGCTGGATTCAACCGCCTTTGTGGTTGAACCACTGGCTTGGCGCCACCCTCCAGTAAGATCTTGTGCATGCATCTGGCTGGGCTAATGCCCTTGAGATCACTGATGGACCACCCAAGAGCTATCTTGTGTGTCCTTAGCACTTGAATTAGTGCTTCCTCTTCCTGCGGCTCTAAGGTAGAGCTTATGATTATAGGAAAGGTATCACCTTCTCCCAGAAATGCATATTTCAGGGATGGTGGTAATGGTTTGAGCTTGGGTTTGGGAGGTTTCTCCTCTTCCTGAGGGATTTTCAGAGGTTCTATTATTTTCTCTGGTTCCTCCAGATCAGGCTAAACATCTTTAAAGATATCCTCTAGCTCTGATTCAAGACTCTCAGCCATATTGACTTTTTTTACCAGAGAGTCAATAATATCAACGCTCATGCAGTCGTTTTGGGTGTCTGGATGCTGCATGGCTTTGACAACATTCAACTTGAACTCATCCTCATTGACTCTCAGGGTTACTTCCCCTTTTTGGACGTCAATGAGGGTTCGGCCAGTTGCTAGGAAAGGTCTTCCTAGAATCGTCCAGTTGCTAGGAAAGGTCTTCCAAGAATGAGAGTTGCACTCCTGTGCTCTTCCATTTCTAGTACCACAAAGTCAGTGGGAAAGGCAAATGGCCCAACTTTGGACAATCATGTCTTCAATCACGCCTGATGGGTATTTAATGGAGCCATCAGCAAGTTGAAGACATATCCGGGTTGGTTCAACTTCATCAGTCAACCCAAGCTTTTCGATAGTAGCTGCAGGTATTAGATTAATACTTGCCCCAAGATCACATAGAGCTTGCTTGGTACAAGTACCTTCTAACGTGCATGGTATCATAAAGCTTCCCGGATCCTTAAGCTTCTCAGGTAAGCTTTTCAGAATGACTGCACTACATTCTTTAGTGAGGTAAACTTTCTCAATTTCCCTCCAATCCTTCTTATGACTTAAGATCTCTTTCATGAACTTGGCATAAGAGGGTATTTGCTCAAGTGCCTCTGTAAACAGAATCTTTATTTCAAGAGTCCTGAGATAGTCTGCAAAGCGGGCAAATTGCTTATCCTGTTCCGCTTGGCGGAGTTTCTGAGGATAAGGCATTTTGGCTTTATATTCCTCAACCTTAGTTGCTGTAGGTTTATTGCCTACAGATGTGGGTCGAGAAGCCTTTTTAGAGGGGTTGTTATCAGCACTTGTATGTGTCTGATCTCCTACTGGCGTTTGAATGCCAGGGGTGGAAGCAGGAGTGGCGTTAGACGCCAGCTCCTTATCTGTTTCTGGCTTTTGAACGCCAAAACTGTGCTTCATTTGGGCGTTCAACACCGATTCATTGCTTGTTTCTGGCGTTGAACGCCAGAACTGAGCATGGTCTGGGCGTTCAGTGCCAGCTTTCCACCCATTTTTTGGCTTTTGAATGCCAGAGTTATTCCTCTCTGGGCTCTGACTGTCCTCAGATGGATTTTGGGTGGTTTGCTTATTTCTTAGCTTCCTGCTACCTTGAAGTGAGGTATTTAATATCTTTCCACTTCTTAATTGAACTGCTTGGCATTATTCTTTTATTTGTTTTGATAACTGCTGTTCTGTTTGCTTCAACTGTACTTCCATATTTTTGTTAGCCATTCTTATTTCTTGTAGTATCTCCTTGAATTCGACTAACTGTTTTGTTAAAAAATCTAATTGCTGATTGAATTCAGCAACTTGACCTGCAGGACTGAGTTCAGCAGTTACTGTTTTAGCCTCTTTGTTGATGGAAGATTCCCTGCTTAGGTACAGATGCTGATTTCTGGCAACTGTATCAATAAGCTCTTGAGCTTCTTCTATTGTCTTCCTCATGTGTATAGATCCACCAGCTGAGTGGTCTAGAGAAATCTGAGCTCTTTCTGTAAGCCCATAGTAGAAGATGTCTAACTGCACCCACTCTGAAAACATTTCAGAGGGGCATTTTCTTAGCATCTCTCTGTATCTCTCCCAGGCATCATAAAGGGATTCATTATCTCCTTGTTTGAAGCCTTGGATGCTTAGCCTTAGCTGTGTCATCCGTTTTGGAGGAAAATAGTGATTCAGGAATTTTTCTGACAG
>NC_029780.3:31935061-31946947 GCF_000817695.3 Arachis duranensis
TGCTTGTCCTCAAGCAAAAGAAAGGAAAGAAGAGGGATAGAAGGAGAGCTAGTATCGAATGGTGGATGAGAGAAGGGAAGCCGAATGTGGATTTAAAGGGAGGGGTGGGTTTTCAAAAATTTTGAGACAAGATAAGATAGAAGATATGATTTGTAAAAGATAAATACGATAGGAAAAAGATGTCATTGAAAATTGAAAAGATATAAAAAATATTTGAAAAAGATAAATTTGTTTTGAAAAAGATATTGTGAAGATTTGAAAAAGATATTTATGAGTTGAAAAGATTTTAAGAAGGAAAAGATATAGATTTGTTTTGAAAAAGATATAATAAATTATTTTTATTTTTTTAAATCTTAGGAGGATAAGATTTGAAAAAAAAAATTAAAATTGAAATCTGAATTTTTATAAAAAATTTCGAAAAAGTAGCTTAAAAATAGTTAGAAAAGATATTTTTTTTAATTTTGAATTTTATGATGAAGGAGGAAAACACATAAAAGACACAAGACTTAAAATTTTTGGATCTAATGCTCCTTGTTTTCGAAAATTTTGGAGGGACAACACCAAGGAACACCAAACTTAAAAATTTTAGGATCAAAACACAAAGAAGACTCAAGAACACTTTTAAGATTCACAAGAACACCAAGAACAAAAGAAAGAACACCAAACTTAAAAATTTTAGAAAATCAAAGTAATTTTTGAAAATTATATTAAAATTAACAAGAAAACACCAAACTTAAAGTTTGGCACAAGATTAAATCAAGAAAAATTATTTTTGAAAAAGATTTTAAAATGAAGATACCCAATTACCAAGAACATAGACCAACGCTCTAGCCAATTGGGCAATAAATGTAACACTTGTTCTGAATAGGTATATTCCTTTTGGAAGACTAATGTTTTGGAAAAACACAAGTGAAACAAGAAAAGACACAGAACAAGAAAAATTAAAGATCAACAAGAAAAATCAACAAGAACAACTTGAAGCTTAACGAGCACAAATTCGAAAATTTAAAGGGAAAATATAAAATATGTAATTAACACCAAACTTAGAACAAAACACTAAACTCATGAAAAATTAAAATTGTGATAAAGGAAAATAATTTTGTTGAAAATTTTTTTGAAAAGGGAACAAAGGACTCAGAATTTAATAACTCTATAGCAACAAAAATAAATTATTCCTAATCTAAGCAATAAAATAAACCTTTAGTTGTTCAAACTCGAACAATCCCCGGCAACGGCGCCAAAAACTTGGTGTACGAAATTGCAGTCACACTTTTGCAATCCGCACAACTAACCAGCAAGTGCATTGGGTCATCCAAGTAATACCTTACGTGAGTAAGGGTCGATCCCACGGAGATTATTGGTTTGAAGCAAGCTATGTTTAATTTATTATTCTTAGTCAGGATTTCAATTAAAATTATCAGTTTGAATTATTAGAAAAATAAAAGAGCGTGAATTAATTACTTGTAATGCAGTAATGGAGAATATGTTGGGGTTTTGGAGATGCTTTGTCCTCTGAATCTCTGCAATGTAATATTCAACTCAATAACATAATTGCAAAGTTCCTTCCATGGCAAGCTCTATGTAGGGTGTCACCGTTGTTAATGGCTACTTCCCATCCTCTCAGTGAAAATGGTCCAGTTGCTCTGTCACAGCTCGACTAATCATTTGTCGGTTCTCAATCAGGTTGGAATAGAATCTAATGATTCTTTTCCGTCTGTCACTAACGCCCAGCCTTCAGGAGTTTGAAGCTTGTCACAGTCATTCAATCCTGGAATCCTACTCGGAATACCACAGACAAGGTTAGACTTTCCGGATTCTCATGATTGCCGCCATCAATCCGGCTTATACCACGAAGATTCTGATTAAGGAATCTAAGAGATATTCATTCAATCTGATGTAGAACGGAGGTGGTTGTCAGACACACGTTCATGGGATGAGGAAGGTGATGAGTGTCACGGATCATCACCTTCTCCATAATTAAGCGCGAATGAACATCTTTGATAGGATCACGCATATGTGAATGGAAAAATATAAGTAATTGCATTAATTCATCGAGACGCTGCAGAGCTCCTCACCCCCAACAATGGAGTTTAGAGACTCATGCCGTCAAAGAGTATGTAGTTCAGATCTGAAAATGTCATGATGTACAAAATAAGTCTCTAAAAGTTGTTTAAATAGTAAACTAGTAACCTAGGTTTACAGAAATTGAGTAAACTAAGATAATTGGTGCAGAAATCCACTTTTGGGGCCCACTTGGTGTGTGCTGGGGCTGAAACTTAAGCCTCTCACGTGCTTGGGCTGTTTCTGGAGTTGAACGCCAGGTTGTAACGTGTTTTGGGTGTTGAACTCCAAGTTGTAACCTGTTTCTGGCGCTGGACGCCAGACTGCAACATGGAACTGGCGTTGAATGCCAGTTTACGTCGTCTATCTTTGCGCAAAGTATAGGCTATTATATATTGCTGGAAAGCCCTCGATGTCTACTTTCTACCCCAATTGAGAGATCATCAATTGGACTTCTGTAGCTCCAAAAAATCCATTCCGAGTGAAGGGAGGCCAGGATCCAACAGCATCAGCAGTCCTTTTTCAGCGTAACTCAGATTTTTGCTCAACTCCCTCAATTTCAGCCAGAAAATACCTGAAATCACAAAAAAATATACAAACTCATAGTAAAGTCTAGAAATATGATTTTTGCCTAAAAACTAATAAAATTCTATTAAAAACTAATTAAAACATACTAAAATCTACATGAAATTACCCCCAAAAAGCGTATAAAATATCCGCTCATCAGTCCAAAAATATGAATTCTGCATAAAAACTAATGAAAACATCCCTAAAAGTAGCTAGATCCTACTAAAAACTATCTAAAAACAATGCCAAAAAGCGTATAAATTATCCGCTCATCACAACACCAAACTTAAATTGTTGCTTGTCCCCAAGCAACTAAAAATCAAATAGGATAAAAAGAAGAGAATATACTATAAATCCCAAAACATCAATGAATATTAGTTCTAATTAGATGAGCGGGACCTGTAGCTTTTTGCTTCTGAACAGTTTTGGTATCTCACTTTTTCCTTTGAAGTTCAGAATGATTGGCATCTATAGGAACTTAGAGTTCAGATAGTATTATTGATTCTCCTAGTTAAGTATGTGGATTCTTGAACATAACTACTTTTATGAGTCTTGACCGTGGCCCTAAGCACTTTATTTTCCAGTATTACCACCGGATACATAAATGCCACAGGCACATGACTGGGTGAACCTTTTCAGATTGTGACTCAGCTTTGCTAAAGTCCCCAGTTAGAGGTGTCCAGAGCTCTTAAGCACACTCTTTTTGCTTTAGATCACGACTTTAACCACTCTGTCTCAAGCTTTTTCACTTGGGCCTTCATGACACAAGCACATGGTTAGGGACAACTTGATTTAGCCGCTTGGGCCTGGATTTTATTTCCTTGGGCCCTCCTATCCATTGATGCTCAAAGCCTTGGATCCTTTTTACCCTTGCCTTTTGGTTTTAAGGGCTATTGGCTTTTTCTTCTTGCTTTTTCTTTTTCTTTTATATTTTTTTCGCCACTTTTTTTCTTCGCAAGCTTTTGTTATTCACTGCTTTTTCTTGTTTCAAGAATCAATTTTATGATTTTTTAGATTATCAATAACATTTCTCTTGTTCATCATTCTTTCAAAAGCCAACAATTTTAACATTCATAAACAACAAGATCAAAAATATGCACTGTTCAAGCATTCATTCAGAAAACAAAAAGTATTGTCACCACATCAATATAATTAAACTAATTTCAAGGATGAATTCGAAACTCATGTACTTCTTGTTCTTTTGAATTAAAAACATTTTTCATTTAAGAAAGGTGAAGGATTCATGGAATCATTCATAGCCTTAAGACATAGACACTAGACACTAATGATCATGTAATAAAGACACAAACATAGACAAACATGAAGCTCAAAAACCAAAAAACAGAGAGATAAGAACAAGGGAGTTAAGGAATGAGTCCACCTTAGTGATGGTGGCGCCTTCTTCTTGAAGGATTAAATGGTGCTCTTGAGCTCCTCTATGTCTCTTCCTTGCCTCTGTTGCTTGATTCCTAGTGATTTTGGTGCTCCTATTCTTAGTTGCTCCCAATAATTATGTGGAGGAAAATGTATCCCCTGAGGTATCTCAGGGATTTCTTGATGAGGGAATTCCTCATGCTCTTGTTGATGTCCATGAGTAGGCTCTCTTGATGTGCAGTCAAATGCTCTACTACTGAGCTATGGACCCTTGAGATGAATCTCTCCATCTCCCATGACTCGGAGGTGGAAGCTTTTGTCTTCCCTTTCCTCTTTCTAGAGGTTTCTCCGGCCTTAGGTGCCATAAATGGTTATGGAAAAAAAAGCTATGCTTTTACCACACCAAACTTAGAATGTTGCTCGCCCTCGAGCAAGAGAAGAAAGAATAGAAGAAGAAGAAGAAGATATGGAGGAGAGGGAGAGAGGTGTGTATTCGGCTAAGGGGAGAAGAGAGGGTGGTGTTATGTGAAAATGAAGAAGGATGGAGGGGTTTATATAGTGGAGGGAGAGGGAATGGGGTTCGATCATTTAGGGTGGGATTGGGTGGGAAAGAGATTTTGAATTTGAAGGTAGGTGGGATTTTTGGGGAAGAGAGGATGGATGTGAGTGGTGAAGAGTATAGTGTTATTGGATTGTGTGAAGAAGAGAGAAGTGGGGTAGGTGGGGATCCTGTGGGGTCCATAGATCCTAAGGTGATCCTATGGGGTCCATAGATCCTGAGGTGTCAAGGATTTATCATCCCTGCACCAATGAGGCATGTAAAATGCCCTCTACATGAAATCCTGGCATTTAACATCAGATTGATGCTTGTTTCTGGCGTTAAACGCCAGCTCTATGCTTGTTTTGGGCGTTCAACGCCAGTCTGCTGCATGTTTCTGGCATTGAACGCCAGTTCCATGCTTGTTTCTGGCATTTAACGCCAGCTCTCCTCAGGGTGTAATCCTGGCATTTAAACGCTAGACTGCTGCTTGTTTCTGGCGATCAATGCCATATTCATGCTCTGTTCTGGCGTTGAACGCCAGCCAGATGCTCCTTACTAGTGTTTAAACGCCAATAAGCTCTTCCTCCAAGGTGTGCTATTTCCTCTGCTGTTTTTTATTCTATTTTTAATTTTAGTATTTATTTTGTGACTCCACATGATCATGAACCTAATAAAACATAAAAGAATAATAAAAATATAGATAAATAAAAATTGGGTTGCCTTCCAATAAGCGCTTCTTTAATGTCAATAGCTTGACAGTGAGCTCTCATGGAGCTTCACAGATGTTCAGAGCATTGTTGGGACCTCCCAACACCAAACTTAGAGTTTGAATGTGGGGGTTCAACACCAAACTTAGAGTTTGGTTGTGGCCTCCCAACACCAAACTTAGAGTTTGATTGTGGGGGCTTTGTTTGACTCTGTATTGAGAGAAGCTTTTCATGCTTCCTCTCCATGGTTGCAGAGTAAGATCCTTGAGCTTTAAACACAAGGTAGTCCCCATTCAATTGAAGGACTAACTCTCCTCTATCAACATCAATCACAGCTCCTGCTGTGGCTAGGAAGGGTCTTCCAAGGATGATGCATTCATCTTCATCCTTCCCAGTGTCTAAGATTATGAAATTAGCAGGGATGTAAAGGTCTTTAACCTTCACTAACACGTCCTCTACCAATCCATAAGCTTGTTTTATTGATTTGTCTACCATCTCTAATGAGATTTTTATAGCTTGTACCTCAAAGATCCCCATTTTCTCCATTACAAAGAGTGGCAAAAGATTTATACCTGACCCCAGGTCACATAGAGCCTTCTCAAAGGTCATGGTGCCTATGGTACAGGGTATTAAGAATTTACTAGGATCTTGTTTCCTTTGAGGTAAAGTTTGATGAACCCATGTATCTAGTTCACTAATGAGCAAGGGAGATTCATCTTCCCAAGTCTCATTACCAAACAACTTGGCATTCAGCTTCATGATGGCCCCTAGATATTGAGCAACTTGCTCTTCAGTTACATCTTCATCCTCTTCAGAGGAAGAATAGTTCTCAGAGCTCATGAATGGTAAAAGAAGGTTCAATGGAATCTCTATGGTCTCTAGGTGAGCCTCAGATTCCTTAGGTTCCTCAGTTTGGAACTCCTTTTTGTTCAGAGGACATCCCAGGAGGTCTTCCTCACTGAGATTCACGTCCTTCTCCTCCTTTGTGCATTCGGGCATATTGATTATATCAATGTCCTTGCACTCTCTTTTTGGATTCTCTTCTGTATTGCTTGGGAGAGTACTAGGAGGAGTTTCAGTGATTTTCTTACTCAGCCGACCCACTTGTGCCTCCAAATTTATAATGGAGGATCTTGTTTCACTCATGAAACTTAAAGTGGCCTTAGATAGATCAGAGACTATGTTTGCTAAGCTAGAGGGGTTCTACTCAGAATTCTCTGTCTGTTGCTAAGAAGATGATGGAAAAGGCTTGCTATTGTTAAACCTGTTTCTTCCACCATTATTAAAGCCTTGTTGAGGCTTTTGTTTATCATTCCATGAGAAATTTGGATGATTTCTCCATGAGAAATTATAGGTGTTTCCATAGGGTTCACCCATGTAATTCACCTCTACCATTGCAGGTTTCTCAGGATCATAAGCTTCTTCTTCAGAAGATGCCTCTTTAGTACTATTGGATGCATTTTGCCATCCATTCAGACTCTGAGAAATCATGTTGACTTGTTGAGTCAACATTTTGTTCTGAGCCAATATGGCATTCAGAGCATCAATTTCAAGAACTCCTTTCCTCTGAGGCGTCTCATTACTCATTGGATTTCTCTCAGAGGTGTACATGAATTGGTTATTTGCAACCATGTCAATGAGTTCTTGAGCTTCTGCAGGCGTTTTCTTTAGGTGAATGGATCCACCTGCAGAATGGTCCAATGACATCTTAGAAAGCTCAGATAGACCATCATAGAATATATCTAGAATGGTCCACTCTGAAAGCATGCCAGAAGGACACTTTTTGGTCAATTGCTTGTATCTTTTCCAAGCTTCATAGAAGGATTCACCATCTTTTTGCTTGAAGGTCTGAACATCCACTCTAAGCTTGCTCAGCTTTTGAGGAGGAAAGAACTTGGCCAAGAAGGCCGTGACCAGCTTATCCCAAGAGTTCAGGCTATCTTTAGGTTGAGAGTCCAACAATACTCTAGCTCTGTCTCTTACAGCAAAAGGGAAAAGCATAAGCCTGTAGACCTCGGGATCAACTCCATTAGTCTTAACAGTCTCGCAGATCTGCAAGAACTCAGTTAAAAACTGATAGGGATCTTCTGATGGAAGTCCATAAAACTTGCAGTTCTGTTGCATTAGAGCAACTAGTTGAGGCTTTAGCTCAAAATTGTTTGCTCCAATGGCAGGGATTGAGATGCTTATTCCATAAAAGTTGGAAGTAGGTGTAGTATAATCACCAAGCATCCTCCTTGCGCCTCCACCATTGTTATTGGGTTTGGCCATGTCTCTTTCTTTTTCGTGATTATCTGTAAGATTTTCTCTGGATTGTTATGCTTTAGCTTCTCTTAGCTTCTTCTTCAGAGTCCTTTCAGGTTCTGGATCTACTTCAACAAGAAAGTTCTTGTCCCTGCTCCTGCTCATATGAAAAAGAAGAGAACAGAGAAAGCAGAGGAATCCTCTATGTCACAGTATAGAGATTCCTTTATGTGAGTAAAAGAATAAGAGAATAAAAGGAGAAAAAGGTAAGAATCCAAACACAGGGGGGAAGAGTGGGTTCGAATTCTTGAGTAGAAAAGAGGTGTTAGTAGATAAATAAATAAATAGAAGAAGATGAAAGAGAAGAGTTTTCGAAAATTATTTTTTGAAAACAAGTTAGTGATTTTCGAAAATTAAGAGAAGAAATAAAATTAAAATTTAAAATTTGAAACAATTAGTTAATTAAAAGAATTTTGAAAAAGAGGGAGGCATTTTCGAAAATTAGAAAGAGAAAAGCAGTTAGGTGGTTTTGAAAAAGATAAGAAACAAACAGAAAGTCAATTAGTTAGTTAAAAAAGATTTGAAAATTAATTTTGAAAAGATAAGAAGTTAGAAAAGATTTTTGAAATCAATTTTGAAAAAGATATGATTTGAAAAAGATATTTTGAAAATATATGATTGAAAAAGATATTTTGGAAAAGATTTGATTTTTAAAATTAAAATTAATTACTTGACTAACAAGAAATAAAAAGATATGACTCTAGAATTTAAATATTGAACCTTTCTTAACAAGAAAGTAACAAACTTCAAATTTTTGAATCAATCACATTAATTGTTAGTAAAGTTTTCGAAAATTATGAAATAAAGATAAGAAAAAGATTTTGAAAAATATTTTTTTTAAATTTTCAAAAGTCATAAAAGAAAAATGAAAAAGATTTAATTTTTGAAAAAGATTTTGAAAATATAGGATTTTTAAAATTGAAAATTTGACTTGACTTATAAGAAATAGCTAAGTTTTAAAAATTTTTGACTAAGTCAACTCAAATTTTTGAAATTTATGAGAAAAAAAAGGAAAAGATATTTTTTATTTTTTTATTTTTTAATGAAGAGAGAGAAAAACACAAAAATGACTCACAACATAAAAATTATGAATCAAAACACATGATGCATGCAAGAACACTATGAATGTCAAGATGAACACCAAGAACACTTTGAAGATCAAGATGAACATCAAGACTTATTTTTGAAAATTTTCAAGAAAAGAAAAACATACAAGACACCAAACTTAGAAATTTTTAATGCTTAGACACTATGAATGCAAAAATGCATATGAAAAATAACGAAAAACACAAAACAAGAAAATTTAAAGATCAAACAAGAAGACTTATCAAGAACAACTTGAAGATCATGAAGAACATATGCATGAATTTTCGAAAAAAGAATGCATAAATTTTAAAAACATGCAATTGATACCAAACTTAAAATTTGACTCTAGACTCAAATAAGAAACACAAAATATTTTTTTGATTTTATGATTTTCTAATTTTTTTGTATTTTTCGAAAATTATATTTTTGAAAACGAAAATAAAGAAAAAAATTTTTTAAAGATTTTTGAAAATTTTTTTAAAATAGAATTACCTAATCTGAGCAACAAGATGAATCGTCAGTTGTCCAAACTCGAACAATCCCCGGCAACGGCGCCAAAAACATGGTGCACGAAATTGTGATCATCAACAATGGCGCCAAAAACTTGGTAGCGCTCTCAAACATGAATCACACTTTATCACAACTCCGCACAACTAACCAGCAAGTGCACTGGGTCGTCCAAGTAATACCTTACGTGAGTAAGGGTCGATCCCACGGAGATTGTTGGTATGAAGCAAGCTATGGTCATCTTGTAAATCTCAGTTAGGTGAATTTAAATGGTTATAAAGGTGATCAAAGGATCATAAGGTAATCTAGAGATGTAAATACAATAGTAAAGAGTCCTATTTATACTAGACTAGCTACTAGGGTTTACAGAAATAATTCTAAGTGCAGAAATTCACTTCCGGGGCCCACTTGGTGTGTGCTTGGGCTGAGCTTGAGCTTTACACGTGCAGAGTCTTCTCTTGGAGTTAAAAGCCAAGTTGTAACGTGTTTTTGGCGTTTAACTCTGATTTGTGACGTGTTTCTGGCATTTTACTCTAGAATGCAGCATGGAACTAGCGTTGAACACCAGTTTGCGTCCCCTAAACTCGAATAAAGTATGGACTATTATATATTGCTGAAAAGCTCTAGATGTCTTCTTTCCAACGCTATTAAGAGCGCGCCATTTGGAATTTTTTAGCTCCAGAAAATTCATTTCGAGTGCAGGGAGGTCAGAATCCAACAACATCAACAGTCCTTTTTCAGCCTGAATAAGATTTTTGCTCAGGTCCCTCAATTTCAGCCAGAAAGTACCTGAAATCATAGAAAAATACACAAACTCATAGTAAAGTCTAGAAATATGAATTTTGCATAAAATTTAATGAAAATATCCCTAAAAGTAGCTAGATCCTACTTAAAACTACCTAAAAACAATGTCAAAAAGCGTATAAATTATCTGCACATCACCTAACTTCACAATTGTGAAGTTAGGCGTGAAGGGTAAGCATGCACTTAATATGTAAGTCTTCCTTTGGTGCCTAACTTGGAGAATCCTAAGTTAGGTGCCACCATGGCCGAGTAAACTGGAGAAGAAGTGTACACTATTATACATCGTTGGAAAGAATTGGAAGTTAGCTTTCCAATGCCACTAAAATGACGTCAATCAGACCTCTGTAGCTCAAGGTATTCCTGTTGGAGTACCAGGAGGTCAGGGTTGACAACATGATTCACTTTCTTCTCCTTTTCTATAGAAACTCAATCAAATCCATTCGAATGCTACCTGAAATAAACAGAATTGCACACAACTCAAATTTGCATCCATAGTGGCTAAAAGATACTTAAATCTTGATTAAACTTAACAATTTGAATGTAAATTCACTAGAAAAAGATAGAAAAGATGCTCACGCATGAGGTATGGGGAATAGAAGGAGAGATTTGGGGGAAGGGGTAAATTTGATTGATGAATGGGGGTGGTGATGGAGTGGGACCCACGCTTGCTTTCTTTCAAATTTCGAATCCCCCTTCGAAGCTCACGCTGAGGTGCGTCGGTAGTGCATTTTCCTTTTTTTATAAATAATATGAAGCCTTGGCACTAAACGCCAAGTGGCGGCATTTAACACCACATGGATGGAGAGCAACTCCAAATGTGTAGCACTTTTGGCGCTAAATGCCATGTAACGGCGTTTAACACCATGAAGACAGTGAGAATTCCTCAAGTTGCGTGCATGCCGGCACTGTACACCATGACATAGTGTTTAATGCCACTATCACATTAGCCTCGTCTTGAAATTCGTACCCCTCGGCGCTAAACACCAAGCTTGGCTTTAGCGCCACCCTCACAATGGCTAATTCTTGGATTTTGTGTCTGATGCGTGAGCATATTTTCTATCTTTTCCTAGTGAATTTACATCTAAATTGTTGAGTTTAATTAAGAATTAATTATATTTTAGCCACTATGGATGCTATTTTGAGTTTTGTGTAATACTATTTTTTTTTAGGTAGCATTCGGCTAGATTTGATGGAGTTTCTGCAACACAAGAATCAAAGGAGATGGATGCGAGGAACGACGTGCACGCATGCTTGACGCGTACGCATGATCTGGAAGTATCCATGGCGACGCGTATGCGTGACTGACGCGTATGCGTGATTTGAAGATTTGCTCAGCGACGCGTCCGCGTGACCGACGCGTCCGCATGGCTTGCGAAGAAGACCAGCGACGCGTCCGCCTGACTGACGCGTACGCGTGACATGCGCCACGTACAGAAAAACACAGAAAAATGCTGGGAGTGATTTCTGGGCTATTTTGTCCCAGTCTTCAGTCCAGAAAACACAGATTAGAAGCTGCAAAATGGACAAATCAAGTGGTCCCACCCATCAGCTGAAGACTTGTTAATTAATTCGAATTTAAATTCAAATCTTATTTTTAGGAAAAGATATTATTTTAAATTTTAGATAATTAGATTTTAAATTTATTGGGATTAGTTATAAAATAGGAATTTAGATGCCATCAAAAGTACACAGTACATTTTACCAGAATCCTTATTTTCACTGAGCCATGAGCAACTAATCCTCCATTTTTAAGGTTAGGAGCTCTGTCTATTTGTATGGATTTATTCATTTGATCTTTCTAATTTAATCCATGTTTAGATTATATATCAATAATTGTTTTTGCTCTTTATTTTGTGAATATGGGTGGAACGGAAGTATGACCCATGTTCTAATTGAGTTCTTGTAAAACTTGGAAAAGCTCTTTACTTGAACAAC
>NC_029780.3:31947086-31947309 GCF_000817695.3 Arachis duranensis
ATATAAACTAGAAATTGATCATCACCTTCTAATTGGAATTAATTGACCAAGGAATTGGCAGTTAATGAATTTTAGAGGAGACTAGGAAGGTCTAAGGAATTAGGGTCTAGTCACATATAGTTTGCCATGAAATTAAATCTTTCATGATTAAAATAGTTAGTAAGAAAAATAAATCCGGAAAAATAGATAACTCTGAAACCTTAACTGCTTTCTCAAATATTTT
>NC_029780.3:31947330-31959163 GCF_000817695.3 Arachis duranensis
CTCTTTGAATATCTCAAAACCATTTTCTGCTTGCCTAACTAATCCTATCAAATGCTATTGTTGCTTGATCCATCAATCCTCGTGGGATCGACCCTTACTCACGTAAGGTATTACTTGGTACGACCCAGTGCACTTGCCGGTTAGTAGTGTGGGTTGTAAAACACCGCACCAAGTTTTTGGCGCCGTTGCCGGGGATTGACTGTGACTAACAACTATTCATTGTTTGATTGCTTAGATTAGATAATTTTTCTTTTAATTAAATTTTTTTTATTATTACTAGTATTTTTTGAAAAATTTTTTTTTTACGTTTATATTTTTTCTTTTTTTCCGTTACACTTCCTTTTTTTCTTTTGTTCCCCCCTCCCATGTTACGTTTTCCTTCTTTTTTTCTTTTTATTATAAAAAAATAAAATAAAATAAAATAAAATAAAATAAAATTATTTTAATTAAATAAATAGCACCAATATTTTTCTTAGTTTCTGAAATTAATTTTGGTGTTACCTATTTATTATTTTTTTATTTATTTATTTAGTTTATTTAGTATTTTTTATTTCTTTACACAAGTTACCTCACTGGGAGTTCTCTGCACTCTGACGTAGAGATTCCCATTCTTTCTTGTTTTCTGGTTGTTTATGCACAGGAATAGAGACAAAGAACATCTCTTAGACTTTGATCCTGCACCTGAAAGGACTTTCAGGCGGCGTTTACAACAAACAAGACTTTACAAGGCTGCAGAATCCACTATGGATCCAAATAATACTGATAATGTCAATGTGGCAAACCCGAATGGGAATGAACAACAAAGGAAAGTACTTGGCTTTTTCTCCGCTCCTACTGCAGATCTGTATGAAAAGAGCATTGTGGTGCCTCCTATAGCTGCGAACAACTTTGATTTGAAGCCACAATTAGTCACCCTGGTACAACAAAACTGCCAGTATCACGGTCTTCCCCACGAAGACCCAAATCAATTTATTTCTAGTTTTCTGCAAATTTGTGATACTGTGAAGACAAATGGAGTAAACCCAGATGTGTACAAACTCATGCTCTTCCCGTTTGCTCTGAGGGATGGAGCAAAGTTATGGCTAGATTCCCAACCCAAGGAGAGTTTGGATACTTGGAACAAGGTGGTTACTGAGTTTCTCAATCAATTTTTCCCACCAAAGAAGCTGACTAAGCTTAGGGTGGAGGTTCATACCTTCAGGCAGAAGGATGGTGAGACTCTGTATGAAGCTTGGGAGAGATACAAGCTGCTGATTAGGCAATACCCTTTAGACATGTTCTCCAAATGGACTCAACTAGACATCTTTTATGAAGGCTTAGGTGAAATGTCCAAGATGTGCTTAGACAATTCTGCAGGAGGTTCACTGCACAAGAAGAAGACACCAGAGGAGACTATTGAGCTGATTGAATTGGTTACAAGCAACCAATATTTATACTCATCTAACAGGAATCCTGTGAGACCCCTCAGAAGAGAGGCGTGTTGGAAGTAGATGCTGTTAATGCTCTTCTTGCTCAGAATAAGCTGATGTCTCAGCAAATAAATCTACTTACTCAACAAATGGGTGGCATGCAAGTCTCAGCTATCAACACCCAAAATCCACCACTGGAAGTTTCCTATGACATGGCAGGTAATTTTGTGCAAAATGATAATTATGATTATGCTCAACCTTCTTTTAAACAGGTGAATTACATGGGGAGTGGTTCTAGGAATTCCAACAATGATCCATATTCTAAGACATACAATCAGGGGTGGAAAAATCACCCAAATTTTGGATGAGGGGGTCAACCTCAGAGACCTCAAAACTTCAACAATAGTTTTCAGGGTGGTTTCCAACAGAACAATGATTTGGAAGCAATATTGACAGGTTTTAGACAGGAAACCAGAGCATCCATCAAGAATCTAGAGATTCAAATGGGTTAATTAGCCACAAAAGTCACTGAAATTGATCAGAGGACCACTAATAGCCTTCCTGGTAACACAATTACAAATCCAAGAAAGGAATGCAAGGCTATCACCTTGATAAGTAGACAAGTGGCAAGTACGGAAGCACAAGTTATGCAGGAAACCAGAGCCTCCATTAGAAATTTAGAGGTGCTAGTGGTCCAACTGAGCAAGAAAATACTTGAGAGGTTTGTAAGTATATTTCAAGGTGATATAGTGGTGAACCTAGGAGAAGATTGTAAGGTTATTCAATTGAGAAGTGGTAAAGTAGCTGGCTCTAAGACCAAGGTCAATGAAGAGTTAGTGGAAAAAGAAGCTCCAGAGGAGAAGAAGGAAGAAATAGAGCACGCCCCTCCAAAGCGTGCGGACAACCCATTCCCAAACTCTCTTGACACTTATCCTACATTGCCAAAGGCTCCTAAGTACAAGCCTAAGATGCCGTATCCTCAGAGACATCAAAAGGAGACCAAGGACAAGCAGTTTTCAAAGTTCTTGGAAGTCTTCAGAAAGTTGCAAATCAATATTCCTTTTGCTGAGGTTTTGGAACAAATGCCTATTTTTGTCAAGTTCATGAAGGAGCTGTTGTCGAAGAAGAAGCGTTTAAAGGGAGATAAGACAGTAGTCCTAACTAAGGAATGTAGTGCTATCATTCAGAATAACTTGCCAAGGAAGATGCCAGATCTAGGGAGCTTTCAAATTCCATGCACCATGGGAGCACAACCTTTGAGAAGGCCATATGTGATCTGAGGGCAATCATAAATCTAATGCCCTTATCTGTGATGAAGAAGCTACAAATCCAAGAGGCACAACCCACAAAGATAGCATTACAAATGGCAGACAAATCTATGAAGCCTGCATACGGATTAGTGGAGAATATCTTGGTCAAAGTGGGTAAGTTCTTCCTCCCAGCAGACTTTGTGATTCTTGACACGGGGGAGGATGAGAATGCCTCTATAATTCTGGGAAGACCATTCCTAGCCACTAGAAGAGCTCTGATTAATGTAGAAGTGGGTGAATTAGTGTTTAGAGTGCATAATGAGCAACTGGTCTTTCATGTCTTCAAAGGTATACATTCAACAGGTGAAGAAGAGACGTGCATGCAGACTGAGCTTATTGATCCAACCCTTCAAAAACCCCCTGATGATACATAGTAGAATCTGCAGCTCAAACCTCCCTTGGCAACAATCAATAAAATTCCTCCTGACATCAAACCTAAGTTTGGTGTTGGGAATGCATCATCTACCAAGGAGGAGGTTCCCAAAAAGAAGAAAGTACCCAGAGGATGGAGAAACAAAAAGATCCCCACTGAAGGTTTCTCCCCAGGAATGAAGGTGGTGTTGACCAGCAATCCATCATGGGTTTATATAGTAATCAGAATGCTCTCTCTGGAGCATATTGAGCTAGGTTATGGAGACACAGGAAAGAAGTTCAAAGTAAGGGGTGAAGAGCTGAGCCCCTATGATCCTCCTCCTTAGAGGAGCTGACCATCACGCTAGTGACGATAAAGAAGCGCATGTCGGGAGGCAACCCAATAATTTCGTATCCTTAGCTATTTTTATTTTTCGTAGTAGTAGTTTTCTTATTTATTTTATTTTTATTGAGTTCTTACTAATTTTCTAATCATGCAGCTATTTTAGAACAGGAACAAGACACTTCAAAAATAAAGAAAGAAAGAGAGCACACGTCGCACAAGCGTCACTGACGCGAACGCGTCAATCATGTGTGCGTGAAAAACAAAATTTGACAAAGAGTTGGCGCTGGACCCATGCTTGGCGCACAAACATGACCGCGCGTACGCATACCCCACGCGTGCGCGTCGTTTGCACTTATCGCCATCCACGCGTGCGCGTCATTGACGCGTATACATGACCTGCAAAATTGACATAAAGGAGTGTTTGGACAGAGAGTTGTGCTAGCTTGGGGCAGGAAGCGTGCTAGAGGCACAAAGTTACTCACGCGTACGTGTCCCTGACGCGAGTGCGTCATTTGCAAAATTGGTCCTCCACGCGTGCGCGTTCATGACGCGCACGTGTCATATGAAATTTTTGGTTCCCAAGCCACGCGAACAGAGAGTTGTGCGTGCGCGCGGCTGGCTTCGTGTGAATCACACAAAACCCATGGCATGCGGACGCGTGCCTGATTTGAACGCGTCATTAAGAAAATTCGCGACCCACGCGTACGTGTGCTACACGTGTATGAGTCGCCTTCGCCACACAGTTTTCACTTTTCCTTCTCTCTTTCCCACTCCTAATTCTCTCTTGTTCTTTTATCTTTGTCTTTTTCTTTCCTCTCACTATTTGTTTCTATTTTCAATTCTTCTGTGCTTGAGGACAAGCAAACCTTTAAGTTTGGTGTTGACGCTGTGCTTATGGGTTATCTGGCACAAAAGGGAGGCGAATCATCTTCACGGAGGAGCACAACCTGAAGAATAAAGCGACCGCTAGGATAACTAAGGTGGTTGAGTTTCTTTCATTTTTTATTATTCCTTCCCTCTTTTTCTATGTTATGTTCCAATTTTCTACTATTTTGCTTTGTCTGTTGCATGATCCTTTATTAGTTAGAATCCTAGGACTAGTTTAGCTTTTTCTTACTTGCTTTAATTCTGAAAAGATGTCTCATGTAGTGCCCACTGAGCTTGAAATAAAATTTTTTTTTATGATATATTCCATGAGAAATTGAGTCTAATTTTAAGAATAGTCTTATTTACTTAAAGGTGGTGGTATTTTCTGTGATTTCTGAATGCATGATACGAACAGTGCATATTTGAATTTGAATCAAGGGATGTTGATGTATAAGGAACAGGAATTTAGAGAATTATAATGACTTCTCTGAAATAAAAAAAAAATTAATCCTTGAAGCAAAAGAAACAGCAAAAGAAAAAAATATAAATAAATAATAAATAAATAAATAATAATAAAAGCAAGGTCCAAGACTCTGAGCATCAATGACTAGGGAGGTCAGACATGATTAAAAGCTCAAAGAGTTGTTTCCCTAGTCATATGCTTGTGGTGTGATTGTGTCAAGTAATCCTTGAGACAGAATACTTAGAGTCGAGACCAAGTGCGTTTAACAGAGTATACCAAAGGCTTTGAGCACCACTGTCTGGGAGTAACTGAAAGAAAAATCAGGACACAAAGAGAGTCCCCCAGTTAAGTGCTTGTGGTGTTTCTGCGTCAAGTAATCCTTGAGACAAAACATTTTAAGTCATGGCTAAGCTCAAGGTGCAAAGCACTAAAGAAAAATAAATTAAACTAAATTTTGCTGTGTCCAAGGATTAAACTGAAATGTAAAGATCAGAGAATTCATAATATTATCTGGATTCTAATTCTGAATGACAATGACATCCTCCTGATTCAAAGGAGATTGAGATGCCAAACCTATCCAGGATTACAGTTATAAACCCTACTATAAAAAGAGACATGAGCTTAATCGAACTCTCATTCTCATGCAAATTCACATCCTAAGCCTATGTTAGTTTTGGTTGCTTGAGGACAAGCAACAGTTCAAGTTTGGTGTTGTGATACGTGAGCATCTTTTCTATCTTTTCCTAGTGAATTTGCATCTAAATTGTTGAGTTTAATTAAGAAGTAATTATATTTTAGCCAATATGGATGCTATTTTGAGTTTTGTGCAATATTGTTTATTTTAGGTAGAATTCGGCTAGATTTGATGGAGTTTCTGCAGCACAAGAATCAAAGGAGATGGCTACGAGGAACGACACGCACGCATGCCTGACGCGTACGCGTGATCTGGAAGTATCCATGGCGACGCGTACGCATGACTGATGCGTACGCGTGATTTGAAGATTTGCTCAGCGACGCGTCCGAGTGGCTTGCGAAGAAGACCAGTGATGTGTCCGTGTGACTGACGCGTACGCGTGACATGCGCCACGTACAGAAAAACACAGAAAAATGCTGGGAGCAATTTCTGGGCTGTTTTGACCCAGTCTCCAACTCAGAAAACACATATTAGAAGCTGCAGAATGGACAAATCAAGTGGTCCCCACCCATCAGCCGAAGACTTGTTAATTAATTTGAATTTAAATTCAAATCTTATTTTTAGGAAAAGATATTATTTTTAATTTTAAATAATTAGATTTTAAATTTATTAGGATTAGTTATAAAATAGGAATTTAGATGCCATCAAAAGTACACAGTACATTTTACCTGAATCCTTATTTTCACTGAGCCATGAGCAACTAATCCTCCATTGTTAAGGTTAGGAGCTCTATCTATTTGTATGGATTTATTCGTTTGATCTTTCTAATTTAATCCATGTTTAGATTTATATTTCAATAATTGTTTTTGCTCTTTATTTTATGAATATGGGTGGAACGAAAGTATGACCCATGTTCTAATTGAGTTCTTGTAAAACTTGGAAAAGCTCTTTACTTGAACAACAGCTTGAAAACATATTATACTAAATTTCTAATTGTTTGTATTTAACAGGATACGTGACATATAATTCCCTTATTTGTGGATAATTAGGATTCTTTTGGCATATAAACTAGAAATTGATCATCACCCTCTAATTGGAATTAATTGACCAAGGAATTGGCAGTTAATAAATTTTAGAGGAGACTAAGAAGGTCTAAGGAATTAGGTTCTAGTCACATATAGTTTGCCATGAAATTAAATCTTGCATGATTAAAATAGTTAGTAAGAAAAATAAATCCAGAAAAATAGATAACTCTAAAACCTTAACTGCTTTCTCAAATATTTTATTCTCAACTCATTGCTGCTTGCTTTCAGAAATTCTTAAAGTACTGTTTAATACTCTTTGAATATCTCAAAACCATTTTTTGCTTGCCTAACTAATCCTATCAAATGCTATTGTTGCTTGATCCATCAATCCTCATGGGATCGATCCTTACTCACGTAAGGTATTACTTGGTACGACCCAGTGCACTTGCCGGTTAGTAGTGTGGGTTGTAAAACACCGCCCCAGTGCCTCCTAGCACCAAACGCCAGGTTCTGGCATTTAGCGTCGGGGCACTCGAAGTAAATCCCTTCCAGAGTGTTCTGAACTCCTCTCTGATTGCACCTGTTCCTGTTTTCAACACTTTGCATGACCAAAACACACGTAAAAAGAAGGAAAACTATAGAAAAATAAAATAAAGATAAAATCAAAATAAATAGAAAATCTAAGGATACAGATGATTGGGTTGCCTCCCAACAGGTGCTTATTTAACGTCACTAGCTTGACGGTTAGCTCTGCTAAGTCAGCAGATGAGTAGACCTCTGACGATCAACCTCACCTCTAAGATAGTGCTTTAGCCTCTGGCCATTGATGGTGAACCTCCTATTAGAGTTTTTTTCTTGGAGTTCCACATGACCATACGGAGACATTCTGGTTACCACTAACAGTCCAGACTACTGGGACTTCAGCTTCCCGGGAAAGAGCTTGAGCCTTGAATTGAACAATAAGACTTTCTGGCCTATCCTTATAAAGCTTTTCATTCTCATATGTTAAATTTCTGAATTCATCAAGCTCATTCAGTCGAAGGAGCCTCTTTTCTCCTGTCGCTTTGTCATCAAAGTTAAGGAACTTTGTTGCCTAATATGCTCTGTGCTCCAACTCCACTGGCAAGTGACAGGCCTTGCCATAGACCAACTGATATGGAGACATACCAATAGGAGTCTTGAATGCTATCCAGTATGCCCAGAGAGCATCATCGAGCTTCCTAGCCCAGTCCTTCCTTAAAGTCCTAACGGTCTTTTCCAAAATACTCCTGAGTTCTCTATTAGAGACCTCAACCTGTCCATTTGTTTGAGGATGATCAGGGGTAGCAACTTTATGACGGACTCTATACCACTGAAGAAGAGAGTTCAGCTGTTTGTTACAGAAGTGGCTTCCCCCATCACTAACTAGTGTCCTTGGGACACCAAACCGGTTGAAAATATATTTCTGAAGAAAACTCAGCACCACCTTGGCATCATTAGTGGGTAAAGCCTCCACTTCCACCCACTTGGACACATAATCCACCGCCACTAGAATGTAGTTGTTTAACTATGAGGGTGAGAAAGGTCCCATGAAGTCAATACCTCACACATCAAACAACTTAATCTCCAGTATTGCTTGTTGTGGCATCTCATGGTTGTTGGGAAGATTCCCAACTCTCTAGCACTTGTCATAATTCCTCACAAAATTTCGAGCATCTCTAAAGAGAGTCGGCTAAAAAACTGCTCTAGAGAACCTTAGTTCCTGTCCTCTTACCACCAAAGTGGCCTCCGTACTAGGAACCATGACAATGCTAGAGAATCTGCTATGTTTTCTCATCTGAGACATAATTTCAGATAATACCATCTGACCAACTCTTGAAAGGTAGTGTTCTTCCCATAAGAAATAATTGGCATCATTAAGTAGCTTCTTCACTTGCTGTTTAGTGTACTCTTTGGGAATGAACCTCATAGACTTGTAGTTTCTAATATCTACAAACCATGGGGATCTCTGAATAGCAAAGCAAAGAGTTGTTCATTTAGAAAAGTCTCAGTCACATAAGTGGGATGTTGCATTCCCTCTTCAGGTTCAATTCTAGAAAGATGGTCAGCCACTTGATTTTCTGACCCTTTCCTGTCTCGAATCTCTATAACAAACTCCTGAAGAAGGAGCACCCACCTAATCTATCTTGGTTTAGCATCCTATTAGGTTAGAAGGTACTTAAGAGTAGCATCGTTAGTAAAAATAATAACCTTAGAACCAATCAAATAGGACATAAACTTATCAAAAGCATAAACTATGGCTAAAAGTTCTTTTTGCTGTAGTTGTGTAATTCCTTTGCGTGTCATTTAGCACATGGCTAGCATAATAAATAACGTGCATAAACTTGTCTTGTCTCTGCCCCAAGATAGCTCCTACAGCATGGTCACTGGCATCACACATCAAATCAAATGGTAAATCCCAGTTAGGAGGAGCTATGATGGGAGCAAAGACAAGCTTAGCTTTCAGAGTCTCAAAAGCATACAAACAATCATCATCAAAACAAAAAAGAACATCTGCAACCAAGAGGTTGCTAAAAAGCTTAGCAATTTTAGAAAAAATCTTTATAAATCGTCCATAAAATCTTGCATGTCCTAAGAAACTCCGAATTGGCTTCACATTAGTGGGTGATGGTAATTTTTCAATTACCTCCACCTTAGCTTTGTCAACCTTTATTCCTTTACTTAAAATTCGGTGCCCAAGAATAATACCTTCAGTTACCATAAAATGGCATTTTTTCCAATTTAAAACAAGGTTTGTTTCTTGGTACCGCTTCAAGACTAAAGAAAGATGTCTCAGACAAGAATCAAAAGAATTACCAAATACAAAACAATTATCCATAAATACCTCAATAAACTTTTCAACCATGTCAGAAAATGTGGAAAGCATGCATCTCTGAAAAGTTGCTAGGGCATTACACAGTCCAAACGGCATCTTTCAACCAAATGGGCATGTGAATACCGTCTTCTCTTAGTCTTGAGGGTCTACTGTAATCTTATTATAACTAGAATAAGCATCTAGAAAACAATAAAATGTGTGTCCAACTAACCTCTCAAGAATCTGATCAATGAAAGGCAAGGGGAAGTGGTCCTTCTTAGTTGCTATGTTGCGCCTCCTGCAATCAATGCACATATGCCACTCGGTGACTGTTCTTGTAGGAATAAGCTCATTCTTCTCATTCTTGACCACTGTCACTCCTCCTTTCTTGGGAACCACTAGCACATGACTCACCTGTGGACTGTCAAAAATTGGCTAAATAATCCTGGCTTTCCAGAGCTTCATAGCCTCTTTCTGAACCACCTCTTTCATAGTTGGATTGAGCTGCCTTTATAGTTGCACTACCGGTTTCCCATCTTCCTCAAGTAGTATCTTGTACATACACATAGCCAGACTAATCCCTTTCAAGTTACTAATGGTCCACCCAAAAGTCATTTTATGGCTTATGAGCATCTTTCTTAAATTATCTTCTTCATCATGACTTAAAGAGGAGCTAATAATCACTGGATAAGAATCACGCTCGCCTAAAAATGCATACTTCAAGGAGGGAGGCAAGGGCTTTAACTCAAGCTTCGGTGACTCTACCTCCTTATTAGGCGTGTTTGGCTCCCCCTTTGGTGGTGGTGAATCATCAATCTCTAGCAAACCATCCTCCAAAGGTAGTTTCAAAGCACCATCAAGCTCTTCCGCTTCAAAGACTTTTTGAATCAATGACTCAATAAGATCAACTCTCATACATCCTTTAAAATCATTAAGATGTTGCAAAGTCTCAAGCACATTAAGGATAACCTCTTTTTCGTTGACTCTTAAAATAACTTCACCCTTTTGCACATCAATAAGGGATCTCCCTGTAGCTAAAAAAGGTCTCTCCAAAATAATAAAAGCATTCTTGTCCTCTTCCATATCCAGTATAACAAAATCAGGAGGAAAAATAAAACGCCCCACTTTCACTAGTAAATTCTCGACAACTCTAAGAAGAAATTTGATTGAATGGTCAGCAAGTTGAAGAAAAATACGAGTGGGTTTTACCTCATCAAAGAAAGTGGCAAGAGATTGATGCTAGCTCCAAGATCACATAATGCCCTCTGAATAGTAATATCACCAATGATGCAAGGAATAAAAAAGCTTCCCAAATCTTGCATCTTCTTAGCACTACATTCCTTTTGAATAATAGCACTACATTTCTTTGTGAACACCACGGTTTCACTTTCTTTCCAATTCCTCTTGTTGGTCAACAATTCCTTCATACATTTAGCATAGAGAGTCATTTGCTCCAAAGTCTCTACGAAGGGAATATTGATTTATAGCTTTCTGAAGACTTCTAAAAATCTTAAAAACTGCTTGTCCTTGGAAGCCTTCTGAAGTCTCTGAGGATATGGAATTTTAGGCTTGTGCTCAGGCACTGGAGACTTCACTTTATGTTGCTCAAGATTAACCAAAAAGGGTCGGGGTTATCCAGATGTCTCTCAAGGGAGATCTCCACCTTGTCCTGAGTCTTCTCTGAAGCTTCTTTTTCAACCGGCTTCTCACTAATCTGTGCTTCTGAACTGGCTATCTTACCACTTCTCAAGCGTATGTTCCACACATCCCTTGGGTTAGGCATTGTATCACTGGGGAAGGTGTTAGGAGGCCTCTCAGCTACTTGCTTGCTCAACTAACCCATTTGAACCTCCAAGTTTCTAATTAAAGCTCTGGTTTCTTACATGAAACTATGGGTACACTTGGAGAGTTCTACAACTATAGATTCTAAGTCAGAAGATTTCTGTGAAGGGGAGGGTGCATGGTGTAGTTGAGAGACTTGAAACTACCAGTTGTTTTTTTTTTTAATTATTCTAGATTAAAATTGCCCAGAGAAGAGTTGTTGTTGTTAAAATGTGGTTGCCTGATGCATGAAAACTTGTCTCTCAACAAATTTCCCTTCGACAAGTATACCGAAGTCGTCAAGTAAAACTCACAATAGAGTGAGGTTGAATCCCACAAGGATTGATTGGTCAAGCAACTTTAGTTAGAAGAATATGCTAGTTGAACTAAACAGAATTTAGATTATGATGCAGAAATTTAAATGACTAGAAAGTAAATAACATAAATTAAAGTGCAGAATCTTAAATGGGGAGTTGGGATAATGAGTAGGAAATTAAATGGCAGAAAGTAAATAGAATGGGTAAGATCAGAAATGGGGGGATCATTGGGTTTAGGAGATGTTGCATTCTCCGGATCAAGTTCATTCTCATCTCTTCCTCAATCAATGCATTCATTAATCTCCTTGGCAATCTTAAGTGATTGGATCCCAATTCCTTGGCAATCCAATCTCTCTAAGCTTGAACAATTGCCCGATTCCTTGATTTAATTGCTCATGGGAAGAGATGAAAGTGTGGTCACTGATTATACCACATGTATTTCCAAATCAAAGTGTTG
>NC_029780.3:31959309-31961313 GCF_000817695.3 Arachis duranensis
AGTTTCTTTTCCAAGACAACTAACCAATTGAATTAAGATCGAAAAATTTCTAGTAAGATCAAGAGAAAAGAAAGAAGAAGAATAATGAAAACTATAATTGATCCATCAAATTACAACAGAGCTCCCTAACCCAATGAAAGGGGTTTAGTTGTTCATAGCTCTATGAATCAAAAATGGCAGAAAAGAAGAATCCGTGCTAGAAGTACAGAAAAGTAAATATGCAGAGAGTAGTTCCCAAAAGTGCTAAGCTTCTCTTTAGTTCAAAACTACTCCTATTTATACTACTCCTCATGATCTTCTAGTGAGTTCTTCAAGTCTTGGATGTGGGCTCTGGACCTTGAGTTGAAGCAATTCTCATCTTTAGTAGGCCCAGCTTGCAGAGAAATAAGAATTCGGCTTGGGCATTTAGTGAGATTAACGTTGGGTAATTTTTTGAGTGTGAGAACGTTAGTGGCATTCACTTTTTCCACTAACGTTCCACCCTTATATACCCACGTTAATTCCAACGTTAGAAATCTTAACGTGACTTCTAACGTTTCTTACTCAATCCTTGGCCAACGTTAATGGGACTCACTTTTCCCATTAAAGTTGGCTTGTGCCCCCTTTTCGCACACGTTAATGGGAATCACTTTTCCCATTAACGTTGCTTGCCTCTTGCCCTTACGTTAGATTTCACGTTGGCTTGGCTAACGTAGCTCTTAACGTGGGTCTCTATCACCTTCGAGAGCATTAGTGACACTCACCTTTGTCACTAACGCTCCAATTGCCTTAAGTCCCTACGTTAGAACCCACGTTAACTAAGTTAACATGGCTCTTAACGTAGTAATGAAGCCATCTCCCAACGTTAGTGACAAAAGTGAGTGTCACTACGTTGGTTCTTTGAATTCAACTCCACGTTAACTCTCACGTTAACAATCTTAACGTGAGAGTTAACGTAGGCAATGATAATGATCCAATGTTAGTGACAAAAGTGATTGTCACTAACATTGGCGTTGTTGATCCTCTCCCATGTTAGAGTTCACGTTAACTAAGTTAACGTGACTCTTAACGTGGGGCATTGCCTAGTTTCCCAACGTTAGTGGTGTTCACTTTTACCACTAACGTTGAGGAGAAACGTTATTGGAGTTCATGTTTCTCGTTAACGTGGAGTCCTCTTTTTCTTCTACGTTAAGTACCACGTTAACTTAGTTAACGTGGTTCTTAACGTAAGCTATGGATGGCTTCGCAGGCGTTATTGGTGATCACTTTTCTCATTAACGTTGCAAGCTCTTTGCCATCCCACGTTAGTAGTCACGTTAACTAAGTTAACGTGAATGCTAATGTGGTTCTTCCATGCTTCTTTTGGCCTGAAATCAAGCAAACAAAGTGCATCAAAGCTTTAGCCAAAGTCATGAGATTATGCATCATCAAATTCTGATGCAATTCTTGGCAAAAATTCATGAAATCATGCAAAATTCACAATAGTTGCTTAAATGAAGGTGTAAGTGTATTTTCACCCAAAACTTGCCTTATTCACTAGGAAAATGCATGAAACTACCCTAAAACAGTAAAAAAAAGGTCAGTGAAACTAGCCTAGATGCCCTGGCATCACAACACCAAACTTAAAGCTTGCTTGTCCCTAAGCAAGTACTGAAGTATAAGAAAAATGAAATGAAAGAACAAGAAGATAAAATGGAAGTTGCATTCCTGTTTCTTGGAGTTTCATGAATAGCAACTTAGGTTCTTTCCTTTTAGGTTTCAAGCCTTTATCAAATCCCTAGTCACTCTCTTGATTGCATCCCTTGAGGCTTTTTTCTTATTAATCCTTCTCTTCTTTTTTCAAAGTTTATTTTTCTTTTTGCTAGGTGCTTTGTAAGAGGGCGACTCTTTATGATAAGCTTTCAGCCAACACTCCCAAACCAGTTGGTTTTAAGGTGCTAGGTGTTAAGACACCCCTAAAGACTTACTCCCTCAAGTTTCTTTCCCTCATACATACACACCACAGGCACATGGTTTGTTATTCTT
>NC_029780.3:31961454-31962371 GCF_000817695.3 Arachis duranensis
AAGCGTTACTTGTTGTGCAGTAATGAGAAATATGTTGGAGTTTTGGAGATGCTTTGTCCTCTGAACTTCAACTCTTCCTTGAAATCCTTTTCCACACTCAAGGTTCCTTCCATGGCAAGCTCTATGTACGGTGTCACCGTTGTCAATGGCTACTTCCCATCCTCTCAGTGAAAACGTTCCTATGCTCTGTCATAGCACGGCTAATCATCTGTCGGTTCTCCATCAGGTTCGAATAGAATCCCTTGATTCTTTTGTGCTTGTCATCACGCCCAGCCTTCAGGAGTTTGAAGCTCATCACAGTCATTCAATTCCAAAATCCTACTCGGAATACCATAGACAAGGTTTAGACTTTCCGGATCCTCATGAATGCCGCCATCTATCTAGCTTATACCACGAAGATTCTGTTGGGGAATCTAAGAGATATGCGCCCGGCCTAAAGTAGAACGGAAGTGGTTGTCAATCACGCGCGTTCATAGGTGAGAATGATGATGAGTGTCATGGATCATCACATTGAGAATGATGATGAGTGTCACGGATCATCACATTCATCAAGTTGAAGTGTAACGTATATCTTGGAATAAGAATAAGGAGAATTAGATGGAAAGTAATAATAATTGTATTGAAACTTGAGGTACAGCAGAGCTCCACACCCATAATCTATGGTGTGTAGAAACTCCACCGTTGAAAACACATAAGTGGAAGGTTCAGGCATAGCCGAATGGCCAGCCCTCTCCATGATTAAGAGACCGAATAGTCAAAAGATTAAACTGTCAAAAGATGTCTAATACAATAGTAACTTATCCTATTTATACTAGACTAGCTACTAGGGTTTACAAGAGTAAGTAATTGATGCATAAATCCACTTCTGGGGCCCACTTGGTGTATGCTTGGGCTGAGCTTGATCTATCCACGAGCTG
>NC_029780.3:31962708-31966375 GCF_000817695.3 Arachis duranensis
ACATACACACCACAGGCACATGGTTTGTTATTCTTTCTTTCTTGAGACGTTGGTGTCCAGCACCTCTTTGGGTTACTAAGTGCTCTGTAACAAGGGTTACTCTTGATAGTGGACTTTCAGCTGATAATCCCGAATTAGTTAATCCAAGTTACCAAGTGATAAGGCACCCCTAAGAGCTTATTCATCCAAGTCTATCCCTTGTACATAAACACCACAGACACATGCCTCAATTTCGAAACCCTTGGTTCCTAGCATTGTTTCTTATTGTGTTTCCTTTCTTATTTTCACTTGTATTACTCTTTTTCTTTTCTTGTTGGGATCTTATTGGTTAGCTAGCCTCAAAGAATGTGTCTCAAACATAGGACTTAGGATGGATAGTTGCTTTCTTTCCTTTCTTGGTGAACCAACTTAGCTTACTAATCATCCTACCACAAACATTCAAAATGCACTTCACAAAATGATTGCACTCTTGTTCTTCCCATAACATTTTCTTTTTTTGATTAACTTAAAGAGACAAGCATACAAGTAAGAAGGATGAAAGTGAGCATTCAAGACATTAGGCTCAATAACATAAACCTAAGCAATGACACTTAAATGCATAATTGAAAATCCTAAGCTACCATGGAAGCATGTTCTATTTCATACATGATTTTCCTTATTTAAAGCTTTGAAAAAGAAGGTAAACTAAGAAGGAACTTCACCACCTTTCACTTGTTGGTATACTCATTCTCTTCTGCTCCCTTGCCATTTGTAGATTCGCTTTGTCCACTTGTGCTTCCTCTCATCCGATTTGCTCTAGCTAATTTCCAATCTTCTAGTGCCTTCCTTACTAATTCATGACTTTGTTCAACCCTTTCGCGCTCCACTCGTGCTAATTCATCCTTTACATCCTCATATTTTGTGATTCCTGGATGCAAAACAGGTAATTGTCCGACTAGATATCCAAGTCTGGCTTGGGTATTCACATGGTATCCAGTCTCACTCATGTAGACTCCTTCCGAGAATGTTCTATATTCATCGAAAAGATCTGCTTGTTCTCTTTGTTTCCTATGCATCTCATGAATGTGTGCTCCTTGATGTGCTTGGATATTGATTAGCCTTTGGATGGCTTCTTGTTGTTGATCATGTTTCTGATTCAGGTTGTGGAAGGATTCACTCCATTGTCTTCCTTGTTCCAATTGCTGATCCATCAGTTGTTTTTGCCACTTCCCTTGTTGATTCATCCATCTAGAAAGTGACTCTTTATGGTGATCCCTTGATTGTATTTGGAGCTCTCTTTGCGCCTCTTGATTTTCCATGCATTGCCTAGATAAGGTGTCAATAGCCTCCTGCAGTTGGTGCATGCTAAGGGTGGCTGAAGCTTGCTCTTATGGATGTTGTTCTTCTTCAGCTTGATGAGCTGGCCTCTTTCGTACCCTTCGTGGAGGTAATGGAGTTGCAGCAGTGTGCATCCGGCAATAAGTGAGTGGAAGACCAACCTTTATCCACTCAGGGTTTTCATCTTCGACTATCACCCTGGCCAGTTTGCAAAGGCGGAAGATAGTGCTAGGATAACCCAGCTTTCCTCCAGAGTCACTCTTCTCGGTGAGCTTCCGAATGCCTTGAGCTATAAGTTCATGAACCTTGATCTCTCCTCCCTGTATTATACATTGCACCATCGTTTCTCTCTTGAGGTTCACTTCTGAGTTGTTTCCAGCTGGGAGAATGGATCTCCTTACAATTTCGAACCATCCTTTACCCTCAGGGAGGAGATCTCCTCTCTTTATAAATTTTGGCTTCCCTTTGGGACCTCTCTCCCAATCTGCTGCTTGCACACATATATCCTGTAGAATCTGGTCATAATTGGGGTTTTGGTCCATTCTCGAGTGATAGCTCTCCTCTTCAAAGGGTATGCTTCTCAATTTCAACACTCTCATGATAGTCATGGGGCTAAAGTCTACCATGACCCCTCTCACAAAACTTGTGTATGAGTCATCCTTCTTGTCTTGCCTAACTGCATTTGCATAGAACTCTCTTACTAGAGTGGCATTCACCCTTCTGACAGGGTCGGTGAGGAGCTCCAATCTGTGTTATTCCACCTTCTCTATGATTTCTGGGCACTCGGCTTTTGTGACTTGAAAGCCTAGTTCATAAATGATTTCCTTCTCGGTCATCCACCCATACTGAAGTGCATGATAGAATGTTCTAAATTGCACTTCATCAAAAGGAGGATGCTCTATGGGTCCCTTCCCTTTTTGCCTCTTGGAGCTTGATGATGCCATGAGTGAGGCTCAGTTTGCGAAGATGGTGAAGGCTATGAAGTTGAAGATGGAATTCGGTTGATGTGAGGCAGAGTGTATCTTAGAGAAAAGGGAGGAAAAGTGAGGATATAAGGTGTACGTGAAGGTTGTGTGAAGGGGTTTATATAGAGAGATGGCAATTGTTGAAGGGTGTGGATTGATGGTGTTGTTTGATAGTGGACGGTTGGGGTTTTGAGATTGAATAAGCACAAAGATCACCTCTTTTATGAGGGTCTTGGTTTGGTCTCTGTTCATACCCTGACCGGGGTCCTCCAACTCGGCAAACCCGTAAGAGGTCCGACCTTGTGGTTAAGCTCACACCTAAAGGTCGGACCTCGGACAAAAGAGCAAGGAAGGCCCACCAAAAGGAACGCAGCCCAAACCTAAAGGCCGAAAAGGCCTAGAAAAGGCGGTTCCACAAAGATAGAGATAAAACTCCCAAAGATAAGATAAGATAAAGAATATCTTATCCAGGGAAGATCACGGCCAACTACTATAAATACACTGGAGCACCCAGGTATGGCATTCATTCCACATCTACACATATCTGCTTGGACCCATGCTAACTTAAGCATCGGAGTGTCATTGCAGGTACAACCACCAACCAGTCCGCATATCAAGCTCGGGTCACCGGACCCCCACCTCGGGCCTCTCCAGACGACCGAGCTGCACGTTTCAGGCAAACCCTCGGAACATTGGCGCCGCTGCCGGGGACCTAGAAAGTCATCCCTCTACCATGGCGGACAACCCTCTCAACGATGAGCACGCTACATCTGAACAAGAGGACGAAATTGACACCGGAGAACGACCAGACAGCCCTCTATCACCCCGTACTCCAGGAGGAAACAAACCGAATCGCCCAAAAACATCACCCCCAAACAAGGACCCACAAAATTCCGAAAGAGAGAAGAGCTCGGAAATTCTAGAAGCAGTCCGAGCACAACAAGACCGACTGAAACAACTCGAAGAGGACATAAAGAAGCAATCTACTCGGGATCAAACAAGGTAACCAAGAAACTCTCCGAGAATACATGGAGCGATTCAACAAAGCCTGCCTGGACATACAACACTTGCCCACTGAAGCAGCCATCATGGGACTAGCAAACGGCCTAAAAAGAGGGACCGTTTAGCCAATCCCTATCCAAACGATACCCGACCTCCCTATACGAGGTACAGGAGCGGGCAGAAAAAAATATCAACATGGAGGAAACCTCCCAGCTAAGAGACTCTTCTAGGAAGGAATCAACCTACCCACTCCGAGATCGGGATCGGGAACAAAAAAAGAAAGAAGAGCCCAACGCAGACAAGCCACGGAAATACCACAGCTACACCCCCCTCCGAGTCTCCCTGGTAGACATCTACAGAGAAGTATGCCACACCGAAAAAAT
>NC_029780.3:31966595-31967454 GCF_000817695.3 Arachis duranensis
GAGAAGATGCTCAAGGGATAATACCCGGGCACGACGATCCAATGGTAATCACCATTATCCTAGCAAACGCCAACTTACATCGAACTCTGGTTGACCAGGGAAGCTCAGCAGATATCCTGTTCAAAACGGCCTTCGACAAGCTCGGACTCGAAGAAAAAGAACTAAAAGCCTATCCCACCGATCTATTTGGACTAGGGGATACTCCGATCCATCCCTTAGGATACATCTCACTACACAGTACCTTTGGAAGAGGCGAGCAATCTAAAACATTAAGCGTCGACTACATTATAGTCGACGTCACTTCAGCATACAATGCCCTCATTGGGCGACCAACCCTAAACAGACTGGCAGCTATAGTCTCGACCCCACACCTCTGTATGAAGTTCCCTACCACAAAAGGAATCGCTACCCTAAAAGGCGACCAAAAACTAGCGCGGCGATGCTACAACGAAAGCCTGAGCCTAAAAGGGAAGGAGGTCAACACAATAGAACTCGGACGAGTTCAATCCCGAGAAGATCTTCGGCCACAACCAGAGGGAGAAACCGAAAAAGTCCAGATCGGGAACACACCTGAAAAAATAACAAACATAGGAGCAAACCTCGAAACGGGCCTAAAAGAGGAACTCATAACCCTCTTAAAGGAGAATTCCGACCTCTTCGCCTGGAAAGCCTCCGACACGCCAGGCATAAGGCCCGACCTGATGTGCCATAAGCTATCAGTTTACCCGGGATCCCGACCTGTCCAACAAAGACGCCGAAAGCTCGGACCCGAGCGCATGCAAGCGATAGAAGAACAAGTACAAGCACTGCTAGATGCAGGGTTCATTAGGGAAGTAAAATACCCCCTATGGCTCGCAAA
>NC_029780.3:31967632-31968726 GCF_000817695.3 Arachis duranensis
CTCTCCTTCATGGACGCATACTCGGGATACAACCAAATCCTGATGTACGGACGCGACCAAGAAAAGACCTCGTTCATAACCCCAAGGGCAAACTACTGCTACGTAGTAATGCCCTTCGGGCTGAAGAATGCAGGGGCAACCTACCAGAGGCTGATGAACAAAGTGTTCTCAGAGCACATCGGACTACAGCTGGAGGTGTACGTCGACGACATGCTGGTAAAGACACAAGAAAACAGAAACTTGCTGACCGACCTCACCAGTATCTTCGGCACCCTCAGAAAACACAACATGAGACTTAACCCGACAAAGTGCACCTTCGCCGCAGAAGCCGGAAAGTTCTTAGGCTTCATGCTGACTCAAAGGGGCATCGAAGTAAACCCGGACAAATGCCAAGCGATACTCAATATGAAGAGCCCGACGTGTGTCAAAGAAGTACAACAATTGAATGGAAGGCTAGCCGCCCTATCAAGATTCTTGGCAGGATCAGCAATAAAGTCGCTACCTCTCTACTCACTCCTAAAGAAAGGGAAACCCTTCTCATGGACCCCGGAGTGCGAAAAAGCCTTTCAAGAATTCAAGGAATTCCTCGGGCAGCCACCAATCCTAACCCGACCTCTAAAAGGAGAAGAACTCGTACTATACCTCTCGGTTGGAAACCGAGCAGTCGCTTCCGCGTTAATACGAGAAAATGACCGAGAACAACACCTCATATACTTTGTAAGCAAGGCACTACAAGGGGCCGAATTAAACTATCAGAAGATAGAAAAATTCGCCTACGCCCTGGTGTTCACAGCTCGGAGGCTCCGTCCCTACTTTCAAGCCCACACCATCAAAATCCGGACAAATCAACCAATGAGACACATCCTCCAAAAAACAGACCTGGCAGGACGAATACTGCAATGGGCGGTGGAACTGTCCGAGTTCGACCTCCACTATGAAACCCGGACTGCCATAAAATCCCAGTACCTAGCTGACTTCATCGCAGAATATACTGAGACCCCTGGAACCCCACTCTCGTGGAACCTGTATGTCGACGGGTCCTCAAACAAAACTGGAAGCGGAGCCGGGGTTATACTCGAAAGCGACCAAGGAAC
>NC_029780.3:31969017-31970581 GCF_000817695.3 Arachis duranensis
GCACATACCTCGGGAACAAAACGCCCGCTCTCTCGAAGCTTGCCTGCACCAAGCCCGGAGGCAACAATAGAAGTCTCCTCCAGGAAACCTTACAATCCCCCTCCGTGCTAAGAGAGGAAGAAGCGCTAAATATATCCAACCAACAGCAAGGATGGATGCCCCCCATACTCAACTACCTGAAGTCGGGAACTCTTCCCGCCGAAAGAAAGGAAGCTAAAAGACTCACGAAAGACGCCCAGAATTATACACTAATTCACGACGTATTATACAGAAGAGGATTCTCAAACCCCCTCCCTAGGTGTATCCCGACCTCAGAAACAAAGAGCGTCCTCGAAGAAGTCCACGGAGGCATGTGTGGGAACCACCTCAGAGCTCGAGCATTATCCAAGAAAGTAGTCCGAGCCGGGTTCTACTGGCCGACTTTGCAAAGAGACGCAACGAAATTTGTGAAAATATGCCCCCTGCCAAAAACACGCCAATTTTCACAAAGCACCACCCGAAGACCTTATCAGCGTCACCGCACCATGGCCCTTCGCAAAATGGGGACTTGACCTACTCGGCCCGTTTCCCCATGGACCAGGGCAAGTCAAATACCTCATAGTAGGGGTCGACTACTTCACAAAGTGGATCGAAGCTGAACCCTTAGCCACCATCACAGCTCAGAAAAGCCGCAAATTCCTATACAAAAACATTGTCACAAGGTTCGGAGTCCCCTACTCCATCACCACAGACAATGGAACACAGTTCACAGACACAAGTTTTCGGAACTTGGTGGCCGAGCTAAAAATCAAACAGCAATTCACCTCAGTCGAGCACCCACAAGCCAATGGACAAGCAGAGGCCGCGAATAAAGTCATCTTGGCCGGGTTAAAATGAAGACTCCAAGAGGCCAAAGGGGCATGGGCCGAGGAGCTCCCCCAGGTACTGTGGGCATATCGGACAACTCCACACTCTACAACGGGAGAATCACCATTCCGACTAGCTTACGGGATGGAGGCAATGATTCCTATCGAAATAGATGAAGGGTCACCCAGAGTCATCTTCCACAACGAAGAAGGTAACCCGCAGGCACAAAGGGAAGAACTCGACCTCCCCCCCGAGGTCCGAGAAAAAGCCCGGATCCGAGAAGAAGCCTTAAAACGGCGAACAGCCCTCAGATACAATCAGAAAGTAATAAAACAAAGCTTTTCCATTCACGACCTGATTCTAATCCAAAATGACATCGGAACACAAAAGTCGGGAGAAGGAAAGCTAGCTGCAAATTGGAAAGGACCCTACAAGGTAACAGAAGTCTTAGGAACAGGCTATTACAAAATATCCGACCTAGAAGGCAATGAGCTGCCCAGGGCCTGGCACGCCTGTAATCTAAGACGATACTACAGCTAGAAAAATATAACCCGAGGTGTACTCTTTTTCCTGCAAAGGTTTTTTAATGAGACACCCGGTCGAGAAAGGCACCCGACCTAGCCAAGGGTAAACACTCTGTAAATATTCTTTCTTTTTTAATACTAATCAAATTTTTCTATTTTTTCCTCATGATGAAACAAATCCTAGAAAGTACCCC
>NC_029780.3:31970681-31971516 GCF_000817695.3 Arachis duranensis
GAAGGGCAAAACAAAGTTTCAAAAAAGCGCTAGCTAAAAGGTTGTTATCCAAAAACAACTAAAAAGCATAAAAGCGGAACCAAGAGTCAAAACGCGAACAAACACCGCATAATAAGCTAAAAAGTTACTACAAGTAGCTAATAGCAAAAGAGTGTCCAAAGCATTAAACAGAAACCATCCAAAAAGAGCCCACAGGCCGGGCAAAAAACCAAAGATAAAAGGATTACAGGGAATCAAGATCCTTTCCAGACTCCACATCGGCAGAAGGCTGCGGAGGAAACATAGAAATCGGGACAGCATTGACGGCACCATCATCTCGGTTTAAAACCTCCACGCCAGATCCATCCCCGGCCAAAGGTAAAGTCGGGTTCCCAACCGAAACTTTGGGGTCGGACACCGGAACCTCATCCTCGTTGGGAGCAGGAACAATCTTTCCCTCCACAACAACGTTATCCGTACTAAATAAGCTCAGATCCAGGTCAGGAGCAAGAACCCGGACCTGAGCCTTCAAATTTTCAAACATAGCATCCATACCCTTAGCCACATGACCTTCTAGCTCGTAAAAATCATCCTGAGCGGATTGCAACCTCTCCTTTGTCTCCACAAGCTCAGCATATGTCCGAGTATAACTCTCCCTCGCCGCCTTCGCCATCTCCTCAGATGCATTCGCTGCCGCCACAGCCGCGGTAGCCTTAGCTTTCTCTTTCTCCAAAGATGCCTCCAGCTCAGCAATCCTAGTAGCCTTCAGTTCACTAATCCTCTCGAACTCAGACTGAGCCTTCTCAAGTCGGGAACTGGTCGCACCAAGGGGGGATTTCTTGAACTCCCGGGCAAT
>NC_029780.3:31972509-31976983 GCF_000817695.3 Arachis duranensis
AAATACTCAGAATCTACCACAGAAGGGACTCTTAGAGGAAGAGGGTCTACCCAATCAAGACCACATGGAATTTTAGTCGACATCGCTTGAAGAACCTTTCGAGACATAAAATTCTTACCTACAAAGAAGAATACAACAGCAAGCAAAAATCACATAAAGAAGACAGCAAAAACCCATTCAGCAAAGCAAAAAACAAAAACCCCACGAAGAAAATGGGGCAACCCGGAACAAAAACACCAGAGAACAAAAAAGAGCCCCCCCATATACAAACAACAGCAATGGCGGCGCCTCTTTTTGGGGCAACCCAGGCATAAAGAAAAAGAAACAAACAAGAGCCACACAAAGAACAAGAAGCATATGATCACAAGAAAAGAGAAACATGGGAACAAACCTGGAAGAAGAAAACGAAGACAAAGACCTCCGAAGCAAGGAGAACGAAACGACGGCACAGAGGAAACCCCGGAAAGACACACAGAGAGATTCGGGAAAGCAGAACAAAGAGAAAGAAGAAGCGGTGCTCGTAAAAGCATAAGAAAAATAAAACGCAGAAAAAAGGAAGGGAGCAAATAAATAAAGCCTTCACAGAGCCCGAACGGAAATCGAGGAAAAACGGTAAAATGCAATAAATGCAAGAACAGCCATTTTTGAATTTTGAAAAACTACTATGCCCGAGCACGACCTCCCAAAAAGGACGAACTCGGGCAGGGGCACTGTTCATACCCTGACCGGGGTCCTCCAACTCGGCAAACCCGTAAGAGGTCCGACCTTGTGGTTAAGCTCACACCTAAAGGTCGGACCTCGGACAAAAGAGCAAGGAAGGCCCACCAAAAGGAACGCAGCCCAAACCTAAAGGCCGAAAAGGCCTAGAAAAGGCGGTTCCACAAAGATAGAGATAAAACTCCCAAAGATAAGATAAGATAAAGAATATCTTATCCGGGAAGATCACGGCCAACTACTATAAATACACTGGAGCACCCAGGTATGGCATTCATTCCACATCTACACATATCTGCTTGGACCCATGCTAACTTAAGCATCGGAGTGTCATTGCAGGTACAACCACCAACCAGTCCGCATATCAAGCTCGGGTCACCGGACCCCCACCTCGGGCCTCTCCAGACGACCGAGCTACACGTTTCAGGCAAACCCTCGGAACAGTCTCCAAAGCCATCCACTCCCAATGTTGCATGGCAACACTTCCAAGGACATTCCCTATGAAGACAAGTGTGAAATTCCCTTGGTGTAGTGGCCGAATCCTTCTTCCTCAATTGTCCTATCAAGTACCATCAATGTCCTTTTTGATTCCCTATACATGAAAAAGGGATAATGTGAAAATTAATTGAAAAATTGATGGGAAATGTGTGAACTAATAAAATATTTCTTTTTCTTTTTCTTTTGTTTCTATATGACTAAATGTTTTCCATGAAAGCAAATTAATCAAACATTAAGCTACCCATGCATACACGTTGGTACACCAAACTTGTTTGTAATCACATAGTGCAACAAGTTTGGGGAGTGAACTTTCCTCATAAGGTGTGTTCAAACCACACTTAGTGTGCTTTGAACACCAAACTTATCATGTACTATAAGTTACATGTAGAGGGGCTTTATGTTAGTTATCAAGATTAATTTGAACTTCCATGGAAATTACCTTATTGCTGTTATTAGAAACTTAAGAAAGGAGTTATAGAACATGTGTTGCCTCCCATGAAGCGCTTCTTTAATGTCATTAGCTTGACGTTTGGTTCTTGTCAAGGTGGCTGATAGTGCTTGAAGTATTCCCCTCTTGCAGTGAACCTATGTCCATTAGCTTTATTGATAAGCTCCATGTGCTCTAAGGACATGATTTTGTTGATGGTATACACTGGGGGAAGCTGAGATGGAATAGTGGGGAGGTGAGGTGGTATAGATGGAAAGTATGTAGAAATCACTTCATCACCTGGTGAGAAATTTTTTGTAGGAATTTTCTTATTTCTCCATCCCCTTGGAACCTTCTTCTTTGTTTCCATTGCTGTTGTCTTGTTTTCTATGGATTCTTTCTCTAGTGGATTCTTGTTATTGATCTTGCATGACTCTGATGGTTCTGGTTCCCCTTGGATCATCCTTGAACATGGTTCTTCTTGACTATATGGCTTCCCAACTAATGGGGCTTCCAATTGTGTTATTTGTGCTTCCTTGTTTGGCTCTTCCATCAACTTATTGTCTTCATGATCTGCTTCTTGTGAGGGTTTAAAGACATTGAAAGTGAGCTGCTCATCATGTATTCTCAACACTAATTCTCTTCGTTCTACATCTATGAGTGCTCTAGCTGTGGCTAGGAAGGGTCTTCCCAGAATGATGGGGTAAATAGGATTCTCATCCATTTCCAGAACAACAAAATCTATGGGAAGATAGTAGCTCCCAACCTTCACCAGTACATTTTCAACCACCCCTATTGCTTGTTTTTGTGTTTTGTCAGCCAATCTGATAATTACATCAGTAGGAGTTAGTTCATTGATTTGAAGCTTCTTCATGAGGGAGAGAGGCATTAGGTTGATGCTTGCTCCCAAGTCACAAAGCCCTTTGTTAATCATTGTTTCTCCTATGGCACAAGGAATGTGGAAACTCCCTGGATCCTCCTTCTTTGTGGGTGGCCCTGGTTGAATGAGAGCACTACAATCTCTGTTCATCTTGATTGTTTGTCCACCCTTCAATGGGATTTTTTTGGCTAATAGCTCCTTTATATACTTGATGTAGAAAGGCATCTGTTGGAGGGCTTTAATGAATGGTATATTTACATCTAAAGATGCAAACATATCAAGAAATCTTGAGTACATTCTCCCTGCTACACCACCTTTAAGCCTATGGGGAAAAGGTGCATATGGGTTCAATACCTCCTTCTTCTTTAGCTCTTCCTTGGATGTAAGCTGAGTTGCACAGCTTCCTTCCTTCTGGCTTTCCTTTTGGTTATTTTGAAGGTGTTCTACTCCATTCATACTCCCCTCATCATTTGTGGTTATCATTTTGTATTCCTCCCATCTCAGTTTCTTTGTTTTTCCTCTTGGATTCTTCTCTGTATCACTGGGGAATCCATCAGTAGGTTTGAGAATTTGTTGAGATAGGTACCCTACTTGGGACTCCAATCTCTTGATGTTTTATCCTTGGTTCTTGATATTAGCTCGCACTTCTTCCTTAAACACTTTGTTATCTTGGATTTCTTTGCATATGTTTTCAAGTAGAGCTTCAATCTTTAAAAGCCTATCATCTGTTAATGATGGTGGGTTGAGATTAGGTGGTTGACAAGGTTGATTAGATGGATGTTGGTAATATCTCTGTGAGGTGTTTTGATGAGTAGCATTGTTGTTGGAGTTGAAGTTGTGGCGTTTCTGATCTTGCCCTTGGTCTTGTTGATTTCCCTATCCAAAGTTGGGGTGATTCCTCCATCCAGAGTTGTAAGTTTTGGAGTATGGATCATGGACTTGTCTAGGTGAGTTTCCCACATAGTTGGCTTGCTCCCAGTCACCTTCTTCTCCTATGTTCACTCCTTCTTGAGTTGGTGATGAGGTGACGGCTGCTACAACTTGGTTTTCTTCCACCTTCTTGGTAAGATCTACTAGCTGCTTGTTGATCATCTTGTTTTGGGCTAACAGTGCATCCATGTGGTTCAGCTCCATTACTCCTCTAGTGTTGCTTCTTTTGGAGGCATAAAAGTAATCATTCTTAGCAACTGTTTCAATGACATCTATGGCTTCTTCAATGGTTTTCTTCTTGTTTAAAGAGCCTCCTGATGAATGATCCACAGCCTTCTTTGACTCATAGGAAAGACCTTCATAGAAGATGTGAAGTTAAACCCACTCATTAAACATCTCTAGTGGGCATCTCCTTGTTAGAAACTTAAACCTTTCTCAAGCTTCATAAAGTGTCTCCCCATCTTGCTGTCTGAACGTCTGCACTTCAGTTCTTAATCTATTGATCCTTTGAGGGGGTAAAACCTTGCCAAAAACTTGTTCACTATCTCTTCCCAATTGGTCAAGCTCTCCTTTGGAAAGGATTCAAGCCACTTGGATGCCTTGTCCCTGAGTGAAAAGGGGAACAAGAGCAACCTATACTTGTCCCTGAGTGAGAAGGGAAACAAGAGCAACCTATAGACATCGGGGTGGACTCCATTGGACTTCACCGTGTCACAAATCCTCAAGAAGGTGGTCAAGTGTTGGTTAGGGTCTTCTTGAGCACCTCCTCCAAATGAGCAATTATTTTGCACCAAAGTGATGAGCCGGGGTTTTAGCTCGAAATTGTTGGCATATATGGTGGGTTTCTGAATGCTACTCCCACAGTTTCCAGATTAGGATTGATATAGGATCCTAAGACCCTCCTTTCTTGCCCAGCCCGATTTGCATGGCCTTGATTATGAGCCTCCTTGGTGCACGAATTTGTGATTCGCACAACTAACCAGCAAGTGCACTGGGTCGTCCAAGTAATACCTTACGTGAGTAAG
>NC_029780.3:31976989-31978190 GCF_000817695.3 Arachis duranensis
TGAGTAAGGGTCGAATCCCACGGAGATTGTTGGTTTGAAGCAAGCTATATTTATTTTATTATTCTTAGTCAGGATGTCAATCAAAATTATCAGTTGGAATTATTAGATTGGAAAAATAAAAGAGAATAAAATCGTTACTTGTTGTGCAGTAATGGGAAATATGTTGGAGTTTTGGAGATGCTTTGTCCTCTGAATTCCTGCAATGTAATATTTAACTCAATTGTTTGTAAAGCACGTCTACGGAAAGCTGCATGTAGGGCGTCACCATCGTCAGTGGCTACTTCCCATCCTCTCAGTGAAAACGTTCCTATGCTCTGTCACAGCACGGCTAATCATCTATCGGTTCTCAACAGCACGGCTAATCATCTGTCGGTTCTCAATCAGGTTGGAATAGAATCCCTTGATTCTTTTGCGCTTGTCATCACGCCCAGCCTTCACGAGTTTGAAGCTCGTCACAGCCATTCAATCCTTGAATCCTACTCAGAATACCACAGACAAGGTTTAAACCTTCCGGATCCTCAAGAGTGGCCGCCATCAATTCTAGCTTATACCGCGTAGATTCTGATTAAGGAATCTAAGAGAAGTTCATTCAGTCTAATGTAGAACGGAGGTGTTTGTCAGACACACGTTCATAGATTGAGAGAGGTGATGAATGTCACGGATCATCACCTCTATCACAATAAGCGCGAATAAACATCTTAGATCGGACCATACACACGTTTGAGTGAAATAGAAGCAATTGCATTAATTCATCGAGACGCTGCAGAGCTCCTCACCCCCAACAATGGAGTTTAGAGACTCATGCAGTCAAAGTGTATAAAATTCAGATCTGAAAATGTCATCAGGTCCAAGATAAGTCTCTAAAAGTTGTTTAAATAGTAAACTAGTAACCTAGGTTTACAGAAAATGAGTAAACTAAGATAATTGGTGCAGAAATCCACTTCTGGGGCCCACTTGGTGTGTGCTGGGGCTGAGACTAAAGCTATCCACGAGTAGAGACCTTTCTTGGCGTTAAACTCCAGGTCATGACGTGTTTTGGGCGTTCAACTCCGGATCATGACGTTTTTCTGGCGTTTAACTCCAGACAGCAGCATGAACTTGGCGTTCAACGCCAAGTTAAGTCGTCTATCTTCGCGCAAAGTATGGACTATTATATATTGCTGGAAAGCCCTGGATGTCTACTTTCCAACGCCGTTGAGAG
>NC_029780.3:31978420-31979513 GCF_000817695.3 Arachis duranensis
AAATATGATTTTTGCCTAAAAACTAATAATATTCTCCTAAAAACTAACTAGAACATGCTAAAATCTACATGAAATTACCCCCAAAAAGCGTATAAAAGATCCGCTCATCACAACACCAAACTTAAACTGTTGCTTGTCCTCAAGCAACTAGATGAATAAAAGAGGATAAAAAGAAATCAAGAGGCAATAATATCTCAGAGTTTTAAGTGAAGCTCAGATTCTAATTAGATGAGCGGGGCTAGTAGCTTTTTGCTTCCAAACAGTTTTGGCATCTCACTTTATCCTTTGAAATTCAGAATGATTGGCATCCATAGGAACTCAGAAGTCAGATAGTATTATTGATTTTCCTAGTTAAGTATGTTGATTCTTGAACGCAGCTACTTTTATGAGTCTTGGCCGTGGCCCTAAGCACTTTGTTTTCCAGTATTACCACCGGATATACAAATGCCACAGACACATAACTGGGTGAACCTTTTCAGATTGTGACTCAGCTTTGCTAGAGTCCCCAGTTAGAGGTGTCCAGAGCTCTTAAGCACACTCTTTTTGCTTTGGATCACGACTTTAACCACTCAGTCTCAAGCTTTTCACTTGGACCTTCATGACACAAGCACATGGTTAGGGACAGCTTGATTTAGCCGCTTAGGCCTGGATTTTATTTCCTTGGGCCCTCCTATCCATTGATACTCAAAGCCTTGGATCCTTTTTACCCTTGCCTTTTGGTTTTAAGGGCTATTGGCTTTTTCTATTGCTCCTTCTTTTTCTTTCTCAATTTTTCGCCATTTTTTTTACTGCTTTCTCTTGCTTCAAGAATCAATTTCATGATTTTTTTTCAGATCATCAATAACATTTCTCTTTGTTCATCATTCTTTCAAGAACCAACAATTTTAACATTCATAAACAACAAGATCAAAAATATGCACTGTTTAAGCATTCATTTAGAAAACAAAAAGTATTGTCACCACATCAATATAATCAAATTAAATTCAAGGATAAATTCAAAATTCATGTACTTCTTGTTCTTTTGAATTAAAACATTTGCATTTAAGAGAGGTGAAAGACTAATGGATTTTATTCATAGCTTTAAGGCATGGTT
>NC_029780.3:31979539-31979979 GCF_000817695.3 Arachis duranensis
ACTTTAAGACATAGTTACTAAACACTAATGATCATGAAGTAGAGACACAAAACATAGATAAATACAACATTAAAAACCGAAAACAGAAAGAAATAAGAACAAGGAATGAATCCACCTGAGTGAGGGTGGTGCCTTCTTGAAGGTCCAATGGTGCTTTTTGAGCTCCTTTATGTCTCTTCCTTGCTTCTGTTGCATGATCCCTAGTGATTTTGGTGTTTTTAACATTATTTGCTCCCAATAATTGTGTGGAGGATAATTTTATCCCCTGAGGTATCTCAGGGATTTCTTGATTTGCAGCCACATGTTCTAACCAACTGAGCTATTCCAGCTTATATATAAGTCTTTCCATCTCCCATGACTCAGAGGTGGAAGCTTTTTGTCTTCCCTTTGAGGTTTCTTTGGCTTTAGGTGCCATTAATGGTAATGGAAAAGCAAAAAAA
>NC_029780.3:31980469-31981434 GCF_000817695.3 Arachis duranensis
TCTATTTGAGACTTCAGCTTGCCCATTGGTTTGTGGGTGATATGGAGTAGCTACCCTGTGGCTAATTCCATAACGTACCAGAGCAGAGTAAAGTTGTTTATTGCAGAAATGAGTGCCCCCATCACTGATTAACACTCTAGGGATACCAAATCTGCTGAAGATGTGTTTCTGGAGGAATTTCAACACTGTTTTAGTGTCATTAGTGGGTGTTGCAATAGCCTCCACCCATTTGGATACATAATCCACTGCCACCAGAATATAAGTGTTTGAGTATGATGGTGGGAAAGGTCCCATGAAGTCAATGCCCCATACATCAAACAAATCAATCTCCAAGATTCCTTGTTGAGGCATGGCATAACTGTGAGGTAGGTTGCCTGATCTTTGGCAACTGTCACAATTAAGCACAAACGCTCGGGAATCTTTATAAAGAGTAGGCCAGTAGAAGCCACTTTGGAGGACTCTTGTGGCTGTTCGCTCACTTCCAAAATGTCCTCCATACTGTGATCCATGGCAATGCCAAAGGATCTTCTGTGCTTCTTCTTTAGATGGCAATGCCAAAGGATCTTCTGTGCTTCCTCTTTAGGCACACACCTACGGATTACTCCGTCTGCACGTCTCTTGAAGAGATATGGTTCATCCTAAAGGTAGTACTTTGCATCTGTGATTAATTTCTTTGATTGCACCCTACTGTACTCTTTGGGTATGAATCTCACTGCCTTGTAGTTTGCAATGTCTGCAAACCATGGCACTTCCTGGATGGCAAAGAGTTGCTCATCCGGAAAGGTTTCAGAGATCTCAGTGAGAGGGAGGGACGCCCCTTCTACTGGTTCTATTCGGGATAGGTGATCTGCTACTTGATTCTCTGTCCCTTTTCTGTCTCTTATTTCTATAGCAAACTCTTGCAGAAGCAGCACCCATCTGATGAGTCTGGGTTTTGAATCCTGCTTTGTGAGTAGATATTTAAG
>NC_029780.3:31987022-31988924 GCF_000817695.3 Arachis duranensis
TGATTAATTTCATTAGCCTGATCCACCGGACTGAGTTCTGCAGTTACTGTTTTAGCTTCTTCTTTCATGGAAGATTCACTGCTTAGGTACAGATGCTGATTTCTGGCAACTGTATCAATAAACTCTTGAGCTTCTTCAATTGTTTTTCTCATATGTATAGATCCACCAGCTGAGTGGTCTAGAGAAATCTGAGCTTTTTCTGTAAGCCCATAGTAGAAGATGTCTAATTGTACCCATTCTGAAAACATTTCAGAGGGGCATTTTCTTAGCATCTCTCTGTATCTCTCCCAGGCATCATAAAGGGATTCATTATCTCCTTGTTTGAAGCCTTGGATGGTTAGCCTTAGCTGTGTCATCCGTTTTGGAGGGAAATAGTGATTCAGGAATTTTTTTGACAGCAGTTTCCATGTTTTTATGCTGTTCTTAGGCTGGTTATTTAACCACCTCTTAGCTTGATTTTTTACAGCAAATGGAAACAGTAATAATTTGTAGACATCCTGATCCACTTCCTTATCATGTACTGTGTCAGCAATTTCCTGATCTACTTCCTTATCATGTACTGTATCAGCAATTTGCAGAAATTGTGCCAGAAATTCTGTAGGTTCTTCATGTGGAAGACCAGAATACTGGCAGTTTTGCTGCACCATGATAATGAGCTGAGGATTCAGCTCAAAGCTACTAACTCCAATGGAGGGTATACAGATACTACTCCCATATGAAGCAGTAGAGGGGTTAACATATGACCCCAGAGTCCTCTTGTCTTGTCCATTCATACTTACTTCCATATTGGATTACAAGAGATAATTTATATGTTGATTTAAAGAAAATGGAATAAGTAAAAACAAGATATATAAAAAAAAGAAGTTAAATTTTTTTTTTTGAAAATTTTTCGAAAAAAATTGAAATTAAAATCTGAAATTTATATAAAAAATTTCGAAAAAGTGGTTCAAAATTAGTTAGAAAATAAAAAATTTTTTTTTGAATTTTGAATTTTATGATGAAAGAGAAAAACACACAAAAGACACAAGACTTAAAATTTTTAGATCTAGTGCTCCTTATTTTCGAAAATTTTTGGAGGGAAAACACCAAGGAACACCAAACTTAAAAATTTTAAGATCAAAACACAAGAAAAACTCAAGAACACCTTGAAGATTCACAAGAACACCAAGAACAAAAGAAAGAACACCAAACTTAAAATTTTTAGAAAACTTTAATAAAATTTTCAAAAATTGTAAAAAGATTAACAAGAAAACACCAAACTTGAAGTTTGGCACAAGATTCAATCCAAGAAAAATTATTTTTGAAAAAGGTTCCAAAGGGTATAACCAATTATCAAGAATAACTTGAAGATCAAGGAAGAACCAAGAACACTAATACGAAAATTTTAAGGAAAATATAAAATATGTAGTTAACACACCAAACTTAGAATAAGACACTAAATTCACGAAAAATCAACAATTAATTAAGAAAAATAATATTTTTGAAAAGAAATTTTTGAAAAGAAACTATCCTATCAAAATTTAATGACTCTGTAATAACAAAAATAAATTATTCCTGATCTAAGAAATAAAATATGCCTTCAATTGTTCAAACTCAATAATCCCCGGCAACGGCGCCAAAAACTTGGTGCACGAATTTGTAATTCGCACAACTAACCAGCAAGTGCACTGGGTCGTCCAAGTAATACCTTACGTGAGTAAGGGTCGATCCCACGGAGATTATTGGTTTGAAGCAATCAATGTTTATTTTATTAATCTTAGTCAGGATGCCAATAAAGTTATTTAGATTTAGTTGTAAAAAGCCAAACTATTTAAAATTGTAAGTTAAAATAATAGAGAATAACAGCGTTACCTGTTGTGCAGTAATGGGAAATATGTTGGAGTTTTGGAGATGCTTTGTCCT
>NC_029780.3:31991494-31991715 GCF_000817695.3 Arachis duranensis
CAATTAAGATCGAAAGCTTTCTAGTAAGATCAAGAGAAAAGAAAGAAGAAGAATAATGAAAACTATAATCGATCCATCAAATTACAACAGAGCTCCCTAACCCAATGAAAGGGGTTTAGTTGTTCATAGCTCTATGAATCAAAAATGACAGAAAAGAAGAATCCATGCTAGAAGTACAGAAAAGTAAATATGCAGAGAGTAGTTCCCAAAAGTGCTAAGCT